>NC_079979.1:14437400-15037400 GCF_029852145.1 Microplitis mediator
TGCACTCTCAAGCAACCCGACTCTAAGGAGAGAATCACCTGAAATAATTTCCAGTCACTACGGGCCTGGCACCCTCTATGGGTAAATGGCCCCATTCAAGATGGACTTGGACATGATAATGTATCTCAGGTTAAATGATTCCTCCTAAACACTACATCTCCCAATGGCATAACCATAGGATTTAGTGCTGGGCTAATTCCTGTTCACTCGCCGTTACTAAGGAAATCCTTGTTAGTTTCTTTTCCTCCGCTTATTAATATGCTTAAATTCAGCGGGTAGTCTCACTTAATCTGAGGTCGTCGAATTAAATTTAAGAATCAATGAAATAAAGAAGTAACAACTGTTGTCGGTCTATTGAAAAATATAATTCGTAGACTCGAAAATCAGTTGTACTTTATTATCATAGCATTTCACTGACTCAAGCAACAATAATAATTTAAAATGACATCATCTTGTTTATAATCAAATAATGATGATGAGCATTCATTCTATTTTTAATCGCTAGTACAAATAATTGTAAGCAGTTTTTATATAATAAACGACCCTCAGCCAAGTGTGGTCCGGGAATAGGATCCGTGGACCGCAATGTGCGTTCGAAGTGTCGATGTTCATGTGTTTTGCAGTTCACAAGTTGACGCGCAATTAGCTGCGTTCTTCATCGATTTACGAGCCAAGTGATCCACCGTTCAGGATAATCATCTTTTTAGAAAATTTTTATATTTTCTTTTTATTGCTTTTTAACGAAATTTTGATACTTTGACAAAATGTCTTTTACACTAGAAACATATTATCCTATTCTAGTGTAAAATTGCCATCTATACATCAGATGTATATGGCAATGAAACTTTGTAAATATAATTCAGTCATGGCGAGTGTTCATTTAAAAACCTCATCTATACAATATGCACGAAACATTAAGAGTATATAGACTAGTATAGGTTACCATGACAGTTTGCTTATTATTATCAAGCACAAAGTCTCTTAAGATACTTTTTTTTTATAAGTATTCATTCGATTTACTTTTTAATTTGCGTGCGTTAACACTTTTGAAAGTAATATTTATATGTATATATATTACAAGTACAAAATTTGTATTGTATATTATACGTTAATGATCCTTCCGCAGGTTCACCTACGGAAACCTTGTTACGACTTTTACTTCCTCTAAATAATCAAGTTTGGTCATCTTTCCAACAACATCGGCAATGCCGAAACATTGCCGCGCATCAGTCCGAAGACCTCACTAAATCATTCAATCGGTAGTAGCGACGGGCGGTGTGTACAAAGGGCAGGGACGTAATCAACACGAGCTTATGACTCGTGCTTACTGGGAATTCCTCGTTCATGGGGAATAATTGCAAGCCCCAATCCCTAGCACGAAAGAGGTTCAGCGGGTTACCCGGGCCTTTCGGCCAGGGAAGACACGTTGATTCTTTCAGTGTAGCGCGCGTGCGGCCCAGAACATCTAAGGGCATCACAGACCTGTTATTGCTCAATCTCGTGCGGCTAGAAGCCGCCTGTCCCTCTAAGAAGATATTTATTTACGTTGGTAGTAAAAATCACTTGATCCGAAAATCAAGTAAATCTTTCAAGATACCAAAAACGCCTATTTAGCAGGCTAGAGTCTCGTTCGTTATCGGAATTAACCAGACAAATCGCTCCACCAACTAAGAACGGCCATGCACCACCACCCACCGAATCAAGAAAGAGCTATCAATCTGTCAATCCTTCCGGTGTCCGGGCCTGGTGAGGTTTCCCGTGTTGAGTCAAATTAAGCCGCAGGCTCCACTCCTGGTGGTGCCCTTCCGTCAATTCCTTTAAGTTTCAGCTTTGCAACCATACTTCCCCCGGAACCCAAAAGCTTTGGTTTCCCGGAAGCTGCCCGCCGAGTCATCGGAGGAACATCGGCGGATCGCTAGCTGGCATCGTTTATGGTTAGAACTAGGGCGGTATCTGATCGCCTTCGAACCTCTAACTTTCGTTCTTGATTAATGAAAACATTTTTGGCAAATGCTTTCGCTTCTGTTCGTCTTGCGACGATCCAAGAATTTCACCTCTAACGTCGCAATACGAATGCCCCCATCTGTCCCTATTAATCATTACCTCGGTATTCCGAAAACCAACAAAATAGAACCGAGGTCCTATTCTATTATTCCATGCACACAGTATTCAGGCGAAATAAGCCTGCTTTAAGCACTCTAATTTGTTCAAAGTAAACGTACCGGCCTACCTCGACACTCAATTAAGAGCACCGCGATAGGATTAAATTGGACCGCCAAGTTTGACCTTAGCTAAATCCACCGGTAGGACGTTCCATAACATGTCAGTTAACACCGCGAGCGATGAACCAACAGTATGAAACACAGATTCAACTACGAGCTTTTTAACCGCAACAACTTTAATATACGCTATTGGAGCTGGAATTACCGCGGCTGCTGGCACCAGACTTGCCCTCCAATGGATCCTCATTAAAGGATTTAAAGTGTATTCATTCCGATTACGGGGCCTCGAATGAGTCCCGTATCGTTATTTTTCGTCACTACCTCCCCGTGCCGGGAGTGGGTAATTTGCGCGCCTGCTGCCTTCCTTGGATGTGGTAGCCGTTTCTCAGGCTCCCTCTCCGGAATCGAACCCTGATTCCCCGTTACCCGTTACAACCATGGTAGGCGCAGAACCTACCATCGACAGTTGATAAGGCAGACATTTGAAAGATTCGTCGTCGGTACTAGACCATACGATCAGCAGAAAGTTATTCAGAGTCACCAAAAGTAACGATGGACAAGCCACCGATTGGTTTTGATCTAATAAAAGCGTTCCTTCCATCTCTGGTCGGAACTCTGGTTTGCATGTATTAGCTCTAGAATTACCACAGTTATCCAAGTAAATGTGGGTACGATCTAAGGAACCATAACTGATTTAATGAGCCATTCGCGGTTTCACCTTAATACGGCATGTACTGAGACATGCATGGCTTAATCTTTGAGACAAGCATATGACTACTGGCAGGATCAACCAGGGAGCTTCGTTTATGTTTTATTTCTAAAACACTAGAAATACTCCTCTTCTTTCACTTAAACATACATGTTAAAACTTGAAAAGTACTAACTCTGTTGTTAAAGTGGTGCTGCTCAAAAGCATTTGCTTCTTACAACACTTGAAAATTTTAAATCAATGTTATTTATTCTTAAAATTGAATAATAACTTTTAATTTTCAACCATCCTCTCATTTTTATAAATATTACTCTCGCTAGATATTTTTATCGAAGCGACTTGGTTTTTATACACGTAAACGTGATATTTTATTCTTGCTCGGAAACAAGTAAGTCAATACTCAGTTTCATATTTGTATACTTCTTTAAAGTTATACATAATATTATATAAACGCCGTAGCGATTTACCACATAAAGAGTCATTCAGTCATAGACATCGACCCGTGGTAGTGTTACGTTAATAGTATACGACTTAACGTAGTCAGTATCTGTTAGCTCTTACTCGAGCCGCTTCAACGGACTACTCTTTCATATTAGTACGAGCCGGCGTGAAAAAATATTGGGTTTTTCAACTAACTAACGGCTGCCTCGGTCACGGCGGATACTACGGTGTCTCCCTGCATCTAAATTACTTGTTGATACTTTAAAAATTTTTCTATTTGTATCACTAGCAGTTTATCATTATTTTTTTTTTTTTTTTAAATTAAGTAAATAAATAATTTTGACTATATTTGCTTGAAAATAAAAAAAATAAAAATAACTTTCATTTTAAATTTTTTCATACTTATATTATGTACTCTTATATTATCAAAAATTATTAAACTATAGTAGACTATATTAAATTTCTTTTTAGTTTCTACAGCTAAATATCCGAAAACGGATTAAAAATTACATAACTCTAATAAATCATTTTCAACTTTTATATTAATTTTTTATTGATATTTATAATTATAATAAGTAAATAATTTTAATTTTACTTATGTTGAATATTGCTTTAATTGATAAAAAATTTTAATAAAATCGCATTAAAATATATAGTGTTTTTATTATAAACCAACTGTTGATTTTTTTCTAGTTAAACTAGCTTAAAATTAAAATTAATCGATTTTGAGTATTTAATATGTCTCCATAGAGAAAAATATCTTGAGATTCATTTCAATAACATTTTTTTGTTTATTAGCTTTTATTTTTGTTGCCTTAATCTTTTAAATAACCATTCATTCCATTTTTATAAAATTTTAAGTTAGATAGAACGAATTTTTTTTTTTTTTATAGTGACTCTATCCAATTTTTTTTTTCGCAAAACAATAAAAAAACATTTATATTAATTATTTGGATGAATGTATTTAGACAAAAAAAGTTATTTAATCGATATTTCTACATATACAATAGCTTGATAATTAATTAAATTGTTCTCTAACCATAATAATATAAACATACGAACAATTTATATTATTATAATAAATCATTATCATTATTTATAACAACTTAATTTTCACTCAATAATTACTAATAGTAAACTTAAAAATAAATTATGAAAATCAAACAAAATTTCGTATTGATAAATCGTAAATATCTAAGTTATGTTGATCAAGATGTACTGAATTAACGTGAGCCAACCGTTACTTGTTGTTAAATATGTTATTTTTAGCCTGGCACATATCATTTTCATTTCGACGATTTTTTTCCTTTATTTTTCTCATTTATTAATCGAAACAAATTAATAAGTCATAACTTAATTTATTAGTACTATTATACATCGTTCAAAGCTTACATTCAATAAAATAATAAATGATTTTAAAAATAATTCGTTGCTATATAGTATAGTATTCGTATAGTACTGCATATTTTAGGTTACTAACTATCATATATCTTTTAATTCGTTGATATAATAATCTACTTTGAACTTATTAGAGAAATAAATGAAAATTTTATTTGCAAGGAGACCTATTGATTTAAGTACAAGCTAAGTTCTTAATAAGTATGTATGGGTTCTATATATATATATTAGGGTGATCCAAAAAATAACAAATTTTTTTTTTTTTCTAGGAAACAGGTTCAAAAGTTTCATTTAGATAAAAAAAGACGCCTGTGAAAATTAGAGCTCTTAATATTAACAGTAAAAGGTTCCTAATCGCACTTTTTTATTTTCCATAAGAATAACATGGAAAAAATTTTTTTTACGTCTTCTGATTTTTATAAGTAGTTAACGATGCGTCATAGGAATAATCGGCAGGCATATTTTTGTAGGGAATTGAATGCTCTACAAAAAAAGATTCTTATCATTTTTTGAAGAATCTATTTGTTTAAAACTTATTTGAGGTTGAAATCGAATTCATATTAAATTTTGAGATTTTCTTACTTTTGCGGCGAAACTATCAGATCTATTACGAAATATCGTTGGACCTTTTTTGTAGACAATTTTATTCCCTAGAAGTTATTTTCAATAAAGTTTTTTTCGTATTCTGCATTGTTTTCTAGTTATTTTTATTTTAATATCATGCTCATAAAAAAAATAGTCTTCTGATCAATTTTAAGAGCTTGACTTTAAAATAAAAATAACTAGAAAACAATGCAGAATACGAAAAAAACTGTATTGAAAATAACTTCTAGGGAATAAAATTGTCTAGATTATATTGTCTATAAAATTGTCTAGAAAATATATATTAGGGTGCTTTTATTTTTGCGACTATTTTTTTTTTTTCGCTTCCATCCCGAAATTTTGTTGGAAATACCCCCAAAAAAATTCCCTGAGAGTTTGAGCCCTTAATATTAATATTAAGTACTCGACCACAGCGTGTGAAGATTTCCCATTTAAAATACACGTAAACTTGGGTTTTTATTTTTCAAACTTCTATAACTCCGCGGCATTTTATGATATCATCTCGCCCAAAGTCGCGATTTTCTCAGAATTAAATGCTCTACAAAAGTGCTCATGGTGGCGAAGTCGTAACTCGTACAGGTGGGGTAGTACAGACCGCTAAACTGAATTTTTTCATAGGATTCTTGTTTTTTCTCTCAACAACAAAACCTACAGAAAAAATGTGAATGATAATTTTATAGGAAATTCAATTCTCTACAAAAATGGTCCTTAGCACCAAATCACTCAGATTGATATTTTCTGAGGTATTAGTCAAATAAAAAATCAATATTTTCTAAGATTTGATTCGACATTTTATGGGAATTCAATGCTGCGTAAACTTTAACAATTAATATCTCAAAAAATATCAATCTAAATGATTCGGTGCTAAGGACCTTTTTTGTAGGAAATTAAATTTCCTATAAAGTTGTCATTCGCATTTTTTCTGTAGGTCTTGTTGTTTATGAGAAAATGAGAGAAAAAACAAGAATTCTATGAAAAAATTCAATTTAGCGGTCCGTAGTACCCCACCTATATGAGTAACGACTTCGCGACAATGGGCACGTTTATAGAGCATTTAATTCTGAGAAAATCACAACTTTGGGCGAGATGATATCATAAAATGCCGCGGAGTTATAGAAGTTTGAAAAATAAAAACCCAAGTTTACGTGTATTTTAAATGGGAAATCTTCACACGCTGTGGTCGAGTACTTAATATTAATATTAAGGGCTCAAACTCTCAGGGATTTTTTTTGGGGGTATTTCCAACAAAATTTCGGAATGGGAGCGAAAAAAAAAAAATAGTCGCAAAAATAAAAGCACCCTAATATATATATATAAGGGTGATTCATTACTGGTACAATTTTTTTTTTACTCATTAAGTAAATTATTTTCGTACATGTTAAATTAAAAATTCTTTCCAACTTTCAGCTTTTGATTTTATTTCTTAGTATTTTCTAAAATATTCCATTTAATAAGCATAGGAAAAGTGATGATTATTTTTAAATTCTCCAACGTCCAGCTCAATTTTAAGTTATCGGGTCACTAATTAAGGCATTTTCTAAGGTATTTTGTTGAAAATTGAGTTCTTTACAAAAAAAGAAAAAAAAAAGACTTATTGGTCAAGTTTTTAAAGTTTTACGTTCACAAGATATAGAAACGTATTGAATATCTTTCATTTTATCTTAAATACTATTTTTCATTAGTTTGAATTCATTTATAATAACAAGAAAAATCAAACTTAATATGTTTGTGAAAAATTTTTTATTTATAAGATCAATAAAATTTCTATATCTCGTGTTATGTCCGGATTTAATTAATTAATAATAATTAATTATTAGAAATGGTCGCGTGGGCTTCAGTGGGAGGCACCGGATAAACAGGTTGATTTTCCTAGAGGATTAGCTCTAGGTTTTATTTTTATTGTGAGAACTCGAACGATAAACCCCGCAGGGGTCTCTCTGTGCATTCGATGCAGAATTTGGATTTTATACACGGAAAAAAATGATTGACAATAATTGTAGTTCAACTTCTAATTATTTATGTTATGTTCAATAACTAATGTCGTTTCAGTTAGTAAAATTATGATTTTAATTTTTAAACTGCTATAATTAACAGTTAATCGTTTAAATATACTGCTTGATTATTTTAAATTACTACTTAAACCTTAAAAAACTACAAGACACTTGTCAAAAAAATACATCTGTTATTAATTTCTTACGTTCTACTCAGTAAAATTTACTGAGATTCGGTCTAGGCGCGCTGTTGACGAGAATCTCAGTAATATTTACTAATATTTTTTTTCCGTGTATGTTAGAGAAATTGGTAATTTTCACCTACCTTTCGTTGTTCGCTGCTTGCTTGCAAGTTGGTCTTTGTGGTTTTTGAACTGCAAACTCCTGTGGACGTCTCCTGTTGGTCTCTGATCGAAAGATGATTTGGTTCAGGAAGAAGGGATGCGGTTCTTAATATCAGAAATAATCTAATATGCAGGTTTTCCCCAATGATAAATGTTTATTCAATATTTGCCCTATGGGCTCGCCGTACTCAGTTCACAAAATGTTAGATTGTTCTTATCACTAAGGTTCTTTTCACTTAAATATCTAGGATTTACACTTAACTAATAACTTAACTTATGGAGTTTACACTTTGAATTTGTTGAGTCTTTAGCTCATATGAGTTCGGTATGAATCCCCGACTCCAGCAATTCACTCGGATGAGAATCGCTGTTTATACACTTAACAATTATTATAAAAATCACCCACGCCTCCTTGTGTTTACGCGAGCGGTACTTCCCGTGTGGTGATTTTTGGACAAGAAAATATAATTTTTAAGAAGACGATTTTGAATTGAAATTTAACGGTAACAAGCAACTTGCCACGCCTCCTCGAGTGCAATATCGAGACGATCTTCCCGTGGGATTTTGTAGTAACTTGACTGTTTAGATTTATTTAACGAATATATGAACTAATCGGTTTAAGAGAAATAGAAAATAGAAAAAGAGGGTTGCCTAAACGTAACACGGTTTTAGAACTCACGCGGGCCAGCAAGGAAGATACATTAACTTCTTAAGCGTCATAGGCTGCCGCACCTTGGTGTTCGTTGTTTTTCTCACCTCGGTTCGCGATTCTGGAAGGAATAATTTAGAATATATAATTGGATGAATTTAGAATACAGTCAAGTGTAATTCCCTGATTGGAGGAAACGTTGACGACGTGCAACGAGGTGTTAAATATTCGGCAAGCCGGATATAACACTCGTGATCGTAAACCTATCGTACACAGAAAAAAAAAATCTTGACTCAAGAAAATTTTTCTTCAACCAAGAAATTTTTCAGCGAGTGGAATGAAAACCGGAAATTTCTTAAACGAAGTGAAATAATTTCTTGAATTTTAAATCTTTAATTAAGAAAAAAAATTCTGAAGCCAATACATATTTCATACTTGGTCCAATAATTGAATTACTTGTTTTAAAAACTTGCAGTTTTTAGTTTAATAATAATTTTTCTTAACCTGAGTATGTTACTTACTTAAACCAAGAAATAAAAATATTTAGTTCGAGAAAGTTATACACTTAATTAAAGAACTATGATGTTTTGAAACAATAAACGGTACGAACTCGAACTAAAAATAAAGGGAGTTGATTTAAGAAATTTAAACTCTTGGTTAGAGTATAGTGTACTTTCTCTGACCAATCACACGAAAAATTTCAAACCAAGATTACTAGAGTCTCAAGCCAAGAAAGTTTTCTCTTGGATTCTCACTCATAGGTGCTCCCTACTTCGCACCCGAAGGAATGAATACTCCCCACTCTCTCTCTTTCTCACACTAGCGCAGCAAATGGATTTTGAGTCCACCTTTTTATTTTAAATACTTAAAAATTAAATAACCAAATTATATTATAATAATAAATTAATTGATTTATGTAATTAAATAATATTGAATAATTTCTCAATTTTTTTTGTAATTAAATTTGTTTTTTTTTTTTTAACTTTTTTATATTTATGTCGAAATTCATTTATGAACGATTCATACAATCCGTTCAGTATTTTAGTAAAATGTCAAAACTAACGTTTTTCTAAATTATTGGCGATAACATTTGTAATATTAATTCTGGGTTTAGGATTTAAAAATGTGACTGACCATAAGCCAGTGTGGTTCAGTATATGTGGGCAAAGTAAACGTAACATAGCAAAGGCTGGGATGGCTTAGTTGGTAAAGCTCTCGCGTGACGCCGAATCGATCTGGGTTCGATTCCTCGGTTAAGCGATAATTGTTTTTTCTCAATTTGTTTAAATATTTAACTTATTGAGAAACTTACATATCCCTTATAAATGCTTCTGATACAGTATTTATTTGCTTCAAAGCATTGTTTGTAATATTAAAACAAAAAAAAAAATTGTTCATAAAAAAAATGAAACAAAAAAAAATAAAATCTTTTAGCTCGATAGATTTATTTGCTTAATTAAAGAAATTAATTTCTTGGCTGAAAATTTTTTTTTTGTTTGCGACAAATAAAAAAATTCTTGGCCCAAGAAAGTTTCTTCTTGGTTTAAAAAATTTTTTTTCTTAGTACAAAAACTTTTTTTTTTAGCTCAAGACATTGTTTCTTGACTCGATAAGGTAACAGTCTTTAGACAAGACACAAATTTCTCAAGTTAAAAACAAACTTTCTTGGCCCGAGAAAAATAATGCTTTAAACCAAGAACAAACTTTCTTGGCCCAAGAAAGTTTGTTCTTGGTTTAAAACATTATTTTTCATGATTCAAAAACTTTTTCGTTTCAGCTCAAGATATTTTTTCTTGACTTAAAAACGTAACAATTTTCAGCCAAAAAAAAATTTTGTTGAATTGAAAAAAAAATCTTCTCGAACCAAAAAAAAAATTTTTGGGACCAAGAAAGTTTTTTCTTGGTTTAAAGAATTTATGTTTTAGACTAAGAAAATTATGTCTTCCGCGAAGGAAATAATTTCTTGATCCAAATAATTTATTTACTTCAATAAAGTAAGAAATTTCGCTTGGTTCAAGAAAAAAATTTCGAAGACATTTTATTTCTTGTTTCAAGATTTCCTTTTTTTCTGTGTAGCTTGACTTATGAGACTTTTTGTGTAGAGAATTCAATTTTCAACGAAATCACCATTTACTTTTTGCCTAGAGCATTTCATTCCCCAGAAAACGCTGAAAACAGCTCTCTAATATCTTAAAATGCAGCTTAGAGAATTGGAACAAATTATCAGAGTTCTTATGCTTTTTGAATAGAAAAACTTTAAATATATTGAGAAAGTACGTAGGATTTAAATTAAAGACTAAAATTTAGAGAAAATTACAACAATATTTTGCTTGGTGAATAAAATAAAATATTTGACATCTAATATAAAACATTCTAAAACACGCTCTGCTCTCTTTACATTCGATTTATTTATTAAATTTTATGTGAAATAATCATATTCTCAAGTAGGAATAATGAGCAATGCTTGTGCAACAGTTGTTCATAACCCGGAAAAAAATTATCAGACCTGATCGGACATGAAAAATGACTGGGCATAATTAGACCTGATCAGGACTGTTCATGTCTGATCAGTTCTGAAAACCCATACCTTTTCATGTCTGATCAGACATGAATTCACCCAGTCATTTATTTTGTCAATTATAAGTCTGAGAGAATCGTGCCCGTACAGATTTGATAAGATCTAATTATTCTTTCCAGGTCTGAAACAAAATAAATTTCTTATTTTTACCTTATTGAAAGTTGTAAATATACATTACATTAGAACATCTAAATATTCTATTATGTAAATTGATTATCATAAAAATTATAAAACAGAGTATTATATGAAGTTTGTAGTAGGCAATTATTTATGTAAACGACAAAATATGTTAAGAAAAAATTTTTGAACGTTTTGTGTCTACATTTATTTGAATTATTAAACTTGTAAATTATCAATAAACTGTATATTTTTTTGTTCAATTTATAAAATTATTTTGGCCATCATTGAAAACCTACTGTAGAGTAAATTCATCTATAATTATCGCTAATTAAGTTTTTTTAATTTAATTCAACATATCAGGCTTGGTCAGATATGAACAGGTATGGTCATATATCTGAACTTTTTGTCCTGAGAATATTGTCAACATCATAATATGTAAGTATACAATATTGACTGAACTTATATATGAGAGACTTAAAATAGATTTTTAGCGCTAACATCCCTGGTTAAGGATTCCGATTGAATCCTATTGAAGTAAATCGGATTTCTCAATCAAGGATTGATTAATATTATTGCTCTAAACTTTTACTCCAGTAACTTGCGCAATAATATGACAAGAACCTCCCTGATTAAAGAAAATAATTCACTTAATATTTATACTCACTCATAAAGCTCATAAATGTAGGTATAAAAGAGTTCTCTCAAACTATAAAAAAAGAAAATGTTTTTTAATAGTTGAAAATTGCTGTTCTTTATCGATACAATTATTTAATAACAATATGGTGGAAAGTAAAATGGGTCTGTGATTCTCACGCATTGTTACATAATAATAATATTACTCAATTTTTTATTTCAAAGCTTACTCTGCTTATTCTATAGAGATAATACTGAAAGTTACGGTGGCTAGAAATATATTAGAAAAATAAAAAAAAAAAAATGATTAACACGGTGGTTGCTTTCTTAACAACAATTGCTGGTCAATTAGGTGAATTAAAAGGATCGTTCAAAGTGCAAAAGTTAACCCTTCGTAGGTCACATAATGAGCGCGCCGGCGCCTTTTTTGCATTTTTTTTTTTCTCGAAATTGAATTCATTGATAATTTTGAAAAAAATTGAGTGCATTCTTTTAAGCTATCTGAAAATTTTCGGAACCAGGCAGCGCTATGCCGCCCGGTGCGAGTGAACCTCCGGGAGATTTTCTAACTGCGCTGTTGCCAAATGTCGTTACCGCCACTATTTCAGTCTGTTTTACCGCATGTGAGGTACAAAAATAAAGTAATGGTTGAAGTTAGTTTTTACTATTTATATTATAACTTATGTGATTTGTTTAAAATAATGTAATAATTACACTCGTATTAAATATTATTTATATAAAAATAATAACTTTAATTAATCAGAATTAATTATTCCATGTGATAAATTTTAATCAAAAATTGAATTGAATTATAATTTTATAATCTGGTCCTAGATGTTAAATTTAAAAATGCCACGTGTGATAAAAATAAAAAATCAGAAAAAAAATTTTATTATTCAATTAAATTTATGATCAAATATAAAAATAAAATTATATCTAATAATAAAACATTGAAAAAGTATTTTTATAATTTATAAATTCCAATTAAATAAAATAATTAATTAAAGTAATGAAATTTAAAAAATGCACGTATTGGTTTGTCAATCATTCAAATACGCATTTTTTAATTGTTTTCCTTTACATTTTATTTATTTATTCAAAATTAAAAAAATTTCCAAATGTCCTAACATTCACACCCAAGCGGCACAAATAAAAATTGTTGAGTTTTTTTTTAATTTAAGTTAACAATTGGTTAACTTAAATTCATGATAACAAATTGTCGTTTTAAATTTAACATAAAGTCAACAATTTTTGTTTGTGCCGCTTGGAGCACTTACATCAATTTAAAGTTTAAATTTTTTCCCGCCAATTTTGACAGCCATTCTGTTTACGCGGGCATTTTTAAAATTCTCAAGCGTTACTTGTCAATTCTTCTTCCAATACAATTAAACGTACACATCAGGATATGTGTATATACTTATGATACGTCAAATTACATGAGTATAGGCAATCATACGTGTTCAATGGTTATCATACATTTTATCATGTGAAAGTACAGTATTTATACAGAATATATGCTCAACACAAATAAAAAAAAAAGTAAAACGTCAACAATATGTAATTGTGTAATGTGTAACATATGTGTGTTATTATTATTCAATTAATTTACGGAAATAATTTTTCTGATTAATTATAATTTAAATAATAAAAACATAATGAGTGATTTAACACGTAAAATTAAAAATCCACTTCTGACTGCTGCTGGTCAAGGATTTCCATTTGAAGAACATGAAATCCCAAATTTATTGATACCTGTGGCACAACCTGTGTTAACCTCAACTTCAATAATTCAAGATGGTAATGGTAAGTTAATTAAAAAATTTATTATCCATTTTAATTGACGTTTAAAAAAAATTTAGAGGTTATCTTTTAATTTTTTAAATTAATAAACCCCGGGCTTTTATAAACTTGAAAATTTTTTTTTATTTAAACTTTTTATATATACATGTTTATTTATAATTATATATTATATATAAGTAGGAAAGGAAAATTAAAACGTTATAAATAAATAGGTGCAGTGAAAATTTAAATGACGCAAGTTAAACTTTTAATTAAATTCAATATTACGTAAAAATTAATCTAAAATTATATTTTTGTCTATTTTATTTATTATCTTTAAGGCGTTGGTCGTGATCCATATCTCTGGGTGTAAGTAATGTCTGCGTTTTTACGTTTTTTTATACAATTAATACACACAATAATTATTATTATTAAAATAAGTAGAAGAAGTATCGTACCAACTCCAGCAGCAATTATTTCACCTGTCGTTAAATTGTCCCAAGCTATAAGGAAACAAAAATGCCATTTATTTACTATAGAGTCAATAGTTTAAATCTAGTGAGTTAAATTTGTCAATTAAAATATGAATTAGTTTTTTATTATTGTTAGTGCGATTTATTTATTAAATCAGTTTAGTATTTTTACCTGTTACGTCAACTGTTTTTGTGAAAGTCCTTTGATTAATGTCAATAACTCGAAGATTTACGATTTTGTTACAGCAAGTTGAGGTGTAGTAGAAGTAAACTGGTGATTTAGTACCAGCGATAAAATTTGTCTTGGGTTGAATACCCGTTGGCTCTGAGATAACATTTTTTACTCCTGATTGATCGTTTTTAATAACTATTTCGGCGCTCCACTGATTTAAATTACAACGATCTCTACTTGATTTACCGAAACAATTATCATTGAAGTAAACTTCTATTGTTGGATCTCCACTACTTACTATCTGTATTGATATAAAAGAACTTATTTTTATTATTCTTAAAAATATTTTAATTAAAGTAATTAAGAATTTTTTATAAGACAGAAACTAGAGTTTTATTTTAGATAAAAATTATTTTTCAAAAATCAAAATATCTAGTCATGTAGTAAATTAACTGCTCTACAAAAAATATTTTTAGATATTAATCGTTAGACTAACGGTATAAAGTTATAGATTATAGTTTAATTTATACAAATATTTGATTGTAACATTATAAATTAAACTTTGACCGGTAACTTTAAATTTTTTAACCCGATTACGTAATGTCTCAGAATCTTTGTTATAGAGCATTTACTATCGAACTGGAAAATTAAATATTAAAAATTTTTTTTATACAGGGGTTTGAGAGCGGGGCAATCGGGGTACCCTCAAAATTTTTTAAACATTCCAAAATCACTTTTGTAAATATAATTGAGCGTTATTTTGAATTTGTTTTTCACTGTTTTCAAAAATTTTCATTTTGTACGGAAAAAAAATAAACTAAATAAACTAAAAATTAGTGTTTGAAATTATAACCCGGAACCCAGGTGTCAATATGGGGAATTTTAACATTCCAAATAATACATTTTATAATACGTGTCGTCAATTTTCTAAGTACCAGTTACGATTTTTAAAGTTCAAATAGTAATTTTTCTTACATAGAAAATAAATTTTAATACTTATTCTATAATTATTCACGTTTTAATCATAAATGAAAAAATTACTATTTAGAATGATAGTATTTACTGATCACTTTATCACTATATCAGTTGTCGTTCTCAATTTATATAGTTCATTTCTTTCCGTATGCAACAAAATAGTATGAAATCAGTTTGTTTTTTTTTTCTTATTTCAATTTACAATAAAAAAACTCCCAGTGTCAAATTACTTCAGATGTATTTCAATAATCAACTTGAAAATACTTACAGTTGTTTAAATTTAATTAAATTTTAACAATTTTTTATTCTATAACTTTAAGCGATATGTAATTGCTTTTTTTTTAATATTTTCTTCGGAATCAAAACTAACTTAAATTTTTTATTTTGAAGTTAATAATAAATAGTGATTAATAAATAAAATGGTATTAATTTAAAGTAGGCAGTTAAACTTTTTAAAAAATCGAAAATGTCAGTCGAAAACCGTATACAGTCCAGTCGCGTTATAAGGTCGCTCGTTATAAGTATGCCGACTTATATTTCTTGGAAGACATTCCCCCTCTATGACTACGAAAATAATAATGTACACACTACACGCTTGCAAAGTAGAGGAAGTGTGAGTTACGGCGTTCAACTGCTGAGCAGAAGTGGGGGTACAGGAATTCTTAGAATTATATTCCCCTACACCCCTGTAGGCGGACTTATAACGCGATTCGACTGAATAATATTCAAATTTCATAAAAAAAAAAAAAAAAAAGATTTAACGTATTTGAGTCCCCGAAAACTTAGTACTTCCTTAAGTACCCCGTTTTGCCCCTCAAAACAAAACAATAATAGAGGTATAGTTGATAATTGATCTTACGTTAATCTTTTGAAAATAAATTAACGTAATCTCCGAATTGTAATTAATTTGAGTTTGTTTATTACTATTATTTAACAGAAAATCTATAGAGTATTGAATAGGTTTTAATTGATAACAAATAAAATTAGTTACCCCACTAGTTGAATTTTGTATATAAATATACGCAGATTTAGTTTCTCCAAAATCGTTACCTTTGACCTTTAAACTAACAGTGTTTATATTAAATTCATTAGCATTTGGCGGTATAATAATTCGTACTGGAATAAAAGCCGTCTGTTCCGCAGCAATCCAATTACTCAATGGGTAGAAAATAATTTGATACTGACTACTCCGTGCTTCATACTGATAGAGAACATCAAAATCGACACTGTTTGTAACAGAAAATAATATTGTGTGTACTGTTCCCGGTGTTGCTATTAATTTACTTTCATAAGCAACATCAACAAGAACATTTCTTCTTATCAAATCATTTTCATTTTCCAATTGCGTCAGTTCATTTAATCTTTCTATTTTTTTATTTCCATTACTTTCATTTTCATCAACTTCATAAATTTCTTGCGTTATTATTCTTGACTTTGATTCATCTTCGTCTTGTAATAAAAAAAAAAAAAAATAATATCATAATTATTAATAAACTACAAAGTTTAATGACGTATGAAATAATTTTATTTGTTTAGTAAAAAAAAAATTTTAACAAAAAATGTTTTTAAAAAAATCTGAATCACGCGGTCTGATCAGAGGGCATTTGCGACTGTCTATTGCATAATCGGGTAATGAGTTTGCGCAGTATCTTTAAATAACATTTGCTCATGTTAAAATATATATGAATAGTGTACCGTCAATAGTTGATGGGTTATTGAGCAATGAGAAAGTCATTAGTTATTATTTTAAAATAATTTACACTAATGGTGATTATAAATTTACAATGATATTGAATTTGCGGTGATGGATAATTAGTTGCTGGTTATTTTACTTAAAAAATCTATTGAGTTATGTTTCTAAAATGTATTACTGTTATGTTTACCTTGTTCTTGCCAATCTATACGACTAGGTAAGTCTATTCTTCGTGACAAACTTGTTGATTTATTTATTACCAACATCGTTACATTGTTTGAGGCATTCACATTTTTATCGATTCTTAATTTCCATTCACCGGGTTCTGGATTTTTTATTAATAAATAGTATTCGTTTGTGTAAATATTTTTTCTTAGAAACAAATCTGTTGATTTTTTACGTTGTGATCCTAAAAAAAATAGATAATTAAATAATGGCTTTTTTTTTTTTATTTAATTAAAAATTTAATGATACTGAAAGTACTTTCAATCGTTTCGAATCGTTTCTTTTAATCAGGGGTAGTAGACATCAAAAAAATTTATTTATTTTCAATAAACAAAATAAATATTGATAGGCAAAAATTTCCAATGTGAAAAATTTTAAAGAATTCTATTGTGGACATTTTTCAAAAATTTTTATTATGACAATTAACTTGGTAGTAAAATTTTAAATTATCGGCTACTTTCAGCGTCATGAAAATTTATCATATTTTTTTATGTATTCATTATTTCAATATTGTGGATAATTGTAATGATGATAATTTATAATTGACTCAAGACACGCTACTATAATTTAAAAATTATTACATACAAAGTAAATAATAATAATAATATTTACCTAGTGGAATTTGCAGTAGAAACCATGAAATGTTTCCCATCAGTGTCAATTGCAGTAATGCAGTGTCACTATTTACTTCAAAATTTAATTCATTATCGAATTCGTATTTTTTTGTTACAACGTCCTGTAAAATTATTTGTTTTTTTTAGTATTTTAAAAATAAATAAATTGGGAAGTTCATAATAATTACCAATTGTGTAGTAGATTCAATTAATGAATCATTACAATCGATTTTAATAGAAGTCTCACATGTTGCATACTCTAATGTTTCTTTGATTGTTGATATTAATCCTTGATCTTACATAAAAATGTTTTTTTTATTCAATAAAATTATTTATATAAAATTAGTATAAAAGCATTCAAGTTTTTTTATCTCAATAAAAAAAAAAGATCGTAATTTGCAATTAATTTTCTATTATTTTCTAAAAAAATTTAAACAAATAATCGAAAAATATTTTTACATATCTCAGAATTTTTTTTTTTTTTTATTGAAACTAAAGTTAAAATTTTCAATAAAAATTTTTTTTATCAAAATTTAATTTATTATTTTTTTAAGTTTTTGTTCAAAAGACAACTAATAAAAGCTTATATTGAAATTCAGAAAAACAAATTTTAGAATTAATGTAATATAAAATTCTTTGTTACACAGTTTATTAACTAATAACTTTAGGTCTAGACAATTAAATTTATTAAAATAATTTTTTTTTGATTACCAATTAATTTATTTTCAATCCACAAAACATTTAAATGATCATCTTGTATTTGAATATCATCGGTGCAATACCTAAACACGCAATTAATGATCATTTTAAAAATAAATATTCACTTAATATTTTATTCACTAAAATAAAAAAAATACCTCGAACATTTATTAAAATTAATTTTATTAACAATAATCCAGCGTTCATTAAAATTATCCACCTGCGCACGAACAAAAGTAAAACAAATAAATATAATAATTTTATTAAACATGATTTCAGTTAAACGTTTGAGTTAAAAAATAAAACTGACAATTTTTGAATGCGTCGGTTTAACTTATAAGCCAAAAGTTTCCGGTTTACAAAAGATATTACTGATTACATTAAATTAAAAAAAAAAAATAAAAATCTTTCTGTACATTGTGATTTTTTTTTAAATGTTTGCATATTTGTTACGACGGTGACACAAATGATGATGAAAGCAATAAGTAAATGATTACACAATTGTCGAATGTTAGTCATATATTTATACACTAAAATAGTGGGTGTGTATACTATTTTAAATGTAAGAAAAATTGATAGATAAATCAGACGGACAGTATCCTGTTAAACATTGTTCGTCACATGTAGAATAACTTACGGGAAATCCAGGTTAAAGATAGCTCAGTAATATCATAATACTATGATAAAATTTTATTACATACAATAGTTACAAAAAAAACCCATGTTATATCAATAAAACGTATGACTATAATTTTCACTTAAATTTGATTGTAAATAATTATTATTTCCATCCATTATAGCCAATCCAACTTCAGTATTTCCAAGTGGGGATACTAATGGTAAATATTTACTATATTATTTGTAAAGATAACATTTTAATGTTTATTAATAATGTGAGATTGTTTTTTTTGTCCAGTATTATCTACAATTGAACTCAATGATAACAGAGATGGATCAAATAATATAATAACAAAAACAGAAACTTTATCGGAAATTTCATTGAATGATCAAACTTATGATGATAATTTTTCTAATAGTAAGAATATTGTCGAGAGTATTGATAATTTGAATATTAATCCTATCACTCCGCCGCTAACGTTGCCATCACTAACAAATGGTTAGTATATAAATATATATATTTTTATTTTTATTTAGTTGTCTATTAGAAGTTACGAATTTTCCCATAATTAGGTAATTATTTTATCGCACTCTTAAAATATATGCTTATTTAAAAAAAAAAAAATAACTTTTATGAGTTGATAAATTACTTGTTTCTTATATTTAAATTATATATTTATAAATATGTACTGTTTTATTATTTATATATATTGATAATTAATTATTCACATTTAAATCTTTTGATTATAAAAAATTCTTGTTAAATTTATTAATTAATTATTCATGAACTATAAAAAAGTGTAACTTTTTTTATAATTACTTTCTTGTGTAACGAAAGTGTTCAATTCAAATTTTCAATAAATTTTTTCATGCTTACATCAACAAAAATTGAGTTAAATTAGCGTTCTTTTATGAGGATTCTCAGACAATACCCCCACTTTTAGAAATATTCACTGAACTTGAACTGTCATAGCTGTATTAAAATTTTTTTAATTAAAAAAAAATTAAAGCATTAGTTGAAAATAGGACAACGTAGTTGCAATTTCGCTGAGGTATAGATTTTTGAAAAAATTACTTACAAATGTTATCAGTTGGATGTTAAACAAAATTCGTTAAGTAAATTTCAGTAAAATCTTCATGTCTATTTACATGTATAATTCGACATGTCAAATTTCGTAGGCTAAAATTTATTTACCAAATTTCGTCTAACTCCTAATTGATAACAATTGTAAGTAATTTTTCTTCAAAAATCTATATCTCAGCGAAATCCTAACTTATTTTTTTCAAATTAATGCTCTAATTTTTTTTAATTAATTAATTAAATTTTAAAACACTTATGACAGTTGGAAGTTTTTGAATATTTTTAAAAAATGGAGGGGGGGAGGCACTGTCCGAGAATGTCCTTAAAAGTAATTTTTCTTTAGTTAAAAAAATAATTCTTGTATCAAGCGATAAATATGTTACAGATTTTTAATGAAATTATTCATCTATTCTTTCGAAATATTTTTTTTTTCCCAGTGTCGGATTAAGGTAAAGGATTTTCAGTTTACCATGCTTACAAAAAACGCTAAAAATAATTCACTTGATATATTAAGCCGGTCAGTGAAGGAAATTTAATAAAAAATCATTTACGATCACTTTTTTAATGTGAAAAAAAATTTTCTACAGCAATTTTTTTAGTTAGCGTTACTTTTGATAGAATTATTTATTTGTAGCTTAGATTCAGTAGTGGGTTTTTATGAAGGATATTTTTTTACGATGGATAACTTTTATACTTTCTTAAATAGAATTTTTTTATGAAAGGGATTTTCTTTTGAGTTAATAATTTTATTTAAATAATTAGTATATTACATACCCAGGCCAGTAAAATAAGAAAAGTCTCAGAGCACATGTAATTGTTGGCCGAGGCTGACAAACATGTGGTCTGAGGCTTTCTTTTTTACTGGCCAAGGTGCGTATACTATTTTTCTGCTCGACGAAGCCGGAAAGTTGCAGCTTCGTTAAGGGCAGCGGCCCGAAAGATGCCACTTTCCGGTCAGAGGGCAGAAAAAAGTTTTTTTACGTTTAATTTAACTTTTATTATTTTAAAATATAATTATTTAATAAATTTGAATAATTTTTTGAGTTATTTTTTAATTAACTTAAAATTGTCGCAAATATTATGTCAGAATAAAATTTATTTATTCTCTAAAAAATAAATTAATGAAAAATGTTTTTTTTAGTACAAAATTCAAATTATCGTCTTGGTAATCA
Organism: Microplitis mediator; assembly: GCF_029852145.1. Taxonomy (NCBI): domain Eukaryota; kingdom Metazoa; phylum Arthropoda; class Insecta; order Hymenoptera; family Braconidae; genus Microplitis; species Microplitis mediator. The sequence goes on from NC_079979.1 coordinate 14,458,590, forward strand.
ACGACGTCTAAGATATGTGCCACCTCCTAATTTAACGTCATCAATTCAAGCACCAACATTACAGCCACCGATAAATCAATCACTCACCAGTAACTTGCCACCGAGTTTAAATACACAGGATATTTTTATACCACCTCAACCACAAAATCAAAACATCGATGATAAATTAACTTCGGTACCTTTGAACGACTTTACTCAGCCAAAATTACCACATCATCAGGTACCACACCAAGAAACTATTCCTGCATTAAATATCAACCCTGCTCAACAAAGTTCAACAAATTTAACGCATCAATCAAGTGGACTGTCAAATTATTTTTCAATTCCTCCATCAAGTAGCAAAGATGATTTATTTAATTACAAGTATGAAAACCAGTCACAAGTCACACCTAAAAATTTGTTTACTGATTCAAACCAATTACCAGTTCAATCTCCTTACAATTTAATAAAAGAAAATCCTGGTTTCGCTCCTTTAACTGCTGAAAATAAAAACTCCGTTTTTACAGCGAATGATGTACTTAGAGATAATTCATTAAACAAATCGAGCATCGACGTAAAAAGTAATTCAGAATCTTATTTAAATACAGAAATAACAGTTCCCTTTGTACAAGATGAAACAGACAACGAAAAACGCAATCTAATTAATACTGAGACTTTACCAAGCATACAAACTTATCAAGAGTCAATAAGAACTTCAGATTCATTAGAAAACCAATCAAATTATCCGTTCATTTACAATCCGACGAGCTACAATTTACCAACTTGCCAAGTCTCGGCATCACCAACTTTTTCATTTGACTCAACAACATCACCGTCAGTATTCACAACAGCCAGCGATCGACAAGCCGTAGAACAACCAGCTTTCATAAATTGTATGATGCCAGAGCCAACAGGCACTGCAACATTGAATCCAACCCAAATATCTGTCAGTCAATTAGCACCAGGCCGTGTACATACCGAAACAATTATTCCATCGAGCCTAGAAAAATTAGCAACCTCAGCAACAAAAATAATGACTTACCGTCCAGTTTATTACCACTGGTTCAACTGCCGTGAAATAGAAAACAAAATAATATGGCATCCATTCTCTATGCACGACAGTTTGAAATTGGAAGAGGTATTCAATTCAACTGAAATCGATGCTGATACCAAAGTAGCTACCGATGGCGGTCGTTATGACGTCGAAATAGTCAAGCGCCAACGAAGTCCCGTCTATTGGTCTGCAACGCCTACGCAAGTAAGAAGATGCTCGTGGTTTTACAAAGGCCCTTCCGAGTCCCGGTACACTCCTTACGAGGAGTCGGTTGCTGCTAGACTTGAAGAAGAGTACAAACAAGCTTGTCTAAGTGATTCCTGGAATCGACGTATTGAGCTTAACAATAATGAGCATATTATTTTCCATAGTTCTACTATTCAAGTTCACTATATGCCTGTTACTTCACCGGAATTCAATTCATCATGGAGCAATACTTATGTATGTTATTATTATTATTTTTGTTACTAAAGAAATGGCGGCTTTCTTGATCTACACAATTGACAAAATATTATTGACAGGAAAGCCGCCATTCCTTTAATAACAAATATGAAAAAATCTGATCGTTAAGTAGACCTACCATCAAAAATAATAATTATTATTTAATTAACTTACTCTCCGTACTGCGAGAAAAAAAAAATTTTATAAAAATAATATCACGTTAAATTTATTTTTAATAATTAATTCTAAAATCCGTACATTTAATGCTCGTTTGCGACGATGAGTAAATTAGTTGTTAAAAAATTAAAAAAAAATTTTGAGATTAATTAAATAATATTTTTTTTTTATAATTAAAATTAAAATTATCAATTTTAATTATGGTGCGGAGTTACCTCTAAATAATATAAGTATCATAATTAATAATAGTACGTAAAGTAGACTAAAAGGAAATTGTTTACTTTCACGGTCACATGGTTTTTTAGCCATAAAAAATTGAAAAATTAACATTTTTAGGAATTTATCTTTCTTGAATTATTCGTTTTTACTGCGGATTTACGATAACACAAGTAGCACAGAAACAACTTTAAGATATAATAAAGATGTCTTAAAAAGAAGAAGACAAATTTTATTTTGTCTCGAAGCAAAATTTTTTTAAATAAATAAGACGTACAGATGTTGGTCCGAGGTCATAGAAAATTTGTGTTCTTTCCCGTCTTATAAAAGTCATCTCAATTGACAAGTCGCTCAGATAATTTATTTGATATTTATTTGTAATTTACTTTTTTGCCGTCGATTGTTTCAAGTTTTCTAAGCAGATATGGTTTTGATGACATAAATTTCTGATTGTTTTATCAACGTTTTGGTGGCTTATCGATAGGTCGAAGAACAGCCTTAAAACTGCTATGTTATCGATGTTACTGATTCAAGTGTGCTGCTTGGGAACGAATTACAAATTTTTAATAAATGATATTTTTTTATTTGTTGAAATGTTAAAAAAAAAAATCGGTTATTACAAAGTTATACAAAATTTTACATTTCATTATCATAAATCCGCTGTAAAAACGAAAAGTTTCAAAAATAGTATATTACACACCTAGGGAGGAAAGGAGCTGTTTGTAACATACGTTCTTATTTAAGGGGAAGGGGGGGGGGGGCTAAGGAAACGTAACTTTCACAGCTCATTTCTATGTTTATATTTCCGTCATAATGGAAGGGGGGGATCTATCATTTGTGATTCAATATTGATAGTGGGATCGCAGAGAATGTGATATAGTGTGACAAGGGGGGAGGGTTTAAAAAGGTAAAATTTTGCGTAACGTATTTTATGAACGGCCCCAAAGTTAGGACATTCCAACCCACGTGTGCAATTGTCTACTCCTGCACCTGAAAGTTTAAATTTTTGCCTCTGTTTATAGGAAGAATAGCACATGCGCTAATTTTTATCATTTTTTTTTCTCATAAAAGAAAAGAACGACTTTCTTCCCTTTAAACAGCGCAGTAATTTAAATTTCAGTGTAGGTATGGTGAAAAATTTTTTGGTCTGTTATTATACACGCTCGTTTGAATGTCCTACTTTCCTCCCTTGATATGTGATATACTATTTTAAATTGATGAATTTTTTTATTTTTTACGGCCATGTAAAAAACCAGATGACCAGATAAGTAAGTAATTACCGGCTAAATATTTAATTTTTAATAATATTTTAGGCGGTTTCAAATAAACCAAAAGTTGTAAAACGTGGAGTAGATGAATTTAATATTGATGATGGTGAACCGGAAAAAGTAGATCATCTTCTGTTTCTTGTCCATGGAATTGGTAGTGCGTGTGATTTAAAATTCCGCAGTGTTGAAGAAGTTGGTAAGTATATTTATTTTATTAAATATATTTTTTTGCATATCAATAATAATTTACTTTTTTTTTTATTAAATAGTGGATGAATTTCGAAGTATATCCCTTCAATTAGTACAAACTCACTACCGTACGGCAAGTATTCATGGTGCGGTGAACAGAATAGAAGTTTTACCAATATCATGGCACTCTACGCTGCACTCTGAAGACACGGGGATAGACAATAAACTAAAAACAATAACATTAGAGAGTATACCCAAGCTAAGGCACTTCACGAATGATACACTGCTTGACATACTTTTTTATACGAGTCCTGTTTACTGTCAGACGATTATGCAGACGGTTGGCAATGAAATGAATAAACTATATGCATTATTTAAAGAAAGAAATTCACAATTTGATGGCAGTGTTTACTTGGGTGGTCATTCGCTTGGTAGTTTAATATTATTTGATTTACTTTGTCATCAAAAACCAATTGCTGAAAAACCGCGGGAAGATGTTACTTCGACTGATGAATATGAAAATTCAGTAAGTAAACAAATTTTGCTATTAATTAATTATTAATTAATTAACTATTTATATTATTAAGAGAATTATAAAAATTTTGTTCCAGTTATATTTCTATGATAGAATTAGTTAATGTTATTAAATTTGGTAACGTTGAAAAGGTCTTGACTTAAATTTGTATCTTTTTATGGTTTTAACTCTTTTTTATTGTTAAGTATCGAGATAAATAAATTTTTTTACATAATTTGCAATACATTTCAATTCGGCGCAACAAAAAAAAAACAATCATATTTATTTTCTCTAAATAAATTAATGATTTAATTTTTCTATCACTGACTATACTATCGCCGACATCTACTGAGACACAAGTCATAAATAAATAATCGAAAAAAAAAATCGATTCATATAAAAAACGGTATAAAAATTAATTTCCTAAAATGAAATACTATATAGATAAAAATATATGAAAATAAATAAACGCATTACTAAAAATATATCAAATAAATTTTAAATATAGTTAAATAAATGAATAATAAAAATATCAATAATTCAAAATACAAACTAAAAAATAGAACGTTTAAAAAATAAATGAACTAATAAATATATCTATAAATTTAAAACTCATCAATAAATTAATAAATAACAAAGAAACACTAAAAATACATATCTGCATAATAAACTGAGCGAAATAAACTTCCAAATAATAAACATAACCAGAAAAAAAAATCCATGAAAATAAACATCCATATTAAAAACATAACTATATAAAAAAAAGTATTAAAATAAATTTATGTAAAATAAACATAACCATTTTTAAATAAATTTTTTTTTTAAATAATAATCTACTGTCTCAGATAAATTAACTGAGTAATATATAGATCTGTGATAATGGTCCCTATCAAAAAAATCCATTTAGGATTGTATGCGAACCCATAGGAATCCATATAGAAAAGTATGAATTTATGCATGAATCATTAGGAATTAATATAGGAGTGTATGGATTTATTTTGTTTCAAATATTTCAGAAACATAGACTTATGTAACATTTAGCGCATCAGTGTACATATTAAAAATATGTTATGAAGAAGAAAGGATCAATTTTTTGTTGAAAAGTATCTTGGCAATAAAATATTAATCTGTTTTTTATTCATATACGCGAATCAATAGACAATAGACATAGAAATCCAGATACCTTGGATTCTATAGGAATTAATTATATAGAAACCCAGATTTTTGTATGAATTTCCCATAAGAAAATCCATATATCTAAGTTCCTATATGGGAGTCCAGGTACACCACAATTTTCTATGTGGGAATCCAGAAACCCATGGTTTCCTACATGGATTCTTATAAAAATCCATACACTCCTATATTAATTCCTAATGATTCATGCATAAATTCATACTTTCCTATTGACTCCGTGCTCTTACGTATACTACTATAGAAGTAAATGTGTATTGTGTATACGTATTATCCTCCAGAAGTTCCGATCCTCCTTGTTGGTGGCGCTGTCATTATGCATGTATACGTCTCACACTGATGATTTAATAGTATTAGTATTTTCATGCACGGAGCCAATATGGATTCCTATGGGTTCGCATACAATCCTAAATGGATTTTTTTGATAGGGACCATTATCACAGATCTATATATTACTCAGTTAATTTATCTGAGACAGTAGATTATTTAAAAAATTATTTAAATTTTTTAAAAAATTATTTAAACAAAAGTTTATTTAAAAATGGTTATGTTTATTTTACATAAATTTATTTGAATACTTTTTTTTATATAGTTATGTTTTTAATATGGATGTAATTCTGTAACCCCCCTGAAGCCTTAACCCCAACGATACTCCTTCCTCTTTTTATCAATTTGACTGTTAACTAATACTATGTATATTCTATCCCTCATTGCTATGGGACTCTGCTATGTGTACCTTTTAAGCAATAAATAAATGATCTTCTTCTTCTTCTAATATGGATGTTTATTTTCATGGATTTTTTTTTCTGGTTATGTTTATTATTTGTAAGTTTATTTTGCTCAGTTTATTATACAGATGTTTATTTTTGGTGTTTCTTTGTTATTTATTAATTTATTGATGAGTTTTAAATTTATAGATACATTTATTAGTTCATTTATTTTTGAAACGTTCTATTTTTTAGTTTGTATTTTGAATTATTGGTATTTTTATTATTCATTTATTTAACTATTATCAAAATTAATTTGGTATATTTATAGTAATGCGTTTATTTATTTTCATATATTTTTATCTATATAGTATTTTATTTTAGGAAATTAATTTTTATACCGTTTTTTATATGAATCGATTTTTTTTTTCGATTATTTATTTATGACTTGTGTCTCAGTAGATGTTTAAAATACAGAAGTTTATTTCACAGTGTTTTCAAAAAAGGACTGACATTAATGTCGGCGATAGTATATCTAATATCTATATTATTAATGGCATTCTCAGACAGTACCCTTCACTTTTTAAATATATAAAATGACTTTTAACTGTCATAACCGTATTAAAATTTTATTAATTAATTTAAAAAAAATTGAAACTTGAACTAAAAAAAGTATAACGTAGTAGTAATTTTTCCGAGGTATAGAAAATAAAAAAATTACTTACAGTTTTTATCAATTAGTAGTTGAACAAAATTTGTTGAATAAATACAAAATTTTGGAATTCTAATAATAAAATTGACATAAAGATTTTACTGAAATTTATTTAACAAATTTCGTTCAACTCCCAATTAATGTCAACTGTAAGTAATTTTTTCTAAAATCTATACCTCAGCAAAATTGCAACTACGTTGTCCTTTTTTCAATTAATGCTTTAATTTTTTTTTAATTAATTAATAAAATTTTGATACGCTTATGACAGTTGAAAGTCATTGAAAATTTTTAAAAAGTGAGGGGCACTGTCTGAGAATGGCCTTAAGCGAGAATAAGAAAAATTTAGTCCATGCCAATATGATATAATTATAATAATAATTACTGATTTTATAAAATTATTGACATAAATCAGGAGACACGGTTTTTTTTTGCATCAATGAAAGACAACAGTCTTTTGACAAACCCACAAAATTTCATTAGTTTTTTGTATCTTCCATCGTAGTTGAAATATTTTAGAAAAAAAATATGTTGACGTCTTACATAAAATATTTAACCGCGTTAATTTTTTCAAAAAAATCCCATAATTAATCCAATTATTGAAATCAATTAGCTTACGAATTAATAAAAAGATATGAAAGTGAATTATTAAGACTTTAATGAATGATTAAATCATATTTACTAAATTTGGTAGTAAAACTCGAACAGTCACTTAGTGACTGCAGGTTTCTCGTTATTATTAATTTATTTATATTTTAGGAAGATGAAGACACTGTCGGTGAAATGCAAACAATACCACGAGCAAAATACCAGCGACGTACAAGTCGTAGAATTAGTTATGTAATGGGTAGTGCTGGAACTGGACAACCATTTATTGTCTATCCTCATTTAAATTTTTATCCAAAAGCATTTTTTGCATTTGGTAGTCCTGTTGGAATGTTTGTTACGACTCGTGGTATTGATACTTTAGGAGAAAATTTTAGATTACCAACTTGTCCGGCATTTTTTAATATTTTTCATCCATTTGATCCAGTTGCCTACAGAATTGAGCCTATGGTTAATAATGAGGCCTATAAATACCGACCTCAATTGATTCCGCATCACAAAGGAAGAAAACGAATGCATTTAGGTAATAATTGACTTAATTGAAATTTTATTTAATTAATTAAACTTTGATACGAAAAATTAAAAATTAAAGGGTACGTAAGTATTTCCTTGAGTACCCCGTTTTGCCCTCCCCCTCCCCTATATATTTTTTAAAAAATTAAATCGACGCCTAGTAAGGATATCGTTACTTAATAAGAATAAATACTTGTAGAATTAAAAGAAACGATGGCAAGAGTTGGAGCTGATTTGAAGCAAAAAATTTTAAATTCAATGAAAAGCACGTGGAATTCAGTGTACCAGTTGACTATGTTTTATCAACCAGACAATAAAGTTCTTGAACAAGAGATTGACAAAGTTGTTGAGGAGGAATTTAAAAAATCATCAAGACTTGCTGAATCATCAGTCAATAGCAATAATGATAATGATGACAATAGTGAATCGAGCGCTCGTTATTACCATGAGGATCGTTTGAGTGATGATGGTGAAATAAATATTAAAATGGGTAAATTAAATGGAGGCCGTCGTATTGATTATGTGCTGCAAGAAGCACCATTTGAATATATTAATGAATATATATTTGCCTTAACGAGTCATGTGTGTTATTGGTAAGTTTTAAACTTTCTTTTACTTTTTATATAAGTTAATTACTGTCTTTATAATTTATTTAAATACATTCTTGTTTAATATTTTTGTTTACACACGTAAACATTTTTTTTTTTTTTTTTAATTTCAAAATAAATATTTAGTTATCGTACCGAATGTTTAAAACATACGCAGAAATTAATATTCTATCGTAATTTTAGTAATTATTCCAATATATCAGCCCCAATAAATAACTTGAAACATCTGGACACACAAAAACTTAAACTTTTAAAACTAGCGGTCCGTAATCCAGTCTCATAATTTCGTAATTATTTAAACCGGCATCTCAACGAATTTTTATTTGAATAAAATAAATATCAATGTTAGCTTGTAGTTACATCAATTAATTATTAAAATATTAAAATGAGACATTCAATTTATTTATATAAATGCCGAGTAAAAAATTAAACAAAGTTTTGGAAAAAAAAAAAATGATTTTTTAGGGAGTCTGAAGACACGATGTTGTTGATACTAAAAGAGATATACGGGACCAATGGAATCCAAGCTGATGCGCAAATGCCACAACAGCTGTTGACACCGACCAGTGTGTCTTTTTCATCAACAGAATCTCTGTCTTCGCCACTATCCGAGCACCCATCCGCCTCGACTAGTGTCCTCGCGTCTCATTCAACAACACCACCACTGCAGGGTGTCGATCCAACAGCTCCTATCACCCAAAAATCCGTTGGACCGCCTCCCAAATCTGGTTTTGTTCGAAAGTCATAGATTATGTCATTTACTTTTTTGTTAAATTTACTCTTAAAACATTTAAATTTATTTCTGTTATTTATGACAGCAAACGAAGTAAAGTAAAAAACGTTTCGATTATTTATCAATTAAATTTTTTTCTTGTTCACTTGATCGTTAATTATTTTTATAGATCAATTTAAATATATACATATTGACTAGTAATTAATAAATTCATTTATTCTTAAATAATGTTATATATTTAACTTTTTTTTTTTCATAGTTTATTTTTATTTTTACTAAAAATATTTGACTACATGTTTAAGATTTTTTTTTTTTCATACAATAATTAAATTAATTTATAAATGATGTTTAAAATTGTTGATTAGTATTTTATTATAAATTATAAATAATATAATATTAAATATATATATTTTATAATGTTTAATATCAAGAAAACAAGTGGAAAAATATTATTCTTACATTCTCTTCTTTATTTTGAAACTATTTATTACTATTAACACGTTCTCATGCTATGATTTAGCAATTTATTTCCATCAATTTTACTTTCAGTTCAGGCTAGTAAATTTAATACTACATTACCTTCTTTTATTTAATTACATTGTTTAGTAACATCAGTTACAATATATCATTCATATATAATTTATAAGATACGTATAATAATAATATTTAGTAAGAATGATGAGCATGTGTTCCGTTTCCACGATAATTCGGATTCCATGGGAGAAAGTTAAACATTTATATGTCGATTCATCATTTTACATTCTTAGGTCTTTCTTTGAATCACTGGAATTTATGTTAATTATTAATATGATGTACTAAAGGACACAAGTGTCTTTAATGTCATTATATATTACGTGGGACACGTCAATGAGATATTTTTATATGGGCATAACTTTTAGTAGTTCAATTTTCTAACTGTTTTATTTTAAAACTTTCACTTGCGGGTTTGCTATAAATATTTTTTAAGTTATCACTCAATAGTTTATTATCTAAATTAGAGGAATCAATAAAAAAATTTTTTTTTTTATTTTATTTAAGCTCAGTAATTATGATGTTATGCTCTAAATATTTTTTTGCATTAAAAATATTCTTTTGTTATAAATTTTATTTTCATGTCAAAATTTAATTTTACTTACGTTATTTTATAAATTAATTTTTAAAAAAATTACATCAATTCGAAAGTTTGAACAGTGTTTTTTTTTTTTAACTGATTTAGTTCAATAATTGACGCTTATCTATTCTATATAATTAAGAGAATAAGGAAAATTATGTTCCCGCCATATCTATATGATAGAATTAGTTAATGTTATTGAAATTGGTATCATTAGATAAGTCTTGACTTGAATTTGTGCCTTTCCATAGTTTAAACTCTTTTTAATTGCCAAGTATTGAGATAAATAGATTTATCTATATCATTCGAATTACACTTAAATTATGTGAGAAAAAAGACGATCGTATTTATTTTCTTTAAATAAATTAATACTTTAATTATTCTGTCACTAAATATGACTTGAATGTCACTGAATTGACATAAAAAATCTTTACACGCCTCAAGAAAATTTTTACCCACCCCAAGAAATTTTTTGCATTGTTAATTAAAAACAAAAATTTATTTAGATCTAGAAAAAATTACTTGGTGCAAGGAATTATTTCTTTAACAAAAAAATCTTTTCTCACCCCAAGACAATTTTTGTATTTAATTCATAATGCACAAAATTTCTTGGTGCAAATTAATATTTTTTGCGGCAAGAAATCCTTTTTTTTCTGCGTATTTTATAAATTTAGTAGTGATATTTGGACAGTCACGTAATGACTGCAGGTTGCTCGTAATTTATAAGTAAAAACAAATAAAATAAATTCTTAATTTTTTTTATTTAAATTTGATAAATAAAAAAAAAAAGTATACTAATTTATTTCAGAAAAAAAAAATGATTAAAGTAAAAGATAAAGATTTTATATGAATTGCAGATTTACAAAATAGCTAAATTTTTATCAAAATTTAATTATTAATTTTTTTTTGCAAAATCTTGGTATTAAAAATTTTTATTAAAATATGAATGCAAATTTTTTTGAATTCTCAATTACGTAATTCAATAATTAACGCCTATAATTTATAAGTAAAAATAAATTTTTATTTATTTTTGATTAAAAATAAATTCTTCATTTTTTTTTAATTTGATAAATATAAGAAAAAATATACTAATTTATTATTGAAAAAAAAATATTAAAGTAAAAAATAAATATTTTATATGAATTGCAGATTTACAAAATACCTAGTGTCATAAATTATAAAATCATTATTTGCTTATATACATTGCGGTATAAATTTGCATACTAGATGCAGAATATTTTTATTTATTATTAATAACATTGTTATTACAACTAATTATTGTAAATATATTGAGGATACTAACAATAGGAAACGATTGTGAAAAAGCAATCAATAAATGTCAGAAGGAGAGACGTCAGCGACTAGCGAAGTACAAATGAAATATAAATTAATACAAATAAAACAAAATAAAAAAATGTTCATACACTTATTTGTGAATGGGAAAGAACATTTTGAAGTTGGAAGCGGAAATGCATTAGTGAGAATGGGGATATAACTAAAGTGGTCTTGCGAAGCGCAGCGAAAGTGCGGAGAGATCGTTACTCGTGACTCGTCTCCCATCACGTGATGACGACTTTAAGACCTATGTTACTTTTTTTTAGTTTTGTTTTCGTCAAGAGTTTTGTAATAACTTTGCTTTTTTCATCAATAACTATTTCCTCTTTATTTAATTTATTTTTATTTTATTTTTTGCTTGCCTTTATCGAACAAACAATTCAAATTTATGTTTCGTGACGAAAGGCCACGAATAATAATTAGCAAACAAAATATATAAATATATTAATAAATTACATGACCCTAATAATAAACCTAACAATTAAATTAAGAAAAATAATAATAATGAATAAATAAATATTAAATCATAAAAAATTAAATTTTATTCAAAAATACTTGAGTATTAATTTTAATTTATTTTTAATAAGCATTGCTTACTAATTGTTTTGTTCCTGTATCACTATTACTTAAAAATTTTATTAATGTATTTTTAATTACAATTTTAATTATTTTGAGAACAAACAAGAAAAAAAGTTTTATTTTGCAACTAAAAATTTTTTTTAGCAAAGTAATAAAAAAGCAAATTCTATATGACCTTAAAAAAAAGTTGTATCAGTTAAATATTAACATTGGGCGGTGGTTCACCTTGACCGTACTTGGCGTCATCTTTTCCGTTTCACCAACCTGATTAAATTTTTTTTTTTTAAGTCCTTTTGATTGTCAATTTAAAAAAAAAACATATAGTGTTTACTATTTACGTAAGTATGGTTATTAATATAATGATTACTAAATGTAATAGTAATTAATCGTTACCGTGGGAAACTAAAAGAAAAGAGAAAAAATAAAGTGAAGATCGTGATTGACAATAATAGGAAGATCAAGGTTTCGTGGAGATGATCGGTTAGCGATTGGATGGTCAGCCTACTTTCTCCAGATACACGTTTTTTTATTTTGTCGTTTTCTTTCTACTGGTTTTTAAAATATATTTATTTGAACAACATGAAGAGAATGCTTCCCACTCTGGTGTTTCATCTTATGGTTCCCTCTCTTTACCAGGTGTGCTCATCCTCCCGATTCTCCTTTTTCTCTGCGCGCATTCTTCCTCTACTTCACAATACGCGTATCCGGCACATCGGGACATAACTTGTTACTGTCTATTAGAGAATCTATAAAAGCAAGTGTCTGCGGGTCGAACTGACCATTTATAACGTTCGGTCCTGTGGTCCCGGGAAAATTTTTTTTAAATTTCAAATCGTTATGATACCCTGATTTTTTTTTTTTTTTAATTGATGAAATAAAAAAAAAATTTAGTGTGTGATTTTTTTTCTAATTAATATGGATAATTATAAGGTAAGTTTAATTATTTAAATAAATATTAACGGTTCGATAAATTTATTCTATAAATACGGTTATTTTATTTCTTATGAATGGTAATTTGTATATGAAGATACTTTGCAAGTAATTTCATACGTCATTAACTCTAATAGTAACTATTACCTCTATGATTTAATTTTTATTTAAAATTTATTAAATACTAATATTACATCAAATTTTTTTTTCAGTAATTTAATAGATTTTCAAATAATTTATTTTTAATAAAATTTCTATCAAAATTTCATTAATAAAATTTTTTGATATCATTGTATTAAGAATTTCGATCCAAATTTTACTCAGATTTTTTTGAAGTCTCAATCATTATTAAAAATTTTTTATCGAAATTTCGTTATTAATATTTTTTTCTAAACTCTTGGTATTAAAAGTTTTTCTCAAAATTTGAGTGCAAATTTTAATCAGAATTTTACTACAAATTTATTTGAAATCTTAATTGTTATTAAACAATTTTTATCAAAATTTCATTATTAACATTTGTTTGAAGTCTTTTTATTACAATCCGTTTAAAAAAAATTGTTGAAAAAGTGTTGACTATTCTAAGCTTCAAAACATGACAACGACGAACTTTTTTTGAACGTTTTTTAATCTTTTGAATACTTACGAGAAAAGTCAATAAATACCCTTATATTGATACGATAATCTTAAACAAAAAATGTCCAGAAATAATTCAAAATCAGTTTTTTTTTAACGTATTTTGCACTAAAAAAAAATGATGAAATCTAGCACTTTTAATGGAATGTCAAAAAAAGGTAACAAATGAGTCAAAAATTTTAATTTGTAGTATTAAGTCAATTGTTTTTTTCTTTGTTGTTTCAGAAGTTTAAAATCATTTAAAAAAAGTTTGTCATTGTGTCACGTTTTGAAGTTTAGAATAGTCAACACTTTTTCAACCTTTCTTTAATGATTTTTTTACACGTAGTTTTCATCAAAATTTAATTATTAATATTTTTTCGAAAAATCTTGGTATCAAAAGTTTTTATTAAAATTGTAGTGCAAATTTTTTTGAAAATCTTTTTAAAAATTTTTCAGTCTCAATTATTATTAAACATTTTTGTCAAAATTTCATTAATAAAATTTTGATAATAATTTTTGTAATAAATTATTTTATTAAACTAAAAATAAAAAAATTATATTTTGAAAAATTGAACTGAATTTATTTTTCAAAAAATACTTTTCTTATAAATATAGCTTTCACCGGCAATTTAAAAGAATTAAAAATTTTAGAGGTCAGAAATCATGTCGAGAAAGATTGTTAAAAGATATTTATCTGATTTACTGTACAAAAAAATGAATTGAAAGTTCCAACGAGCTATAAGTTATAATTAAAAACGTGTTTTATAAATAATCATGATAATTAGCTTTTTATTCCAACTTTTATTATTATAATTATTATTATTATTGATTATTGATTATTGAACTTGTTGAATTAAATGATTGTAAATCGAAATAATGGAGGGTGAGATGAAAGTAAAATCACCGCTCGGTGAAAGTAAATAGATATAACATTTGCACTTAGTTTATCAGTTGAAATAGTCGATTAAATATAATTAACAAATAAAATTTATTAAATTACAGATTACAATATTATTGTTCGTTATACTGGCGGTACACAACTGCCGGGCAGTATTAACCAACAATACCGGTAAAAAGAATGCGGAAATAGAACCGGGAAAGATAAAAACAAACTTCAAGACAATAAAAATTGCTCAAGATAGAATAAGTAGTTTTCCTCATAATAAATTTAGTTTACCTAAATTTAATTATGATATCAATTATAATTTAGCGTCGTCGGAGTTTGGAAATTACAGACCAAAGAAATTCGCACCAAGATTAGAATTATCGACGTTGAATAGTTTGCCATTTTCATCAACGAATGTGCATAATTTATTCCGCAAACCGGGGCCTTCCTACACATTACCGAGTTTCTCTTTACCCGGATCACGTCATCCAGGATTTAATTCATGGCGAACAGGATTTAAGTCGCCTCACACTCCAACGATACCAATATCTCTAGAAGCATACGGGCCACCAAATAAACCAGCATTGCCGTCTTTTTCAATCGGATCTTCGTCATTCGTACAAAACTCAAATCATCATCACGGATCATTTGGAAATACACAAAATGGATTTTTTGCTAATGATTTAGGTCAATTATCATCTCAATCTGGTATACATGCGCCGCCAACTCAACCAGATATTAAATACGACGGATGGCAACCAATTGCCGGTAATATTGCGCCGCCAAATTTCCATGATTCTGGTAATAATGCACCACCAAATTTTCATAATTCCGGTAATATTGCGCCGCCAAATTTCCATGACTCCGGTAATATTGCGCCGCCAAATTTCCATGACTCTAGTAATATTGCACCACCAAATTTCCATGACTCAGGATCATCGCCGACAAATAGCGGATCTTCAAATGTAATCTTAAACCCAGAATTTGTATCGGGGCCAAGTAATTCTTATGGTGAACCAATTTACGATGCAGAAGATCACAATTTGAAACAATCTGTTAGACAACGTGATGAATCGGCTTTACCACCACCGCCATTACCAGAAACTGAACCTTTCCATGTTCAAGGACAACCACAAACAAGTTTACCAAGTTTACCATTAAATCATGCTCCAGAACCTGTAGGGCCTGCACCAGAACCTATAAGACATGCACCAGAACCTACAAGACATGCACCAGGACCTGCCTCAGGATCATATCCATCAATAAATGTACAAGAACAAGTTGATTCTTATCTTGTACCTCCACCTTCATCATTTTCTTCCGACGGACCTTATCCATCTGCCCGAAGACCTTTTCCACCGCCAAAACCTGAATTTGGGTTCATAAGACCTCCTAATTTCTCACGTGGCCCTACAAGATCTCAAGGCCCATCTCAACCGCCAAAACTTTTTGCCGTAAGCTTAACGCCACCCCGTGCTTGGGCGCCAGTTCAATTCCGTCAAGCTGACACTCAGTCAAACCCAACCAATAATTTCGGATCACACGGTGAAGCCTCAGAGTTTTATAATAATTACAACGTGCTATCGCAAAATTTCCCTCAAGACAGTGTCAATTGTATTGATAATTCTCATCAAGGCTTATCTGATTCAGACGTTTCTATGAGTTACAACCAGATCGTCGTAAGTGAGGACTCTCGTGCTAACAAAATAACAACTGACTCCGAGTCCGGTTTGACCGGATTAAATGGATCAGAAAATAACAACTACGACGGAGGATTAAATGATGAGGATGAACGATCGGTGATAGCTAACAATCAAGTTGAACCGGCCATCGGACAGTCATCAGCTCTCGGTGCAGGTACAATAGATTATGGTCAGTTGGACAGTTTAACTTCCACTAACATCAATCACCAGTTTAAATCCGAAGCTCTGGCGCAAACCCTTCCTGCGGCAAACGACGCTGATGGTTTTCAGATACAAGGTTCCAAAGGTGTTTACACACTTCAAATTCAGCCCGCCGATGGCAGTCACGGCACTGAAAATTCCGATGGTTCAATCAGACACGATCAAGTTTTATCTGATGGACTTTTACAAAATATTTTAGCGGCCATTGAACAGCCTGGTGATAATAATCAATCAGGCGGCCAATCAATCTATCAGCCACAAATATCTGGAAGTTTTGATCTCAATGAGTCGTCATCATCTTCCGTTTTATCAACTGTCGCTGACCACCTCGCACAAATTAAGTCGGCAGATAACAAAGATATCGTTCCTTTGACTGATAAAAGTGAAGCCGCGCTTTTCAGTGACTCGAAAAATTCTTAAAATAGAAATAAGTATTGATAATGATATCGATTAAATGATGATTAAGTATTATTCTATATATTTGTATGGATATATTTTTTTGTAATTTATGTGTGGAATTTGAGGAATTTTGTTTTGAGGTTTAAATTATAAAGTAAAAATATGGTAATTGTTAGAATGGAGAGAACACTGGCGATTCAGGTCAATGGGACATATACTTCGCCAGTGGCATTATATGTGTGGAATGGAACTCAAGTGTCGCTGTCCCCTATGCCATATTCAAGAGATGAAGTTTATATGTATGATAGCCAAGGTGAAAGTTCAGTCAACTGGATAATACCACTTTCTTCTACGCACTTGAATTGAGAAACCTTGATATTAATTCTGTAGTCTGTAACTTTTCATACCAACACAATACTTATGATATTAATATATTTAAAAACCAATTACGGTTTTTTTTATCATTCATTATTTATTTATTTTTTTATTAAATAATTCTTAATTAATGTATCATGTAATTTTATTTGAAATTTAAATTATTCTTTCAATAAAAATATTTAACACTTTCTGTAATAAATTATTAATTTGTTTGTGATTATTTCATTTCGCTCTGTTCATTTTTTTTTTTTTTTTTTTTTTTTTTTTATTAAGAAATAGACTTTTTAATTTTTTTTAAATAAAAATTTTTATAACAAAATAAAATAAATTATTATCAATTACTTCAGCTAATATTTAATTTTATTCTTTTTATTTTCCGTCGCGAAATATTTTTATTTTTTTTTCATTTCATTAATAAAATGAGGAACAAAAAAATTGAGTTTAAAATTTTTCAAATAAAGAAATTTATTTAGTTAGTAATTTAAATTTTAAATTTTTAATCAAAATTTAATTTTTTTGAGTTTCTGTTCAAAAGGCAACTAATAAAAGTTTATATTGAAATTCATTCATATACAATTTAGTAATTAATTACTTTAGGTCTAGAAAATTAAATTTATTAAAATAATTTTTTTTTTATTACCAATTAATTTATTTTCAATCCACAAAACAGTCGAATGATCATCTTGTACTTAAATATCATTAGTGCAATACTTAAACACGCAATTAATGATTATTTTAAAAATAAATATTCACTTAATATTTTATTCACTAAAATAAAAAAATACCTCGGACATTTATTATAATTAATTTTATTAACAATAATCCAACGTTCATTAAAATTATCCATGAGTTCGTATAAATCATTAACAGAGTCTTGAACTGGAGCAAGAGCAACAAACTTAACCTTAACATCAAAAAATGTGCCATCATGGTGATAACTAGATCGCCTTTCCCTCTGCCTGCCGCATACAAACTTGGTAATGAACCCATCAAAGCAGTCTCTGCTATCAAAGACCTCGGGATTACCATCGACAGCAAGTTATCATTTACATACCATGTAGACAATATCACTAATAAGGCCTATCGTACTCTCGGTTTTATCATTAAAGAAGGCAAAGAGCTCAGAAATGTAACTACACTGCTCATATCAGTCTTTACTCCTCATTGGTGAGACCTATTATGGAGTACAACTCGGTCATCTGGGCACCCCACACCGAATTACTGGTTACTAGGCTTGAAAAAATCCAACGCAGATTCTGCAAGTTCTTATTGTACTTCTTGCGACAGACAGGCCATGACTTGGACACCGACGCAGAATATGAGTACCTTCACATCAATTACCTAGCAAAGTTAAGGCAAGTTAATAACATTTCGTTCTTCTACAAGGTAATCAACGGGTACATTCTCCCCAGAAATACTTGAACACTTTGAATTTATCTGACCCAAAACGGACCTACAATATAGCCGGCTGCTAAATACTACAAAATCCTCAAAAAACTATGTCCGTTTTGGGCCTATCAACAGAATATCTAACTCGGTCAATGCTATCTGCTTGGATGTGAACTTCTTTAGGTGTCCCTACCCATCCTTCCGGACGTCTGTCAAAAAGCTGGTACTGAAATACAACGACTAACCACGAACCCCCTCCACGTGCAATCTTTTTGTCTTCATTATCTTAGTATAGCTACATAACAATCCATCGCTTAAAGCGTTATTTCGCCTGTTATTCTCTTTTCATATTATATGTAAATTGTTATTGTATATTGCCGATTGGCGTTAAATAAATAAATAAAATCATCTACCTGCGCACAAACAAAAGTACAACAAATAAAGATTATAATTTTATTATACATGAATTCAGTTAAATGTTTGATTTAAAACGTAAGACTAACAATTTTTGAATGCGTTGGTTTAACATAAGCCAAAAGTTTCCAGTTTACAAAAGATGTTACTGATCACATTAAATTAGAAAAAAAAATATAAAAATGAACAAAAGATTAATATACTTATGATCAATTTAATTAGTGAATAAATATTGATAATAACTATAATAATAATTAAAAAAGTAAGTAAAATAATACTTTGGTCAAGGTATATATTTACTGAGATGAGATACAAAGGAAAATGTATGAGGGGAATTAGCCGGTTTCCTTTAAGTAGGATTAGAGTTATGCAAATCAAGTGCCAGCGAATCCTATCACACAGGCGTTAGGTTTGCTCTTGCCAGTTCGTATTTTGCAATGCAAATTCCCAGTCTCATTATTGAAAATACAATACTATGACCTACAGTAAAAATATCCGTGATTAAAATTATAAAATATAATGTATATAAACATATAAATCTATATATAATTTTTATTTAAATGTACACAGAAAAATGGATTTCTTTAGCAAAAAAAGTTTATACTTGCTCTTTTAATAGAAAATAAAGATTTTCTTGGGGCAAATAAGAAAAAAATTTTAACGCCAGGAAATTTTTTCTAGTTCTAAAAAAATTTTTGTCTTCAATTTATAATGAAAAATATTCCTTGTCCTAAGAAATCCTTTTTTTCTGCACTGTATACACTGTAAAAAATTTGCGGAGTGAACGCTGATTAAATCCGGAGTGAATGCGGAACGGAT
The DNA here is from genome assembly GCF_029852145.1 of Microplitis mediator. Taxonomy (NCBI): domain Eukaryota; kingdom Metazoa; phylum Arthropoda; class Insecta; order Hymenoptera; family Braconidae; genus Microplitis; species Microplitis mediator. The sequence continues at coordinate 14,478,254 of NC_079979.1, forward strand.
GACTGTCTATTTATTTAATGCCCTTGGAGTGAAATTCACTCCGAAGGGGAGATTATTTTAATATTGAAACTCCGAATTGAAATGAATGCGGGTTAAAATAAAATCCAGATCACTACAAAATCACTCCGCTGGAAAAAGAAACTCCCCATTTACTCTGTATGCGGAGTGATTTTTTATCAAATTCCAGAACTCCAAGTGATGGAGTGAATTAAGATTTAAATGAAATTCGTAATCACTCCGAATTCGCTCTCCATTTTTGACAGTGTAAAAATGACCCCCGAGAATTACACGGCCGTGTAGTTTAAAATAACGGTGTAAAAAATCCTGCGGTGTAAATTATCCATCCGTGTAATTGCAATACGGTGTAATCTAATTTTTTTACACCATTCCGTGTTCCTCGTTATAATTTTGATTAATGAGCAACAAAAGATCATTAAATATTTTTAGAAGAGAATTATCATAAATTACACATATACACGCTTAGCGGTGTAAAAATTTTTTACAGTATGTGTATGAATATATTTAAATTTAAAGCTTAAATAAAAATAATCTATTGATAATATTATCTCTAACAATTTAAATTGTATTCTCATTAGTTAGTTTTCTCTTTTAGTTATATCTTCTACTCGTTCAAGCGTATCTCACTTGATTAAACGGTGTTAATTAGTGAATCCCCGTTCGAAGATTACATTATAGTATTGGCAGAATACTGACTACTGTATATAGATATATAGAGAGAGGAAGAAAATATATTACGAATAAAAAAAAAGAGATAAAGTGAGAAGAAAAAGAACAAAAAAAGTAAAAAATATAAAGGGTCTGCACGGGAAAGTTTATATAAAATTCTAATGACTTTTATAAAATATGCATTACTTGAAAAATAATGAGGAAAGAAGGATGGTGATGACAGATTCTATGATGTTTAGCATTGAATTTTGCATGAAAGATATGACATTTAAGGACTGGGAATTGTGGAAAATAAAAGGACTTGATTCTTATTTGGTTTGAAAAGTAAAAGTGTTTAATTAATTAATTTTATTTTTTAACAAAAAAAATTATTTATTTTTTTTTTATTAAAATTTTTGGTAAGATGATCTAATAATTTTTAATGAATTTCAGTTATAGGATAAAAGCACCAATAGATGGACGGTTAAGCAGACTCTCATGTTTTTTAATCGAAATAAAGCAATAAAATAAAATAAGTTATAATAAAATAAATCATACTTAAGCAAAGATGTTTAATTAACTAGAAAAAAATAGAACAATAAAGGAAAATTTAAGAAAACGTCCGAATCCCCAGTAGATAGACAAAATCTCCAATAGATGGACAGCCAATAGCAGTAGATGGATGCTTTCTGCAAATTATATTTTCTTATTATATATATATATATATATATAAAATTGTTAAATTTTTCATATAACAGCCTGTGTTTAATACAATTAATTAAAAAACAAATGTGAGATAATAATTTTCAAAATATATGTAGTATTTTTATTATTATCTTTAAAAATTTCTCTCTCTTACATATTAGGTAACCTAAAATATATGATAATATATTACGTAATATTAATTAATAATTTAGAAATATTTAGAAATTATTAATTATTTTACTTACGTTTTTTTTATATTAAAAAAAATAATAAATAAATAAAAATGAGTTTATGTTAACAAACAATTTCATTTAAATGTTATGAAAAAAAAACAAAAAATTGAAAATTTACCCGATAAATCCAATGTCCATCTATTGGTTAGAAATTATCTCCAATAGATGGACGGCAAATTTTTTTGATTTTATTAGTTAATTATTAAATTAATAAAATTGTCAATGAACTACGAACATAATCATATGATACATATCTTATTTTGTTATTTATTTATATTAGTTATAACAAATATAGTTTACCGATTGTCTGTCACATGCTGCGTAGTGGTGGTGCTTTTGAAGCAAATCGTCGTCACGTCAAATAAAAATAATTTTTTTTCTGATTATAACTTATATTAAATTGAAAAAAAATTTTTTATGGTACATTTTCATTCCTAAATTTTATTTAATCGGTTATTAAAATAATATTTGTCCATCTATTGGTGTATTTACCCTATAAATAATTTGTTTGTCCATAAAAATTTTGTTTGCTGCCAATTTAAGTTTTAGTTTGTCCATAAAAATAAAAATAATTTTTCCAAAATCTGTAAAAATAAAAATTAGAAAAAAAAATGTTATTTATAATTTATTTTGAATTGAAAATAAAATAAATATTTTTTCCTAAAATAACATGTTATGTATCAAATTAAAACTTATGATCATTAGATTCTTTACTAACGACTAATATGAAGTTAGATTGCAGCAACTAAAATTTACTGTCTGTTTAAAAATAATTTTGAAAAATGCGTCTTTAGTATTTTTGTCTCAGATACTTGACAATAATGACAATTTTTCTCCCTTTGAGTATTATTACTGACATTAAACTGACGAAATGAAAAGGAGGAGGACATAAATATAGACTCCTTTAAAAGTTAAAGTGAGAAAAGTGGTGGAATATAATCGACAGTAGTGTTAGCAATGATGATGGCAAGCTTTTTCGTTTTTCCCTTCGTATAATGAAGACAGTACTGGTTTTTGATGGCCACTAAAAATGTCGCGAAGGGGTTGAGCGAGTGGTTAACGAGTTTCGACAGTCTCCGACAGCTTTCATCATTGTATACTCGTATCCAGGATATCTATGTATATATGTATATAAATATGAATATATCTGTATATAAAATACATTTATGCATATTGTATATATTTTAGCAGTCGCATAGTGGTATTAGCAATACTCGGAGCTCATAAAATCTTGAATAGCACGCAATTTGAGTCACTTTGCAAACCCTTTTATCCACAGAGGAGTATAGTGCGTATATATATACAGTAATTTAAGTCTTTTTCGTCTCCTCTTCCGCGACCACTGCAGAGTATTCGTGAACCAGAGCGTGGAACGGAATAGGATAGGATAGGAGAGGACAGAAAACGGGAAATACGACGAAATACCGTAAGTATATGGATATATATAAAGCTCTCTTGCAGTATAGTGGAGTAGGGTGGCACTGATTTTAATGCGGGCGCGAGCGGTTCTTAAATTTAACGTTCAGTCCCTCGTTTTAGCCGTACCGGGCATAGCGTTGACAGCGAGGTCGTTGGGATATAGCCCTCTGTATAGCCCTAGGGAGTCAAGGGAGAACGGAAAGAGGAAAATAGAGATAAAGATAGTTTAAAGGAGTAAAAGAGAGTAAGAGAGAGAAACAAAGTGTGTGTGTGTGTGGAGTTGAAGAGCAAGGGTACGCTTTCTAGGGGCATTTATCCTGCTTCAAGGATCAGAGGCGCAGACGCTGCTGCTATCGCTAGTGCTGGGGGATTAAGCTGTTGTTTCAAGCTCTCGCGACGTTGACTTGGTTATGCAACCACTTGCTCTTTCCCCTTTATTTTTCAATTTCATTCATTTTCACGCAGACCATATCCTCCTGCAACCCTTTCATCACGCTCTTTTTATATATATATTTATATGTGTATAGAGTTTTTTTTATTTTTTTTTTTTCTCTGTATTTTTTGTGTTCATAAAGAAGGTGGTAATATGCACTGAGTCGATAATATGAATGTATGGCGAGAAAAATATTTTTAAAATAACACAAAAGTCAGTTGGAAAAATGTAGAGAAGTCTAGGGCAAAATAAGTTGGGGAGAATTTATGCATTCACAATTTCAACTACTTTTTTTTTTATTTCGAGAAAAAAAAATTTAGATCTATAATAGGTATCAATGGACTTATTAAGATCTATTCAAATTTATGTAATTCTCTAGCGATCTCGAATTTTTTTTGCAAGATATCTCGAAATACCCTTAAATTAAAATTTTTTAATTTTTAGTTTGATAATTTGTCTGTTTTATTTTTGTTTACATAAATTTAAATATTAAAAAAATTAGATCTTACAATGCAAAATTAAGTTCTCCGTAGATCTGTAAAAAATCGGAGTGAATTTGGAGTAAATATGAATTTTATTTAAATCCGAATTCATTCCGTAACTCTGAATTTCGGAGTACAAAAAAATTACTCCGCGTACGGAGTAAATAGGGATTTTTTTAGCGGAGTAATTTTGGAGAGATGCAGATTTTATTTAACCCCGGTCCAGGGCTTTAATGATAAAATGAATAAAAAATTATCCGCTCCGCATTTACTCCGGATTTAATCTGCGTTCACTCCGAAAATTTTTTTCACCGTAAATTATTATTTTTTAAGACAAATTATATTAATCTTAACGATTAATTCTTTGAATAGCAGAGTAGTTCTGCTCTCTCTATTCAGCTCAAACTCTACTCAATAATACATATCATTAATTATTACCATATAGCAGGGGTAAAGCTAAGGGTGAAGATATAACTTATTAAAGATGCGACTTCTTGCTTGAAGTAGAAATGTTTTGAGTATACTTCTAACACTACTTGGCATATTGGAGTAGTGTATGAGTAGTAACAAGTGAAATTACTCTTTCCATAACCACCACAACAGCACCACAACACTTACCAGGCACATTCTTCATGAAAATTAACGCTAGAGACACATTCATGTAATAAATAATTAAGATATTCTGTCCCTTAAGTCAACAAACTCCGTCAAATCTCCGAGAACATGGATTAAGAACTACTTAGTGTTGACGAAGTATATTAATTATATTTTGAAGCACAAAATTACAGTACAAGGTCCCCCCATGGAAATAAAATATATTTTAAATATAAAATAAATATATTTATGAATATATTAGAAATATATTTAAAATAGATGAGAAATATATGAAAAATACATAAATATGTATGTAAAATGTATTTAAAATATATGAAAGATATATTTTGATTATATCACTTTTGGCCGTTTATCGTACATTTAGAATACATCTGAAATATATGTGGAATGTATGCGTACATATATAAAAAATATATGACAAATATATTCGAAATATATCTCTAAAAATACCTATAAAATACAAAAAAAATACATTTTTAATATATTTTGGTTGTATGCGCTGACTTAGGTTCCAAAAGTAGGGCGTCGTAGAGTACGACCGGCGAATATCAGCTTCACGTTGCTAGTGGATGTCCTAACAGCCTGAGAGCTTCATTATTTGCCAACCGAATAGTAGTTCCACTAGGGCGCAAAGCACTCCAGGTGTTAAAGTTGTCCAAGATGACCAGGACACTCTAGGTTTTCTTTTGAAGGACTATCGAAGGGAGTGGAAAAAAAACATTTTCAGCCAACCAGAAAGTCCCACTGGAGCACCAAGTGATCCAGGTGTCAAAGAAGGTCCAAAGTGCCAGGACCCTCTGGATTTTCTTATGAAAAACTATCGGAGGGAGTAAAAACAATCATTTTCAACCAACCAGGAAGTCCCCCTGGAGCACCAAGTGATCCAGGTGTCAAAGTAGTCCTAACTGCCAGGACCTTCTGGATTTTCTTATGAAAAACTATCGAAGGGCGTGAAGGAAATCATTTTCAGCCAATCAAGAAGTCCCACTGGAGCACCAAGCGATCCAGGTGTCAAAGAAGGTCCAAAGTGACAGGACCCTCTGGATTTTCTTATGAAAAACTATCGGAGGGAGTAAAAAAAAAAATTTTCCACCAACCAGGAAGTCCCCCTGGAGCACCAAGTGATCCAGGTGTTTGAGTTGTCCAAGGTGCCAGAACCTTATGGATTTTCTTATGAAAAACTATCGAAAGGCGTGAAGGAAATCATTTTTAGCCAATCAAGAAGTCCCACTGAAGCACCAAGCGACCCAGGTGTCAAACTGGTTCGAAGTACCAGGACCCTCTAGATTTTCTCATGAAAAACTATCGAAGGGAGTGAAAAAAATAATTTTTAGCCAACTAGGAAGTTCCACTAGGGCACCAAGCGATCCAGGTGTCAAACTAGTTCAAAGTGCCAGAACCCTCTGGATTTTCTTATGAAAAACTATCAAAGGGAGTGAAAAAAATCATTTTTAGCCAACCAGGAAATCCCACTGGATTTGGAGGGTTCAAAATGACCAGGACTCTCGGGATTTTTTTTGTACAAAAATTAATGGCGAAAAACAATTTATTTTTGGTAAAGAAGACTTTTCCACTAAAGCACCAAGCACTTGGTGCTTTAGTGAAAGTGTCAGGTTGGCTAAAACGATTTTTTTATTGCCTTTGATATTTTATTAAATTAAATCCGAAGAATCCTGGTCATCTTAAAATACTTCAACTCCCGAGGCACTTGGTGCTCCAGGGGGACTTCCTGGTTGGATGAAAAATTTTTTTTTTACTCCCTCCGATAGTTTTTCATAAGAAAATCCAGAGGGTCCTGGCAGTTAGGACTACTTTGACACCTGGATCACTTGGTGCTCCAGGGGGACTTCCTGGTTGGTTGAAAATGATTGTTTTTACTCCCTCCGATAGTTTTTCATAAGAAAATCCAGAGGGTCCTGGCAGTTAGGACTACTTTGACACCTGGATCACTTGGTGCTCCAGTGGGACTTTCTGGTTGGCTGAAAATGTTTTTTTTCCACTCCCTTCGATAGTACTTCAAAAGAAAACCCAGAGTGTCCTGGTCATCTTGGACAACTTTATCACCTGGAGTGCTTTGCGCCCTAGTGGAACTACTATTCGGTTGGCAAATAATGAAGCTCTCAGCGCATACAACCAAAATATATTAAAAATGTATTTTTTTTGTATTTTATAGGTATTTTTAGAGATATATTTCGAATATATTTGTCATATATTTTTTATATATGTACGCATACATTTCACATATATTTCAGATGTATTCTAAATGTACGAAAAACGGCCAAAAGTGATATAATCAAAATATATCTTTCACATATTTTAAATACATTTTACATACATATTTATGTATTTTTCATATATTTCTCATCTATTTTAAATATATTTTTAATACATTCATAAATATATTTTTTTTATATTTAAAATATATTTTATTTCCATGGGGGTCTTAATAAATGATATTCTATATTTGTTTATAATTGAAACTGATGTTAAATATTAAATTTTTACAATTAAAACTGGGGCAAAACGAGTCACTATCTTGGACGATGTCGTAATTTTAAAATTATTCTGTTGGAATTTTTTATTTTTCTAAATTGTAGACTTGTTATCAACTGTGCCAGCAAGTTGATAAATATTCTAGGTGACTAACTTGCCCAACTCTGTTTATGTATAGTAAATAAATAAATTTTTTTATGCAAAATGTCTTATTTTGTTCGAATCTCATTTTATCCGAATCGGCTGGAGTATGAATTTTAAAAAAATTTATCCTGTCCATGAAAAAAATGAAAAAAAGAACTTAGAAGAATTTATAAATATTCAGATTAAAGTGTTTTATAAATTTATAAATTGAGAAATATTTATGGATTTATACTTTATACTGAAGATTAAAGATAAAAATGTATTTTTTTTTCTTTCTAAAAACCAGTAAAGAAAAAAAAATGAATATGATAAATAAATAAATAAAACACTAAATAAAATGATACGTTGGCTGAAAATGTGTGGTCGTTGTATTTTTGAGATAGAGTGAAAAAAAAAATGGTGATTTTAAAATTTTTTTATTCAATGTATCTTGATCACACATGAAATGAAGAGGGAATAGGAAAAAAGCGTGTTTATGCATTTTTTACGTCGTATGAAAAATATGAATTATGAATGTGTATCCATAGCTGATGGTGGTGGTGACGGTGGTGTTAGTAGTCGGGTGTTAGTGGTGTTTGTGGGTGTTATATACCTACTAGACTATAGCATATCACAGCGTGAAAGCTTATCTCGAGGTTGCTGGCGTCGCTCGGTTCACGGGGGTATTTTTTGTCGCGTGTGTCGACTAAAAGCCTTTATAAATCAGAACAAGTCTGTTAGACGACACGATCGTTTCTAAGAGTGGAAGTAGTTGGCTTTCAAAACTTCTCTGAGTCATATTGCTGTACACTTAAACTTTAAATGACCATCCGCGATATATTTAATACACATCTACATACATCTCTCTCTTTATCTATCTATCTGACTATCTTTACCTGAATTATTTATTTTAAATGGACGAAAAAAAAAAAAAATATACCAAATGGTAAAAATGTTTAAAAAAATTTTACAAAAGCCACTTTAACATTTTTATCATGATGCTCCATTAATTTTTATCATAGCGTGCTCTGATGCGCTCGCATGCAAACTACACATATACATTCTCACATATATATGAATGTGAATTTATATATATGTATATTTATATACATATGTATGTATATGAATATAAATATTTAATAAAGATGAAATATAACGCAAACTTTTTTGCACGCTTTGCTTTTACAACATCGTCGATAATATTTTATATTTTTTATTTTATTATTCAAGTTGAATAAATTTGTTAGTATAAAAAAAATGCGTGACTATAATTGCTTGCATTACTATTTTTTTCTTTTATATAAATTTTTTTTTTTTTTTTTTCACAAGCTCATTTTTTACTAAGTAATTATTTACTCGCTGCATTGTAACGAAAAAAAAAAAAAAGAAATTTTATTGTAAAATTTTAAGTAATTTACTTTTTAAAAGTTAAATATTTTTTATTACATCAAATAAAAATATTAATAAAAAAAAGTTTTTTAAATTTTATATTAAATTTATTCATTTAAAAATTTTTTTAAAGTTAGGGAAACAGTGACGTTTATCAACGGAATAAAATAACCAATTTCAAATGATCATTTCATCCCCTTCATTAACAAATACATTTTGATAAAAAATATAATTTTAACTGAATAATACAAAATATCAATTTAATAAGTTTTTTTTTTTGTTTTTTATAAAAACTAAATCTATAAATTTGTATTATAGTTATTCTCAGTAATTTTCCGCTTCTAATATGCCTACTTTTAGTCGAATGAATTGATAAAATATGACGCACATCTGTTGCCAAATTATTTCGTCTGTAGGGTGATGAAAAAAAAAAAATTCCTCTAGGCTTTTCTCGTAACCAATTGTTTCGCTACACGCTAGTGAATATGTACGGATAAAAATTAAATTGGATATTATATACATATATATCCTACGATACTTTCGACAATATTTGCGTATTTTTTTTACAGCTTATAGTCTTTAAATATATAAATCAGAATATATTGTTTGAATAAATGAATCATGTGAAAAATAGCGCAAGTATTAAATTAATTAAAAAAAAAAATAAATAATTCACATGGTGTTTTACACCATCGATAAGTACATTGATTATGATTTATCGTTGTTGTTCGTGTTATATGACTATTTTACATAGACTTTAGATACTACTAATTCCATCGCAAACATGGCAGTCGATCGATAAGCTGATTGATCGGAATTACCGGTAAAACCGATAGCATCGTGATATTTTTTTGTTATCGTATTTTAGCCTCTTGTATTTTTTTTTCTATTTTTATTTATGCATTTTATTTGTTTATTTTTTTTTTTTCCCTATCGGATGGATTCGTTGACGTTAATGTAGACGGTGACATAGACAACCAAATTGATCCAAAAAAACTCGTGGAACAAGTCATTGCTGTCTGGTTTATATTAACATAAAAATGCTGAATAAGCAGCCGTTAAATGCAGATGGCTCCGATATCACCGAAATCTGCCAATATGATCAATTTGGAAGCATTTTTATCTAACGGGTTAAACAGAAATTCAACTTTCAATTTTTTTAAATTCTATAAAATATTTTATTCGAAATAGGGTAACATGGATCATTTTATTTTACGAATTTTTTTTCATTCCTATGACAGAAATAAATAGTTTTATTTTTTATAAAAGAATTAGAACAGAAAACCGATTGTTTTTTTTTCCAAAATTAAAAAAACAATTCATAAAAATTATTAATTACGATTTAAGTTTAATCGACTTTTTTTAACATTTAAAACAATTTTAATCAAAAATAAAAAAAAAAAAAACGTAATTTAGTTTTTTCGAAATTTTTTAAATGATTTATTTTACCCCGCATTATTTAGATTTTTTTTTAAAGAATCCTATACTTTTTTTTTTATTTAAAAAATTAATATAATAAACAGAATGAATTTTCCAGCACCTTAATTTATTATAATAAAATAAAACAAAAAGTTATCGTAATCCTTTTAGTATTCGGAATATTTTTGTCCATTCCCTTATTTTCTTACAAAGATAAGGATTAAAAAAAAAGTTAGTACCAAAAGAAAGTGTACTGTGTGTGTGCGTGTGTGTATGTGTGTATGTGTGAGTGTCTGGCGTAGGGCTGTATCCTCTCGTCGGCTTTTAAACTTTTTACGTAATATCCAAAATTTGAATTTAACCGCTAATTATACGATCTCCGCTTGCCTCCACCGGAGATACTACGACGGTTCACAGCCACGACGTTAAAATATTCATCGTCTTGGTAACTGGAAACTTTTCCCACTCTGGCGAACCGCGAAAATTTATTATACTTTTCTCATCTTCTTTTATGGATGATGCCTATACTTTATTTTTTTTCTTTTTTATTTTATTTTTTATTATTATTTTCCCATGCAACACTGCTGGCATTCAATTTGTCGACTTACCGCTACGCGATTTTTTCCCTTTGCTCAACTCATCCAATACTTTTTTATAAATTTTAATATTCATACTTATTTTTATATTTAACTCTATCTATATCTGTATAAAAGTAAGTACATACAAGTATATGTAGTATTGTGTATTGGGTTAGGGTTGAAGTAGAATTTAGCCCCACACGTTGTAAGCTCAACAATAGGTATTGTATAAACGCCATAAGCAGGCACCGAATACGACAGCCCAGTACCCACAGCGGCATTGTCAAAGTGTCAGGGTCTGCCTTGCTTTATTCCCCAAATCGTGTTCACTTAGCCTGGTCATCTCTCCTCATCGTATCATAAATACCATGTTATTTTCTAAGAACACAACGACTACTTATTTTATTATTTTTATATTATTTATTTACTATATAAATTATTGGAGTAGGTGGGGAGAAGGAAACGAGTCCCTTGAGAAAAAAAATGTCAATAGTTTCTTTTTTTTTTAATTCACCAATAAATATTTGGGATAGTGACAATTGTTAGTCAATTGATCATCAAAAAATTTACCATCGGTAATTTTTTAAATTCATGGCAGTTCTTGTGATAACTTCATGTTGCTCAGAATAGTAGTTTATCTATCGAGTGCGATCGTGTTTAAGACGCGAGTGTGAAGATTGGTGCCCGAGCCGAAGGCGAGGGTCTTAGACTCGATTGTACTAGATAAATACATTAGTTTTTGTGACAGATATTTGAAATTTACTACATTTAGTGCCTATAAATGGCAGGTTATAAATCCGTGTTAATTTATTTGGTAAGATTGTTTTGAGTCTTTGTTGAAAATTAGAGAGAATTCGGTAAGTGGACGAATTAAAATGATGATGAATTTTGTCACAAGATGGCTCGTTAAGTTACTTCGATATTTTTTGGTCGTTTGCTATCGCACATGTAACCAAAAAATATTTTTTGATCCGATGATGACGTCACTATTAGAACGATTAGGTATCTTTTTTACCAGCTGTATCTTATCTAATATTTTTAGCTGCCGGCTATAGGCGCTAAATGTCGTAGATTTCAAGTGTCTGTCACAAAAAATTACTTTATAAAAAATCAACTAAAAATTTTTCACTATCATTTCTTATTCAAAAAGCAAAGAGAAAGTTTTTCAAAATTTTTTGCATGAATAAATTGTTTGTAGTACAGAATGATACAATTTGTGATATTTTTAAAATTATAGATATTTTTATACTTGATGTTGTCCAGATTATATTATAAGAAATGTATTGAAAAGTGGACCAAAAAAATTTGATGTCGATTGATGGTAAATTTTTTGTGATCTAACCGAACAAAAAAATGGCGGTCGTTCCGTAGACAGTCACAGAAAATAAATTCCATACATAGGACAAAATTAGAAAACTCTAATTGTTCTTACGTAATTTTACTTTATTTTAGTCACGAAGTAAAATAAGTCGAGAAAAATTTCTTCTAAAAATTAAATTTACTTGTTTTCTTCCATGATAAAAATAATTGTGACATGAAACTAAAAAAAAAAAAACAAATATTGTTTTAAAAAAACAGTTTTATCGATCTTGGATCTACACAGTAAAAAATATTGTGTTAAGTTCTGATTACAGTTCCCCACCACACGTCAAGTGTTTTGGAATTATTTATATTTTAAAAATCAATATTTTTTAAACAAATCGGTCCAAATATTCTGAGATTTTTTTTTTTTTGAATTCTAATTTTTTTGTTCACCAGTGCATAAGTTTTTAAAAAAAATGGTAAGAACCGTTTTCAAGATATTCAGGAAACTATACTTTTTTTATGCTTGGTAGATCTCCAGCATGTTAACTATGCACTTTTTGATTGTTAATATCTCGTTTTACGATCGGTGAAAAAATTTCGTTTTTTTTTTTTCATGAAATATTTGACATTTTTGTTAATCTCATGTTTTAATTTCATCGCATTTCTAAGAAAAGTCGTTTTACGAGTGAACTACCTTAAAATCAATACAATCTGTGTGTTAAAAACGGTCCACACAATATTTGTGTTATTTTTCAACACATACTATTTGTGATAAATTTCAACACAAGATTTTCGTTAAAATTTCAACACAAAATTTGAGTTATATGAGAAATAACTTTAACACTTTTTAAATGTTAATGGCGACACAAAAAAAATGTTAACTTTTACATTTTATTTTTGTACCATGAATCATTTTTAGGTTATCAAAAGTGTCAACAATTATTATTTAACATTGAACTATTTTGTGATAGTAAACATGATCCTTAAGTTAGCAGACAGTTAACAATTTTTGAATTTTTTTATCAACAAATCAATTAAAAAAAAAAAATAATAAAAAACGAAAATATGCGCATGTAGAAAAGAAAAAAGCCACAGATGCAATTTAAAAAAAATTTTTTTTTTTTTTTAAGCTATACAAATCATGAACTTTGTCAACTTAATTTTTTTATCTCTAATTGAAAATGAATAAAATCAATGTCACAAAAATAATAAATAACCAAGCAGAACTGATGCTTAATGGTGCTTCCCGCGTAAATAGAAGAGACATTTTTTTTAACACCCCTTATTAAAAGAAGCGATTTAAAACGATCTGCAATGTTAAATTCCGATAAGAAAGGCGATTCAAAAGTATTCAAAATATTCAAAAGCATTAAAAATGATTTAAAAATTGGATTTTTCTAATCGTTTTAAATCGCTTCTTTTAATAAGGGACAATTCAACTATCGCCTTAACACTTTTTTGTGTTGATTTTATAGTAACACGTAATATATGTTGATAATATCGATTTTTGTACAAGGTCACACTTTTAAAGTGTTGAATAGTAGATCAATTAAAAATTTTTAAGTAACACAGAGAATTGTGTTAATTTGATACAAAATAATCAACACAAAAAATTTAACACGGACCGTTTTTAACACAGATACACAATTTTTTTTACTGTGTATATTTCAGTTTGATCTTATCGATGTTAATTTTGTTTTCAATTATTAAATAAATAAAAATATTTGGGGCTGATTTCAAATTTTTGTGGTCCAAATTGCCTCATAGTGGTCATATCACCCGTAATTATAATTGATAAGAAAAACATTAAGATTTAAATTTAATAAAATATCTATTCGAACGAGTTAAGATGAAATTGATAAAAAAATGATAAATTTCTATTTTCTATAACAGAAACAATTTTTGTTATATTTATAGTAAAATTGAAATTTAGGAAATTGTTAAAATTTTTTTCATTAAATTAAAAAAAATAATAATGTCGGAATTTACTATATATGGCTATTACTAGCATTTTTATCATTATGTGTGATATAAATATATCAATTATTTCTTCGAGTGAACGATTGATAAGTTGATAGATAAAATGAGTATGCATTAATAATTATGAGAAATGATAAGTGTTAAAATGAGGAAAGGGAAAAAAATCGAGTATATAAATGGTTGTTTTAGTAGCGTCAAGACAAAAAAACTTTGATCATTCAAGTAAAATAAAAGCAAACAGAAAAAAAAAACTTAAAACCAAAAATGAAAGGTAAGTGGTCTTAGTGTTGAAGATTAATAATTTGAATTTTATTTGACGATAATTATTAACTTTGTTCTAGTGATAATTGTCATATTTCTTGTTACACTTATTGCGATGGTAAATTGCGTGGATCAAAACCGGTGGATAAGAGCATCGGATGCAACTTCTGAACCAACTAGCTCAACTCCAGTTCCAAAGCCACCGGTTGACTGTGATGTTCAGCCTGATAACGAAGACGAGGCAATCCTGTTGCCCAATCCCGTGAGCTGCGGGAGTTACTACGTCTGCGTTGGATTACAGCCGATTTTAATGCCTTGTCCTAGCGGACTTCACTTCAATCCTCAATTGAGAGTTTGTGATTGGCCAGACTTTGCTAACTGTACTCTTCAATTTTAATTGTGCACTTACTTGTTTCACTGTTAGTAAAATAATAGTTCTAATTTTTGGTTCAACTATAGAATATTAGTTGATTATGTAAAATAATAATTCAATAAAAAATATTTTGAATAGAAAATAACTTTGAGATATTCATTAGAGGCATCTTTGCTTTAAAGAAATTAGCTATTTTTCATCACATGAAATTTTATTGGGAATATAATCAAGTAATTAACTGAGTATGACATAATATTTTTTTTCTGAATTCTATGAAAGTTAATGTAGAAAAAAAATTAATCATCTATAGAGTATTTTATTACTAAAAATTTAATTAAATTTGAGTTAATTGTGAGGTTAGTATATTTAAAAATAAAATCAATATATGATAGAGAAATAAAGAAAGATGTCAATAAATAATATATAAGGGAAAAGGAATATTTAATGAAAAAAGATTGGAGCTTTGATGGAAAGAAATGAATGAACAGAGCTGGATAAAATTTAATCAGAGAAGAGGCAACACTTAAATTGCTTATTTCGTTTGAGTCTCAATACTACTGAGACTTGCATTCGTTGCACATTGAGACTGTCACACTTTCTTCTCTCTCTCTCTCCCTCTTTTCCTCTTTAAAGCCGCTTAATGTCGCATTCTTGGGGGTAAATGGAGAAGAGAAAATAACGAAAGGAGCGACGTTGAACGAGGAACCAAGTGAAAAACGTATCGAGACTTGTTATCAAGGCGCAAGTCACTCACTTTTTTTTAATTTCGTCCTTCTCTACTAGTGTCTTTTTTCAGCTCCTTGTCTTCTCACTTGTCGCTCTCTTTCAATCTCGCTCTCTTTTTTTCCAATTTAATTCCACCTTCCTCTACATCTCACACTCTATACTTTTATTTATTTTTTTTTCACGTGAATCGTCCGAGCTCAGTAGTAACACGTGCAACATTTTTCGTCCGATGGGCAGCTGGCCGAATACTACTCTTTCTCAGAGCTAGATCCGATCGGAAAATGTTAATGGCATTTCATTTTGTGCCAAATTGAAAACTTATTGGAATTTACTTTTTATCAACCTACATCTTACAAATCTTTACTTACTCTCTACCATTCAAATATATTTTTTTTACCACTAAAAAATAATCTATACAATAAATATCACTATTAATCGTTTTCATTATATTTAATATTTTTATTACTACCAATAATTTATGGTCTCAGTTTTTGTGTCAAAAATTAAATCACTGGAAAAATAGAAGAGGGAGGGGGGCCGATGAACATTTTCAGAAAAATTTATTCCAATTAAAAATTTTTTTTTTAATTAAATAATTAATGATTGCGTGACTGAGAAGTATAAATAGTAAAAAAAAATCACATGAGACATTTTTTCATAGGTCCGTTTTACTCCCTTTTCCTTCTTTCTATGTTTTTATTTATTTTAATAATTCAAGTGTCCGATCCACTTTACATAATTATTATTTTTTAGGAAATAAATTTTAAATTGATGTCCATATAAAAAAAGCAATTAACTTGTCTATTTAAAATTAATTAGTTAAATTAAATTGCGTTAAATTGAAAGTATATATATATATATATATATATATATTAGGGTGGCGCAAAAAAACCGACTATTTTTTTTTTTTCAATCTCGCATGAAAATTTGTTGGTTTACGATGTTTTAAGAAGCCTCTCCACAAATCAACTCGATAAAAAATTTTTAAGAGGTCGCTCACGAATTTTGAAAATATCGAAAATGATCGGAATTCGGATTTTTATTTAAAAAATTTTTTTTTTCTCGTGGCAGCAATAGTTTATATTTGTAAAATCATGACTATGCTGAAAATTTCAGCCCAAAATATAAATATTTAAACGGCGCTCAAGAATTTCGAATATTAACTGATAATATGTAATTAATAGTTTGAATTAGTTTTTATAACTCAATTGTTGTCATTTCACTTAAATATAACTTTTGCATAACCAAAAATATACAGAACAGTCTTAAACAATGAAATTCGGTCAGTTTTGAATAAGCGAAAAAACCTACAAATTGAATTAAAAAATAAAAAAGTATGTAAATAACTTATTATTTCTATTTCTCGGGTTATATTTCCATTCATTGTCATGCAAATTGATGGTGAAAAAATCGAGAAGCTTTATTATTAATATTTAAGGGTCGCTCAAAAACGTCCAAGAGACTGCGCTCGGAAACATTCAAAATTCTTGAGCGCCGTTTAAATATTTAAATTTTGGGCTGAAATTTTCAGCATAGTCATGATTTTACAAATATAAACTATTGCTGCCACGAGAAAAAAAAAATTTTTTTAATAAAAATCCTACTTTCGATCATTTTCGATATTTTCAAAATTCGTGAGCGACCTCTTAAAAATTTTTTATCGAGCTGATTTGTGGAGAGGCTTCTTAAAACATCGTAAACCAACAAATGTTCATGCGAGATTGAAAAAAAAAAAATAGTCGGTTTTTTTGCGCCACCCTAATATATATATATATATATATTAGACCGGTTCAAAAAAATCGACTATTTTTTTTTTTCCAAAACCCGCAGTAAAATATCTTCCTAGTCATGAAAAAAGAAGCCTGTGGAAACGGGAGCTCTTAATATCAATTTTGAAAGGTCGCTCATCGTAAATTTCTATTTTACGTTTAAATAACATGGGAAAAAAAAAATTTTATTTTTTTATTTTTCTAGCTCGGCATTCGCACGTTATATAAATGAGTCCATAGCATATTCTTGTAGAGAATTTAACGCTCTACAAAAAAGGTATCTTATCATTTTTTGATAAATCCATCCATTCGAAAGTTATCGGAGCTGGAAGTCAAATCTATAATAAATTTCCAGATCTTTTTACTTTTCCAGCAAAACTATCAAACTTATCAAAAAATGTCATAGCATCTTTTTTATAGACAATTTTATTCCCTACAAATTATTTTCAATGAAATTCTTTGAAATACCGCATTGTTTTCTAGTTATTTTCATTTTAATGCCAAGCTCGTAAAAATAATAGTCTTCTACTCTATTCTGAGAACTTAAGATTAAAACGAAAATAACTAGAAAACAATGCGGAATTTCAAAGAACTTCATTAAAAATAATTTGTAGGGAATAAAATTGTCTATAAAAAAGATCCTATTACATTTTTTGATAAGTTTGATAGTTTTGCTGGAAAAGTAAAAAGATCTGGAAATTTATTATAGATTTGACTTCCAGCTCCGATAACTTTCGAATGGATGGATTTATCAAAAAATGATAAGCGACCTTTTTTGTAGAGCGTTAAATTCTCTACAAGAATATGCTATGGACTCATTTATATGACGTGCGAATGCCGAGCTAGAAAAATAAAAAAATAAAAATTTTTTTTTCCCATGTTATTTAAACGTAAAATAGAAATTTACGATGAGCGACCTTTCAAAATTGATATTAAGAGCTCCCGTTTTCACAGGCTTCTTTTTTCATGACTAGGAAGATATTTTACTGCGGGTTTTGAAAAAAAAAAAAATAGTCGATTTTTTTGAACCGGTCTAATATATATATATATATATATATATATATATATATATATATATATATACACATATATACACATACATATATACTATATACATATATAAATAAAAGTATGTATATATATGACTTATACGTTTTTGTCATTTACGATTTTTCGGCGCGTACATAGGGAATGCCAATTAGTCGAGTAGCCGTTTTACTCTGTGGTGGCCAATTACTCCACTAAATATTCACAAGTTCATTACGCGCTGAGTTGGACGCGTCTCGAGTCTCGACAATGTTCTGTGTAAGTTAGTGTATGTATGTGTTTATTCGTGTCTACATTATCCATGTGTGAACATCTATATAGGCAAGTACAGGTACACGGGATAGTTGAAGCTTGACTGATTCGTTCACTTGCCTTTACAATGTCTCTATAGTTACACACTAGCCCTCTGTTTATTTTTTTTTTATTTTGTATTTTTTGCGTATAGCGTTAAACTTGTCTCTTATTTTACTATATATTTACATATAAAAAAAAAAAACATTCAATCGATAATGTAACTTTATTCATTGATGCTATTTTAAGGAATAAATTTATTCAGCGATGCGTTAATTAAATATTGTACGTGAATTGATTACTGTGGGTTTTTTTTTTAATTTTTGTTTTAATAACACTGTTCTCTGTTTGGAATATTAAGTCTGACTTATTTTGTTTTATTCTACTGTGATAACTATTATTTTATAATAGTTGTCACGTTGTCAATTAATATTTATAACAATTTTTTTATTAAACTAAAGAAATTTATTATTACTATGATTTTTATTGAATATTGTGTTTACCTATAAAAAAAAAAAAAAAAATCGGTCCATCGGTTGACCCTGCAGGCCAGCCCGAAAACTTCCCACCATTGTCGAGTTCCGTGAGCTCGAAAACATTGTTGTGAATACATTCTCGAGTTCTTCGAGCTCGAAAATACTTTTGCGTGCCGTTCTTTTCGAAAAAAGCGTTTTTTACCATTTTTCCTCCAACGATATCTCTCAAACGAAGTTACCGATTGAGACGGTTGAGGTGGCAATCGACGTATTTTATTGAGTTCTAAAGCTGATCAGATTCAAGAATTGATTTATCTAGTCGTTTTTGAGAAATTTCAAAAATACTAAAAAAAAATTTTCTTTCTAATTCTTTCGACAACGGTTTCTCTTGAACGAATGAACCGATTCAGATGATTGAGGCGGCATTCGACACGGCTTATAAAGTTTTAGAGCACAGTTGATTTTGGAATTAATCCATCGAACGGATTACAAGTTATCAAAAAAAACATTTTTGAACAAATTTTTCTTTTGGAATATCTCTGAACAAGCCCTACCGATCAAGCTCAATCTTTGACAGCTATTAGATATTGACAAGCCGCGCCGAATGCCACCTTGACGATCAAAATCGGTTCATCCGTTCAAAAGTTACAGATATTTACATACGTATGCCCATACAGGAAAATACGACGGGGCCAGATATGGACCACGCTTGGCGCAATGCTGTCAATTTCTGGCCCATGCTTGTAAACCCGCTTTGGCCCAGCTTTGACAAAAGTCTGGGATGATAACAGGGTGCCAGGCTTGGTTGTTACCAATGGCCTAGGCATCATTGCCAAGGCTGGCCCATGCGTGGTTGCCAGATCTGAGCCATGCTTGTTTGCCAGACCTGGCCCATGCTTGCTTGCCAGACTTGACCCATGCATCGACAAAACAAATAAATTTAATTTAAAAAAAATTTTATTGTTATTATCCTAATAGAGTTTGTGATCATTAACGTTTAAACTATTTAAGTGAGGTAAATGACGTGAAAAAACTCGGTGAAAATTCTGCTGGGCTCTGGGCGCGAACTGCCGTCCTTCTGATCGCTAGGTTTGAACGGTAGCTACTGGACGAACCTACTAATGTTGAACCGAAACTTTTAGATGTTGTACTTATTCATTTTACTACAACCACTTGGTTTTATGAAATATAAAGAGCAATTAAATAAATATTTTCGATTAAGAAAAAAATAATAATTTCGTATTATTTTTATTATAATTACATAATTTTAAAAAATAAAATTTATTAAATTCAATTGATTATTTATCAAGAACCCAGTTGGATTGTCTTGCTCTACCACCAATATTAAAAATAACATTTATTGTAGAAGTTCATGAGTTATTTCTTACTTGAATTAATTTTTATAACTAAAATTATAAAATTACGGTTGTTGATTGCAAATAACAACGAACTAAAAAATATTTCAATTATTAGTTCTAAATAATTTTAACCGCAATATTATAATATTTATTAATTAAAACTTATTTTAATTCAAAAATAAATAATTATTAATTTAAAAAACCATAATAATGAGTTAATTGAATAATTAATAAAAAATATGGGTTAACTAATTCTGGCCCAAGGATGGGAAACTATAGGTATAGCCGAACTTGGATAATCCTACCTTGGCCCAAATCTGGCTTGCCATTGAATGATGAAGGCAGGGGAACCTAGTTTTGGCTTAAATTCGGGTAATCATTGGTTCGGCCAAGGCTAGGTTACCCAGTCCTGGCCCAAGTGTAGGTTGCCATTGAATGATCAAAGCAGGGGAGCCTAGTCTTGACCTAAGCTCGGGTAATCATTGGAATGGCCAAGACTAATTACCCAGTTGTGGCCCGGGCATGGGACAGTATAGGTTTGCCAAGATGGGCTTCCCAATAATGTCCCAGACATGGCCCCGTCGTTCAACTCTGGGGCTTCCTGTATGGGTGTACATACAGAATAGCTTCCTAAAACCTCAAAACGTCAAGATTTGATAGAAATTCAATTTTCGAAAATCGGACCGAAACCAATAACTTTCCGAATTTTTGAAAATTTTCAATTTTCTTAGCGGGAAGTTAAGAAAACGAATATTGGAAACATTGAATTTTTTTGTCAAATTTAACTTGCAGAAAAAAAATTGTATAATGCACGAAATAGTATATTACATACGTAGGCCAGTAAAATAAGAAAAACCTCAGACCACATGTTTATCAGCCTCGGCCAACAATTACATGTGATCTGAAACTTTTCTTATTTTACTGGCCTAGGTATGTAATATACTAATTATAAATAAATCAAATTATAGAAAAATAAATTCTACACGGAAAAAAATATCTAGGTGGTGCGACATAAACAAGTCTAGGTGGATCACCATGAAAAATCATGTTGGGACAACATGATTTTTCATGGTAAGAATAAAAAAAAATGTGTTGAAATTTATTATTTATCATGATATTGATTGACTATCAAATATATCTTGAGATAGCGAAAGCAAATAAAATTAATCATTAAATAGCAATTAATGTTATCGGGAGAGTAATTTGTGAAAATGAACCCGATAGAAGGCGTTAATTGCATCATTATGTATTACAAATAAATTAATGGAATTTATTTTTTTTTTTCCAATCATCTTTTATCTAGCAAGTCTATATTATTTATTCTTCATTGTGTTTTATTGGGTGTAATTAGTAATTATTAATAGCGTGAAATTGAGGATGGGGTTGGGGATGGGTACGGGGATATAGGGATATAGATGGGGATAGAGGTACTTATAATAGAGGATCGAGGAACGATCGCATATTGGCGCATCCTCTGTGGATATGCTCTCGACGGGTGGCTCGGTATAAACCTGGACGAGGCACTTGGTGAATTTATGTACCAGGAGCAGATAGCGGGCCAATATAAATGAGATTTTAAGTACTATACTGTAGTGGTGATGGTGATGATAGTTTTTTTTCCTTTCTCTAACTCCTTTTTTATTTTCCCGATCGAGGAAAGCCAATAAATTCCCTCGATCGATGAGTTATGACCGAAACGTTGTCGCGCTACATATTATGTAATATATAAAAAATATATACATGTATACATACATGTGTGTGTGTGTTTGTGTATGGATGCTAGTACTATTATAGATCTATTTAATATTTTATATAAATATATAGATATATAGAGAAAAAAAGGTATAAATAAGAGACGGACGCAGTAAATTTGAAGAAGAACTGCTAAACGAAAATGCCAGTTGGCGAATACTATCGCAACTGTTCATCTAATGGAGAAATAATGGTTTTTTTGACAACTAAGATTTGCTGATCCAACCAAACATTGCTCTGGTTTATTTATAGATCCTTTGATTGCAATAATTAAAAAAAAAATTTTTTTAGTATTGAAATTAAAACACAAGTAAAACGTAAAAATAAATACGTATATAAATTTTGTTAAATTTGATAAAAATAAATTGATAAATAAAAACATAAAAAAATTTTAGCGTCATAATTTTGAGCTACACTTGTCTATTTAATTAAAAAATAATTTAGAAAAAAACCTTAGTATAAATATTTTAAAAGGCCTTCAAAAAATCACATTTTTCCATAATTACCAAAAATTTCTTTTAATATTCAATTGAAAATTAGAAAACAATAACTGCAAATAAAAATAAAAAGTGTAGGAAAATTTAGAAGTGCACACCTCAATCGCTCATGATAATTATTGATATTTTTATTATTATTATGCTTATATTATTATTTATCTTTTTACTTATTAATTTTATTTTTAGTTTCAATTTTTTGGTCTTTTCTTTCAGTTTGATTTTCGTTATTTGAAATTATTTTTAAATATTCCGCCTTTCTTTCATAGACGTCATTTTTTATTGTACTGTCATACAAGTGCTGCCGCCAGCCGCTAGTGAAGGAAAAAAAAATAAAAAATATTAATAATAAAAATAAGAAATGGCAGCTAAATTTTTCATGAATTACCGAGTTTAAGTTTCTTATTAATTACAATTAAACAAAAAGGATTTAGATAGTGATTTTTAATAGGATTCTCGCGACAAAAGATACAAAGCTATAGTAGAAGAATATTAAACCAATTGATTATATTTTTCGAAAGTTATCGTGTTTCCGAAAATTCATACGAACACTGTAAAAAGAGCGGTGTTAAAAATAGACTAATTTTAACTATGCATAGTGTTAAAATTAAATCACACTGGTGTAGAAGGCGTAATTCGGAGGTATTAAAATACCGGTGTCAAACCGGTGTAAAAGCGGAGTAAACTGGCTTCCGCTCAGAGTACTAACTTTGGAAAACATATGAAACGCAAAAAATATCCCCACACACACACACGCATTCAAACACGCGAGCGCACACACACACACTTACACACACGCTTAACCTCACGAGCACATACACGCACAGGCGCACTCGCGTACGCACTCACATATGCACACATAGACACGCTCACACACGCACGCATACACACACTCAAACACATCAGCGCACACACACGCACACTGTTTAACTGTAGTGATCGAGCAAGTAAAAATATTTCCAAAGTAAAATATTTTAACACCGGGAAATTTTATTTAACACACGGAAAGAAATGTATGGTGCTTATCGCCATACTCTTATTATAGTATGGCGTTATCTACTATACTGTATAGTACAAAAATCTTTGCGTAGTTTACATGTCTGTATAGTGAGATAGACAATATCAGTATGGGCTTGAGTCCCATACTACATTGAAGAAACGGCAATGCCACTAGGCTGCATCACAATAGATCTTTGTGGAGTAGTCAATACACTATCGGATTACCATCAATACTGCGTAAATGTATAGTTGCAAATTTTTTTATATAATTTGTATTAATGTCAATAACGCTGTACATTAACCAAATTAAAAAATAAATCATAAATAAATAAATTTGAAAAAGAAATTAACCCTGGTGGACATTTTTCGGATTTTTCTCTAAAAAACTCAGTCCTACAGTTCTAAAGACTTTTTTAGAGTTTCTCAGAGAAAAGTCCGAAAAATTTTCTCCAAGGATAGTTTATTTCCTTATTTATCTTTTAAATTTTACAAGGAATAATGCCTCATAATTTAAAAATTAATTTTTCTAAAAGATATATTTTTATTATTTAAAACAATCAATATATTTCAGAACATTTTTATCATATTTTAATTTCCACTGAATCCCATCGAGAATTTTTAATTGGTATGAATTGATTTCAATCGGGAATAAAAAAAATCATATAGTTTATACTGAAAATAATAAATATTAATAATAACATAAATTTATCATTAATATTATGTTCTTATATATTTCTCTACTTATAAATATTGGGTTTAATCTTATAATATTTATAGATAATATATTTTAAACTATAACCAAACATAACCTATGTTTTGACTTTAATAAACTTCGGTACTACTGCAATATAAGCATACGTAATTTTACAATATTGAATAGGGTTATCTGCCAGAAGCATTGTGGATACCACCAAGCAGTATGGGTCTGATGCCCATACTTGCATAGACTCATACGCCATGACTATTGTGAATGTTACCATTCCCGTATGGTCAAATCATCTATACATACAATTTTTAAACGAATGAAAAAATCCTTGCTACCATACAGTATGGTGGAATCGACCATACAGCATAATGGTATCCGCGAAAAATTTCTTTCCGTGCACCGGTAAAGAATATTTACACCAGCGGCGGCGTTATTTTCACACCGCTTTCGATGTTGAAATTTAACACCGCAAATTTTAACATCTAGATCGCTTGGACTTACCCCGGTTATTTTTTTACCGTGTAGCAATTAACAGCACGGGTTTCTTGAATTAAAATAAAACATTTTTCATCAATGGAATAATGAATCTTAATATACCGGGTCGAAATTATTCCTTAATAAATTATCTTTGCACTATTAGTATACAATTAACTCACTTGAGTGTAATCCAAAAAATGTAGAGATGATTTAACGTGAGTGAATTAGTCGAAAAAGTGATGTCGATCGTAAGGCGCACAGAACGCTTTCGCGCTTGGGGTGTGCAAAATTAACCCTGACAAAATCTTGAAAAAATTGCTAAATAATTTATTTGAAAAATTTCGAAAAAAAATTTGAAATTTTTAGGTTAAAATATTTAGTTAATAAATTTCATTTCTACACTGTAAAAAATCGAGAGTGAATACGGATTTGATTCGAATACGAATTCACTCCGTCATTCGGATTTCTGGAGTTTTAAAATAAAATCACTCCGTATGTGGAGTGAATAGGGATTTTTTTCTCGGCGGAGTGATTTCGGAGTGACGCAGATTTTATTTCAATCCGCATTCACTTCAGTCCTGAGTTATAATATAACTTAAATAAGTTTCTATTTAATAGAAACAGCTGTTAATTAGAAACACAATTATTTTAATAAATAATCGATTAAGATATTAATAATTAAACTTAAAATATTATGTTTTTAATTTATAAAATGTTTTAGTAACTCACTTAATTATAATTACATATATATAATACGTAGTGAAAATCTTAAATTATTGAATAGCTACCGTGACATTGTTTTCATGGGAATATGTGATATTTTGGTGCAATATGAAATTTTATCTCGTGGCATAGTTGATGTAAGTCATATTATGACAGATTGTGATTCAGTGGAATTATATTCGTTCAAGTTTTGTTATCAGCTAGTTATAATTTTTAAAAATCATTTCGCGTTAATATATGAAAAGGGAGCTCATAATTACTTCCGTACTCAATTTAAAAATCAAAATATTAAAGACCTAAGCTCATTATGTATTAGCCATATTTTTAATAATTAATATTTTCGGAAACTCCCCTACAAAGTAAAATTCACTCCGAGGGAATCAAATAAATAAAAAATCATTCACTCCGCAAATTTTTTACAGTGTATAATTAATAAATCTACTAAAAAATATAAAAAATAAAGTTAAATATAGTTAAAAAAAGAAAAAAGTAAATTTAAGTACTGCAATAAATAATCGATTCAATAGATGCTACAGAGTAAAAATAAAAGTAAGTATACTGACAAACAATTAAAAATAATTTAGCTTAAAAAGATTTACCGATCAATATATTTAAAACAAACGAGATAGCTTCAAGTTTACCGGAGATAATCGTTCTATTTTAGATTTATCGTAAGTGTATTGTATTGTGATCGAGTGTACCTATAATGCAGTCTGTATAACTAGTGAGACAGCAGAGAGATTGTCGATTTATGTATCTAGTAACATATATATTACAACTATATCTACCAGCGCACACATATATATATATATATATATATATATATATATATATATATATATATATATATATATATATATATATATATATATATATATATATATATATATTTACTTGCGATAGTAAATGTAGTAGATATATATATATATATGTACATACATATATACACATGTATATGCATTTTGTACTTAGACATAATCAGCACAAATGAAGTATGAGCGCTCCGGGGGCACATTTAGCAGTGCAGTCGATGCGTGGCGGGAATTCCATATGCCATTGTTGTAGTTGTATAGTTATAATGTCGTAATACTGCAACTACAACTATAACTACTACAAATACTAGGAGCAGTAGTAGTAGTTGTAGCAGTAGTAGTAGTAGCAGTAGTAGTTTAAACTTGTTAGTAGTTGTGCAGTAGCCAGTTGTAGCTTCACTTCTCATCCTTTGGCAATGCCGTTCTATCCCAGAGGAGCAATGTGTTCTGGTTAATTACTATGTCTAGCACTATCCACTGCCATTCAACAATATTTCCCTCGTATAAATACAAACATTGACACACTAATTCTCCAATGGTTTTATTGTCATCTTAAAGCCTTTTTACTTTATTTATTTCTATGTATTTTAATTTACTTTACTTAGATTTTATGTTTAGGGTAAAAAATTTCTATGACTTGTAATCTTGATAAAAAGTTGAGTGAAATATGCCTAAATTGTGGGAATAAAAATTGAATGGAAAACAAGGAGCTGTTGTGGTAAAGGCAAAGTTGGTATGGAGAAAAGAGGAAGGAGCCAGGAGGGAAGTTACGATTGAGATTTAAGTTATTGACAAGCTACTTTGGTGCAAGGGGATCCTCCAACGTAGACGTATATCTCCCTCGGTTTATCCTCAGACCTACAGTGTAGTTTAGTGTATAGTCGCGGGTACATTGGGGTGGGCCCACTCGGCCCACTCTACCTCCTACTGATTTCCCTTAGGACGTAACCCTTATTCGGAATCTATTCTTTTCGCCGCAATGACTACCCCACAGTTCCGCTCAGGTTTACTTGCTTGTCTGAGAGTATACATTATATATATATGTATGAGACGCAAATGTTTCACAGTCAATTACTATTTGTGTTGATATTTAAAGACGGTATGGATGAAAAGTTAAAGAGAATTTTTAATTATTTATTTAAAATAAGTTTTTGGTATAAATTGGACAACTTTTAAGTAGATTTTAATTTTTGAATAATTAACAGCAAGTTTGTGATAAGAATATTCTTGAGTATTATTAAAATTTAAATATTGATATCTATAGATAAAATGTTTCAAAAAAAAAACGAAAATAATTATATTTCAAAGTTAAAGGTTTTGTACTCTTCATGTACAGTTAAATTAAATTTATAAAAAAAATTTTTACAGTTTTTTTTTTTTAGTAAGATAAATTTAAAATAAAATTTAATTTATTTTTCGCGCCAAATATGGGTGTAACATTTTTTTTTTAAATCTTTCTTTATAATGTGGATAAAAAGCGTATCATTAAAGGTTTAATTTCCTTTTTTTTTATTTTTTTCTGTCAATCCTTTCCAGTGTTAAGAGTTAGAAAAGACTCTTATTAAAAATTTAGATAGTTTAAAAATAGTTGTACAGAACTCAATAAAATTTAATTTTAAAGTTAAAACTCTAACAGTTTAAAAAATTGTAATTTATTTGAGATGCTTTTTTTTTTAAGGTACTTTTAAATTTTTTATATTTAAATTTATCGACCTGAAATATTGCAAGATATTATCTGTAAAAATTTTCAAAAACTGTCTAAAATAGAAATTTCCTATAGAATAATTTTTAACCAGCGCTACAAAGATTATGATTTCAATAAGTTTTGAAATTTTTGTTTTAATCTAAATTTCTTTTATGCTCGTCGGAAAAAATTAATTAATTGAAGTAAATGACATTTTTTAATCTATTATATGAAACATAAATTAAATTTCAGTATTTATATTGAATGTTTTTTTTTTTTTTAATTACACAAGTCGACAAATAAATGATGGCACGAGTATCCTCTGGTAGGAAGGACTGAGGGAAGAAAAGCGAAAAGCGTTGAATGCTTGCGGACTAAAAGGGTTTAATCTCCCACAAATTTAAAGCAAAAGAGTGACAGGGTCTTTAAAAATAAAAATAAATGGTTGCAACACGATCAATTGTGAGAGCCGTCAGCAGGCTTTAATAATTTTTCTCTGAAACAATTAGCTGGTTAATTTGTCACAGGTGGGTTTCATTAAGTTTTTCCACTTAGCTATGACATGATAGATATATACTTTACTCTACACCGGTGTGTACAATGCAAGATAGAAAATAATTAAAAATAACTAGAGTTTTATTAATTATCTTTGATAAATAAATGTTTTTTTGCTGCGTAATCTAAATCTGTGATTTATTTTTTTTATTATTATTATTATTATTATTTTTTTTATTTTAATACTTGGAAATCTCTTATGCGCCCTAATGTAGCTTGTCCAACGCTTGTTCATTCATCAGACAAATTAGCCTGCCGGCTTATCTTTGTAGTTTCATGATTCAAAGCGCGTATCACTTTTTTTTCCAATTCATGTCGGCAGAACTTTTCAACACTTTTATTCATCTTTTTTTTGGCTTTATAAGCTTTACTATCATATAGATATATTGGATATTTAGTATCATCTAAATTAATGAGTTTTTTTTTTATATTTGACCAAAGTAATTTGTAAAATTTATTGATTCAATAATTGATTATTAGTTTTAAAAAATATTAAAATAATTTAGTGGGGTAAAATGGAGCGTTTAAAAAATTTTTTTTATTTGATTTTTTTGAAAACTACACGGAGAAAATTTTATGGTAAAAGTTACCATCAAGTTATAGTACAATTTTTAAACTGAATTATATGATTGATAATATCATTTAAATTATTAAATAAACAATCTGAATGGTAGTGTCTACCATCTGTACACTGTTAGAAGTATTTATTTGAGCCAAATAAGATTTATTAATAGTTAATAAATGATTTATTAAATGAGATTTATTTGAGCCAAATAAGCCATTTCTTAATAGTTAATAAATGGCTTATTTGAATAGAAAGAAATGACACATGAAGTTCAGGTTATAGCTTTGAATGGAATGAGTGTGATTGTTAGTAAAAATTTATTATAATATTTCATTTTTTTTATATCTTTTGTATAATAATTTTTATCTTCAATTAACATTAATTGTGTGCATTATTTTCTTTAAAAAAATAAAATTAAACAGTCCTATAAATTATTTGTCATAACCTTACTTAATTAACATCACGTGTCATTTCTTTCTATTCAAATAAGCCATTTATTAACTATTAAGAAATGGCTTATTTGGCCCAAATAAATCTCATTTAATAAATCATTTATTAACTATTAACAAATATTTATTTGGCTCAAATAAATACTTCTAACAGTGTATGGTAAAGTTTTCAATTATTTATGATAATCAGAAATTATAACTATTATTATCTAAAATAATTACTACTATTATAAAAAAAATCGTAATTCTTAATAACCTGATGGTAATGGTTACTATCAGCCAAAATAATGATGACCATCTAAGCTAATAAAAAATTAAAATATAAACGTTATAGTCAGACGCTTGTCTATGTGTAATTTGATTAACTGGGGAAGTGATTAATTTCACACACACACACACACACACACGCGCACATGCATACATATATCTACGCTTGTGCACATGCACGCACACTTACTCCCACACACGCGCATCCATGCGCACACTTGCTCGCACACACATGCACACGGTTGCGCACACACCCGCACGACCACATGTACACACACGTGCACACATATACCCCACACGTACACATGCACACACACGCATGAGCGCACTCATGCACACACTCACGCGAGCACACACACATTCTTAGTTAAGAATTTTTACAACTTCGAATGGTAAGTGTTACCATCTTCTATTGTAACAATTATAATTTTCAATAATTACAATCAGCATTTTCAATAGTAAACGTTACCATCATCAATTGTAACCATTACAATCTTTAATAGTTATAATTAGCATTTTCAATAGTAACCGTTACCATCATCAATTGTAACCATTACAATCTTTAATAGTTATAATTAGCATTTTCAATAGTAACCGTTACCATCATCAATTGTAACTGTTATCATTTTTAATAGTAGAACTAATCATTTTACCGGTGATAAAATGTTATTACCATTTTAGATGGTTAAAATTACAAATTTTGTATTGTAAATAGTACCATTAAATTTTCTCCGTGTATAATTATTTACTAGTTATATTTTATATTTTATATCATCGGAATTAATAAGTTTTTTTTTATCGTAGGATAAAATGGGCCGTAAAAAAAGTTATTTGACGATTTCTTCTTTTTTTTTTTTTACAATTGAACAAAGAAATTATTTGTAAAAATTCATGACCTCAAATATTAATTATCGATGTTAGAGAAAATGTTGAAATAAGCGAGTGGGGTAAAATGGATCATTTAAAAAATTTAATTTGTTGAAAATTATGTTTGTTTACTGGTCGTATTCCATATTTTATATCATCTTAATTAAGGGGTTAGGGGTAGTCAGAATTTTCAAAAAATCGATTTTTTTTTTTTTGCATTTTCTTAAAGTATAATATTTTTAAAATATTGTGTGAAAATTTGAAGTGAATCCGACAAATTCTTTTCGAGTTATTTAACAATGACCAAAGGACGCTCGGGTGCTACGTGGCATTCGAGAGCAGGTAGCTAGAAACAGCTGCAAGCAACCGACCTTTCGGGTTTCATTGTCATGAATATCTCCCCATTTTAATGTATGTATAATTATATATATATATATATATATATATATATATATATATATATATATATATATATATATATATATATATATATAAATCCTTCTACATATATTCACAATTTGTAGGTAGTACAAGAACTGAAAAATAATTTTTGGTTGCCAGTATACCTGTAGTCGTTGCACTGATCAGTCGATAGTTTTGTGATAAATTATTTCTCAAGTGAATTAAATTATTAACCATGGGACGTGATTCTAGAAAGGTTTCAAGAGAACTTCGGAGTTCTGAAAAAATTAATAAGTCGCGTTCAGTCAAAAGAAAGAATGTTTTTAATCCGAAAACAGCCGAACGTGATGAAAGTATTCAGAGTACATCTTCTAAAAAATTAAAACAAAACACTGAAGATGATGTACCTGAAGACAGCAGTACTGAATTTCGAATAATAAATTTGATGAAATTCGAGTGATGAAAAACCGAATCATGATATGTGTCCAAAAGGCGAAGAATCTTGGTGCTCTTACCAGCGCGCTGAAGCAAGAGGAGAGCTTGATACCTATTCTCACGATTATTCTCCCTTACCTTCTGATGTTTTAAAAGCTATCAAGCCTATATACGAAGGTCTTAGTAATGAAAATTTACTTTCAAGATGTGTAGGTGGATTCAATCAGAATAATAATGAAAGCTTTAACCAACTAGTATGGAAAATATGCCCAAAAACGGTAAATACTAGTTTTACTGTCGTACAAATAGCTGCATACGTTGCTATGTGTATATTTAATGAGGGTATAAATTCAGTATTAGTCTTGATGAATACACTAGGACTTAATTGTGGGCCTAATTCTCATCGGTATGCAGAAAGAATGGATGCTGCACGTATCAAAGTAGCAGATAAGCGCGCTAATGATAACACCCGAGAAGGTCGATTGCAACGTAGGCACCAGCAAATCAATATTTTGGAAGCTGCTATGACGGCTGAAGAGCTATTATATGGTCCAGGAATAGATGACTCAGTGTAAGTTATTAAATAATTCTTATAATTCGACATAAATCCATAGCAAAACTTTAAATGCGTTTTTCTCAAAACTATGTTTTCTGAACTGGTGATCACTGTAACTTAAAAACTGCTCGGTAGATTTCAATAAAATTTATTGTACTTTTGAAATACATTAAAAACTCGTGCCTGATCGAAGGATTTTTTTTTTTTTCAAAAATTTCGATTTTTTTTTAACAATAAACTGTCGGTTTTTTTCTCGAAAATTTGAAAAAAATTTCCTGAGGCCGCCATTTTGTTAATTTCGAAAAAAAAAAAAAAGCTTCGATCAGGCACAAGATTATCTATTAATAAAACTAATTTTTCTTGTCCGATTGATTTTAGATGAATCTCCAAGGACTTATGATGATCACCGCAAAGGACTTCGGGAGGAACGGGCTCTACAAAAACAGCGATAACTTTTTGAATTATTAATTTTTTTTTTTGAAATTTTCGTGAAGTCAAATCGAAACGTGTTCTAATAAAGCTATGTTTTTATTTTTGTCAAATAAAGTAATTAACTACAAAAAAAAAATTATTGAAAATCATCATTTTTTCAGGCCTCTGAGTACCCCTAACCCCTTAATGTATTCTTGCGAGGGTAAGATGGGACAGAAATAAGACAAAAATTTTTTTTACTTAATTGCAATTACTTAAAAATTTTTTGATAGAGCTCGAAAAAATATTAGAATAAGTTAGCGAGATATAATGGATTGTACAAATTAAACAAAATGTACAAAGTTAAAAAAAGAAATTTTGAATGACAAATATTTAAAACTTATAAATAATGAATTTTTGTTTGAAATCTCTCTCTAGAATTAAAATAATCCTGTAATATTTATTGTTATTATATTTTGTATATAAATATAATTCTATAGCTTCTGAATCTCGACATGTAATTTAACGAAAAAACTTAATTTGTTATGCAGTAAATATATTTTTTAGTTGATAAAAATTCCTTTTGAGATGTTGCCAACTTACTTTGGTGGTTATCCAAAAAATTCAATAATTTCCTTGGGTTTATTTGCATATTAAATACTGTACTCGTTATACAAACCAAGTAGTTTTCTAATATGCGTCCTCTTAACATTTTGCAATTTCATGTTTTCATAATAAAAAAAATATAAACACAGTTTATCTTATAAATTAATATTTTTTTTTTCAAATAATTAAAATTTTTCCAACAAAATCTTCTTATCGAGCTTATCCTCAGTAATATAATCATACTCTCTATTCGAAAAGAAATTTTCAGTTTAAGTTTCATTCAAATCAGATGAAAAGGTTTCAGGAAATCGCTACGCGTGATATCCCAACTCGGTTGCGAGCGAGAGGCAAGAGGAAATAGGGATAAGTCTTCCATTTCCTCAGACAAATATTGAAAAGATGTGATTGAGTAATCTGAGATACAATGAATATAAAAAAATAAAATAAATAAGATTTTGATATTCAAGTAATCGAAAAAAATTTTCAAATTTTTAAAATCGTTATAATATTATTTATTGTTAAAAGCCGGGTCAACTGGTGACGCTAACATGTCAATAAGACAAATTTTCGATTTACATAAATTTAATTTTTCATTTTTGAAAAAAATAAGTAAGCCTTAAAAATATGAAATACATTATTTTTAAATATTTGACAAGTATGTGATCCACGTTTTATAGAAAAATTTTAAAATAAATTTATTTTTAAAAATAAATTCTGTATTTCTATATAAAAAAATTTGGAAAATCTAAAAGTGGACACCTCGAACACTCACGTTATGTTTTGAAACCCGCGGTTTATTTTTTCATAAAAATTGTTATGCTGGTGGTGCTGCTCAGTGACATACAGCAACATAACAGTCAATGAAAAATGTGAAACAGTGAAAATAAGTTAGGCCATTTTGTCAAGAAGTTCTGGAGATATCTGTGCCGCACACTATTTTTGAACCACAGACTTACGGACAGCGATGATATAATTTTTTTTATAATAATACGTGTTGTTCAATTAAAAAAAAAAGCAACAGACTTATTAATTACTGTTTCCTCTTAATATTATTGTGTTTTTTTATAACGTGTGAATGCGATCTTGAAAATAATAAACACGATTTACCCGCACGAAAAAAAATATATCTCGACATAATAGTATATATGCGGCTTATATCTTTAGTATTGTCGTATGTATGCTATTTTGCCGGCATATATTCCCGGATATATATTTTTTCATGTGAGAAAATGGGGTAACTTTTCGACAGTAAAGCCCTACCTCTTCGCTTCGCGTTCGAAGTGTGCAATTGTCGGAAAATAATTGACGTTTTTATATAAATTTTTTCATAATACCATATTTTAACTGACCTTCTTTTATCAATGAAGGTAGTAATGATGAATGGATTACTAAACAATATTTTTTATTAATCACTAAACTTGAACGTATATCATATTGGATTAAAGTACAGTTGTCTGTGTCACTGATGGAATAATGGTCTATTTGGAATGCACGTGCTGTTACTGAATCCTTCCACTTTTCTCTCAATCCCCTACTGTTACTTCTTTACCTCACCCCAATGTCTCTCTTTATTTTACCCCCGATCTCCCCCCCACCTCTTGTTTCCCCTTACCGCTACCTTTACTTGACTTGGCTTTATTCCTACGAGCAGCATTTCCATGACATTTTCCGCAATTAATATTTATGTCGAGTGGGTTCTTATCCGGTACGTGCTTCAATGACTTGATTTAAAATTATGTGAATTTGACTAACCAACTACGTAAACGTATACGTATATAATTTTTAAATTTTGTTTTTCATTATCCTTCCACTACCCTCAAATAATAAAAAATACAGAGCTTTCCTTATTTTCGCATAAAAAGATTTAAATTTCCGCGGATGTTTATTTAGACGGTTTCAAATATTCAATTTGATAAAATAATTTTCGAGATATTTAAATATTTGCGTGTCTAATTAAAAGCAGTGAATTTTTATTTTTCTTGGAATATTTGAATTTAATATAAATCTTAATATGAGTATAGGTGTATATGTGTGTCGTTACATTGTACTAGTATAACGAGGCAGAGTAAGTCTTATAGCTTACTTTTCCTCATTTGCTGAGGGTGAATAAGACTATCTTAGTGTGCATCAAAATTATTTTGTATAATTATATTCATTTGGCAACGATGCTCTTGGGGTTAGAAATTGAAATTGTGGCTCGGTTTAGTTAAAACCCGTGAATAACTTTTGTCTTTTCACTTTTAAATATATATGTTTTTTTTTTTTTTTTTTTAATTTACTCAGCTCTTCCTTTGTATACATGCAACATAATTTTTTTTTTAATTAAAATATTTTTTTAATAAAAACAAAGTCAGATTTTTTTATTCATGCAGAAAAAAAAAAAAAAAAAAATTGTAAGTCAAATGAGCAACTCAAAATTTATACGACACAGGTCAATCACCTGAAATTTTTCACTATATCGAATATATAATTTTAATTATTTTTTAAAATAAGTGACAAGTAAAATATTTTTTAAATTCAATTCTATTTAAAAATAAATATTACATACATATATATTAATAGTTAAAATTTTATAAAAATATATTTGTTAAAAAAAAATAAAACATCTTTTCTGACCTTCACTCCCTTCCGACTACAATTTCTTCCTGATTTGCCTGAAGTACCATAAGGACCTTATCAGGTTAATATAAGGTTTGCCTTATTAGGGCAAACCTGACAAGTTTCTTGTCAGGACCTCATCAGGATATCCCTATTAAAAAAAAAGTTATGTGCCATCGGGTCAACCTGACGAATTCCTGATCAGGACCTTATCTGGATATCCTTATTCAAAAAAAAGTTATCCCATCCCTTTAAATATTTCATTTACAGGCTAAAAATTAAAAAAAGTACAAAAGAATATTATATAAAAATCACGTCAATCATTGTAGCACAGATTTTTTACTTCTTCATCAGTTATTCTTTGACATCATAATAAATATTATATTTACACTTTCAAGATCACATGTGTATGTCAGCCCAGTGGATAGCATCGAGGACTTTGAATCGAAAGGACGAAGGTTCGAGCCCAGCAGTTATCGGGATTTATTTTATCAATAAAGAATATGTTTACTTCCTCTAATTAATGCTCTCAATACAATAGTTAACATTCTCGATCGAATTAAAATTCTCTTATTTTTTTTTTTTGCAATTTAATATTTTTTTAAAAATAATTACTAATAAGGTAATCCTAATAAGGATTTGATGAGGATATCCTGGTAAGGTCCTGATAAGGCAATCCCGATAAGGACCTCATGGGTCTTAAGCGTTACATCCATATCAGGATCCTCGTCAGGATACCCTAATCGGGACCTTATTTGAAATAAGGTTAACCCGATAAGGACCTCGTCAGGCCCTTATGAAAAATTCTAGTTGGGCTAATTATACTATGAATTATTTTTCTCACTTAAATGATTATATAAATCCCAATAATTTTAAAATTTTTTCGAAAGTACGTCATTTTATCTACCTCCTCTAAAAGTATGAAAACTAATTGAAATTAAAAAATTTCGGTTGATGCTAAAAATAAAAGAATGAAATAATTGGCTCAAAAATATTTAAACCTTTAAAAAGCCGCTAATTAAAATAATTATTTATAGTAGCAGTTATACTACTAAATTGGCAATTGAATAGCTTTTTATTTGGATCGATGTGTGCAGTGCTTTGTACATATGTAGGTACATAGGGAACATGTAGGTATACACAATACATGCGTACTCTCATCATTGGAGCCCTCTGTCGCACGTACGAGCGGGATACGTTTGTACGATATGCAACCATTTGCATACATATAGGGTCATTATAAATATACTAGAGTTCGTACAACTCGTCTCTCCATCGAGCAGACCATCAGAAGCACAGAACCGTATCACGATCCAAAACTATACGCGATGCTTTCGTTTATCCTCTATTGCCACAGTTTCCCATCTTACAATATTTCCCTTTTATATTTTTTCTATTTTCCCTACCCTCTACCTTTTCGCTTTTTAATTTTTCTTTATTGCTTTAGTCGTTTTATTTTTTATACTTTCCCACAAGCCAGAAAATTTTTTTGTCACATCCAGACAAATTATACGAGACCGAAACAATTTTTCCAACCAATGTTGAGTTGCGATATTTTTCAAAATATTTTTTATGAATGTTCTGTACTTATATATTTATATAAATATAAAAGGTGGAATTTAACGGGTATAGATTTTGGATTTTAGTAAAATATCTGGCATTCCGCCGGGAGTATGCTTTGTTGTGAAATCCTGACTGTCGTTCTCATCTCGGCGTTCTCTGGTAACCGTAGAGTAGACCAGAGAATCTGTGCACACGACTGTTGTGTTGTGTTGTGTCGTTATCTACACCTAACATGTATGTATATATTTAAACATAAAAGTAGTATTGCGCTTGCGCTGTGCTGGTGGTTTATACTCTTGATATTCATCGTATATATAGACAGAATGAGATTTTACTTGTGCCATGCGGGTTCACACAAAATTCCTCGTGACTCGTATACCGTGCCAGGAATGTCCAAGAACTCTGTCATCTACCCTTTTGCTTTCTCCTTTCTTCGCTTATATTTTATTCCTCGATATTTTTTGTCATTTTACTTCGCCGCCCTCTATCTCAACTTTTACATTTACGTACATATTTTTTGCTTAATGTACATATCTATACATCCGTCCATATATATATATAATAATACATATATCTACACAAAAGGCATTTCATTTCAAAGTGAAAAGAATTTGACTCGAGTTTTCAATTTCATTAATTTTTATTCTTTTGACTTTTTTTTTTTTTTCTATAAATAGAAAATCGGAAGAATTTTTAAATTTCATCATATCTTTTTTTTTTTATGCTAAATATCTTAAATAATTGTTTTTTTAATTAAAAAATTTTGATTGATTTCAACAAATTGAAAAAACTTGAATAGAGATCATTAAAAAAAATGTGAAAAGAAAATAATGAAAAAAAAAAAAAAAAAAAAAAAAACATGTATATAATATTTGAAAGCTTAATGTATAGAGAACGAAAAGCTCATCCCCACTTGGCGGTAAGCTTCGCCCCTCACTTTGCCCCTTTCGCAATACCACCATCTTTAAACTACTACCAGCACAACGGCAGGCTGTGGAGCTCAGTCTCCACGATACATTGCGATACACGCAAGCTTCCTCATCTTTACGTCCCAGTCGGCGCTGCACTACCGTTACGTCGGTTTCATAGACTATTCTTCTCAATCTCAACGGTCCATTACTACTTCAGGATGGACCGGCTTTCAGCCACTGTACTAATATACCTACAAGTACTCATAAATAATTAACAACCAGCTTAATAAATTATTTAAATTTCAATCAAGTGGTTAAATATTTAAGTAAATAGTAAACTAAACTTGAAACCCTTGTGCTCAAATAAAAATTGTGCGCTCAATAATTAAAAATAAAAAAATAATAACATCATCGACAGTGGACATAAAATGATAAAACAATTGGTTGCCAATAATAAAAATCCCTGACCCATCGCAAAGTGGTTGTGTGACGAGTGAGTAGTAACAAGTTTGATAGCCGACGCGTTGCTTCAAGTTACCGCGTGTAACTTGTGTGTATACTTCACTCTGCTTACACGAGTACACATCAGTAAATAGTATACAGACCTATACAAGTTTATAGAAGGGCGAGAGAAAGCAAGAGAGCGAGAGGAAAAGAGAAAGAGAGAATGAGAGATAGAGAGAGAGAGAAATCAGTTGGAGACGAATTTGAACGACAGTGATAGAGTTAAATTAAAGCCTGGCATCGCTGTCGCTGTATTTGCCGGCTGCTTCGCTCACCACCAATACACACAACAACTCAACGAGGCACCCCCACTATATAGTGAATCCCACAACAGCTAAAGCGGAAGTACTAGTCAGTCGGCGAGCGACCTTCCGACATCACGGGTTAGCTTACCCTATTCGGCCTTGTATTCTCGACAACGTTAAAACCGTCGTCTTACTGAGAATACGGCTTCCCATCCCTTCATAATCATAATCATCATCATTATTGTTATTATTATTATTGTTACATAACCATCAAATAAAATTTAATATTCTGACATCACTAAAGCCGATAAAAAATATTTATAGATTATAAGCTCAGTGAATAAAAAAGAAAAAACGGTGGAGAAGCAACAAGGTTGCTCGTAATCCGCGCAAATAAGTGGAACAACCGATGTTTGATCAGACGTATAGACAACCGCTTTTCACGTGTACTTGTTGAATTCAAAGGTTTTACGGATTTTTAAACAACTAGACTTCTTTGTAAATTGTCAATTATCAATTGCCGATTGTTGATTGTCAATTATTTAATTGATAAATTGTTTATTTTGTCCCTTTGTCCCGAACCCTTTTGACTCTTTAAAATCCCAGTAGATTTATCCAGTCGCTGTGGTTATTTTTTTTTCAAGGGAAAAAAAATAATTGCTCAATAATCACGTGACTTTGGAAGTAACATGTTCTAACTGTGCGTGCAAGTGTTACGATAATATTTAATAATTACTGTTGCCGGTTAAATGCAATGTATGCAGCGGCATTGAGTGAACAACTTCGGTTAGGAATAAATCGTGTGATTAATTTATATTGATAAGGTGTCGGGTGTGTATAAAAAGGGCTTTGGCTTTGGCTTTAAGTTGGCAACAAAGGGGTTGCCAGGTTAAAAAGACCACAGACTAACAACAAAGGAAAGGTATTTTATAAATTTATAAATATTAATATATTTATATAAAATATAAAGTCGAGTAAGTAAAGAGATTAATTGAATCGAGTGTAATCAGTGAGATTAGGAGTGATTAAAGGCTGAGACGTTGGTTTGTACAAGTGATTGTAAGGCAGGGTGTGGGTGGAAGTGCATCGGAAGCTGCAGAAGACGGGGAGACAAAGGGGTGGCCTCGGCACCGAGCGCTTTGGCTCGGAGCGCATCGGGCCCCGGGGCTGCGGTGGTGGGTTGCCTTGTTGGGGTTTACCCGTGCTCATCCTCCACGAGACCCAGGGGCCCCGTACCGCACTTGCTGCAGAGCGTACCCGCTAGTCCATCAGCTCAACAGCAGACTGGTTGTCGCTCTTGCTGTTGCATTCACAATACCGGCAATCAAACATCCCAGCCGGTCCATCTTCCCAACAGTCAAAGATCTGGTTTGTCGTTGAGGGTTGCGAGGGTGGCGTCTATTACCTCCGTACGTGCGGCCCCCTACACCCACCCTCATCATCAATCTTTAGCACAAGAGTGCAGGTAAATTATATTTATTATAAATATTTAAATATATATACATATTTATTATTACTTTATATGATGAAAGTTGATATAACAAAGTGATTTATGTATTTTTTTTTTTTAATATATATATATGTGTATATAAATTGTTGGCTGTATTAACGTTCCATTTATCACTTTACGATACAATAACAATGTACACTGGCTTAACTTCTCTCACGTCATGGGTTTCATATTTTTTTTTTATCGACATACTAACAATAGCTAAAGAACTTTATTTATAAAAATATATGTCATAAAAATGGTTATTTATTATGCATCAATAATAAAATAATTAATAATTTAATTTAAAACAATTTTTTAATAAAAAAAAAAAATAATTAGCGATTATTAAATTTATCAGTTGAATCAATAACAAAAGTTTTTGATGTAAAATATAAGTATTAAATGGTGAGTAGGTAAAATATTAAGTGTAAAAATAATAAATATGTATATCGATAATAGGTGTAGGGAGGAGACGGGCGCAGTGACTGGAGGTAGTGCGCCCATTCTCGGCAGCCCGATGCTATTCGTCCCGCTTACGGTGCCCACCTTCCCTGGAACGTTACAAGCAGCATCCCGTCCTCCAGCTCATCAGCCGCATCATCAACCACTGGAGCAGCGTGTTACGTCTGTTCCAAATTCCGTACAGCAACAGCCCACTCGTTTCAATTCTGTGAGTCACCCCAATTTCGGGCGCCAGAGAGCCAACACCACAACCACGTCTACCGCGGATAATCAGGTTAACATCGACAACTCATCTCCACAAGTAGAACACCAACAGAAAGAACAACAGCAGCAGCGGGCTTCTCAACCAGAAGACCCCCAATTATTACAAGTCATTACACCCAATAAGGTAAATTGTTAAGTTTAAAATTTTATTTTTTATAAAAATATAAATATAAATTATCAAAGGTAACTTTTTTAAAAAACATTTTAGCATGAATAAGTAATAAGTTATGGTAATGAGCAATGAATTTAAAATATTAATTATATGCTGGTTGTAAAAAAATTCTGAAGCGAGGGTGAATTATTTGTAAGGGCATTAAACAAAAATAGAGACGTGATGATAAAAAATGTTAAGGGTAAAAAAATATGGATAAGATCAAAGTACGTTGGATGATTTCATTACGACACGCTACTCATCGTTCGTCTAGTTGCTAGTGTTGCTAAAATATCAAAAGAGTGCTTGGATTATATTTGTGTGTATGTGTGTATGTGTGTGTTTAAGTGTACAAGGGTATTTGTCGTATAGGTGGATGCTGTAAGTATGAGGGATCTGGTAGATGCTTTTTCAAGTAACGGTATTAGAAAAAGAAGGCACAGAGAGAGTATGAGTTGGCGGGTAGAAAGAGTGTAAAGTAAAAAAAAATATCAAGAGAATGTCAAGCAAAAAAGCAATAGTGAGTAATGAAAAAATAACTTTTTAACTGCAGTGATGGGGTAGTTAACTCCGCGTTTATTCACTCTTGCGTATATTTTGTAAATTATATTTTAATGAGATTTAAGCAATGCCTTGTAAATTTAAACATTGACGTTTTTTTTTTAATTGGGTATTTCAATGGTTTGATATGGAAAAGTAGACATTATTTAGTATCGAATTTATATTAAAACAGAGTTCAATTTAGCGGAAATATTTTTTATTTTTACAAATTTTTTTTATATCACATCATGCATTTTTATTGGCTTTATCATTCTATTAGCATACAACGGCTGTAAAGATATTTTGTCGTTGGTTGTAAAAAAGTAATTTAAATTACTCGTATTGGAAATATTGAAAAATAATTAATTAAATGTCGTTTGAGTATTAAAAGTCAATTTTCATAGTCCATACATTTATGATAATGTGTTTTCAATTTGTAATAAATTTAAAACTACAAATTATATGGGAATTTTAATGTAATTGTTTTTTTAATCTTAAATTTTTTTTTAATTATTTATTTAAAAAATTTGACAGTCTATTGAATTTAAAAATGAAAAAAAATATTTTTTGAATATTGATGAAAAAAAATAGCCGGAAATTTTTTTTTCGATATTTAAAAAAAAAAAAAGATAAAGAATATGGTATGTATTTACTTATGGACGCTATACAAAAAATTTTTGCAATTCTTTTTATTTACAAAATTTATTTTAAAAATATAAAGGATAAAAAAATGTATCTAAATTGCATTAATGTTTAGTGCGAGTCCAGCTGACTGTTAGTATAGAAAGAGCAGTTTTTTTTTTATTGTAGATTCAGAGAGAGTGAGAGTGAGAGAATGGTGAGAGTGTGATGTGCCGGATGGTCTAGGCAATTTCGTGATTTCGCGTTCCAGCTTGGAAAAAAATGATGAAGAGTGAGAAAACGAGCCAGCGGTATAAAAAATAAAGAAATAAGAGAAAAGACAGAATCGTTTATGGTAGACGTGGACCACGTTCATGTGAGGAGGGTAGATTTCCCTATTCACCCCCATTTTCTCTTATCCAGTACAGAGGATATACAGGGTGGTAAAAGGGTGTACATAGAAGGGGTAGACTCGCTCGTTATGCACGAAATGCATTACTTTTATACCATACTGGACTACGCGTTGAGAGTGGCGCCGAATTGCAATCAATTTTTTGTAAGCCCATCTCTCACTACTCTTTGTGTACATGTTCACGGTCTCTCAAACTTTATTTCTTTTCTGTTTCGAAATAATTTTCAATTGCTGTGAGTACAAAATAGCTATTTTTCTTTGCAGGCAATGACTTTTTTTTTTTTCATAGTTAAATTTATTACAAATTTTGATAATTATAATTTCTATAATTAAGAAAATCAAAAAAATTTTCGGATTGTCAGTTTTTTTTTGTTTCTTTTTCATAAATTATTTAAATTTGGTATCATTAAAAAAGTTTTAACTCGAATTTAATTTAGTTCATCATTTAAAATGAATTTGAAATTTTTTGGACTCGGAAGAATTGAGAAAATTTTTAAATTTTACGCTTGACGTCTTCTGTTTTATCACTTGACTGCTTTATTATTATTATTTTTATTATTGTCATATATATATATATATATAAATTTAAGTATTTGGTTTAGTATCTTTATCTTTAACTTCATCTCTTAGCGTTCCCTAAAGTTCTCTTAGCAGTTGAACAGAACTGGCGTTAGTCCGTGCAATGAGATTTGCATCCTGAATCCATGATTTGCATTTCAATTCCACAAGACTTGGCTATTGCCAAACGGTGGATACCAACATAAATATCATGCCAACGTCGTCTCTTTTTCTACCGACGTTTACGACCATCACAGCTCCCCCGCTATACTTATACATATATATCTCAACATCACTATACAGATAAGTGCAACTAAAATCGTTCCAGAGATTGCTAAATAAATAAATAAATAAATAAAAATAAATCAATGATAACATTTATTTCTTCACATTAATTATGTTTATTTATTTAACATTTTTTATTTTCTCAAACTGTATTAACTTTCTTCAATAAAAAAACTAATCACCATAAATTCAACAAATATACTGCCAACTAAAATTTTATTTCGACTTTACAAATTCAGAGTATACTCAAATCACATAATTCAGAATACCAATTAAAACGTAACATCCAATCGTTATATTGCTCACTAATTTTTAATAAATAAACTAATAAATCAACAATTATTTTATACAATCAATAAATTAATTAACGCAATTCACGCGATTATTAACTTTGTGCAATGTACCAAATACACGCATCCATCTATACAAATATACAAAAGCATACATTTTACTACAATTACAATTAATACAGACTACAAACATCAATATTTTATATATATACATTAGGGTGGTCCTTATTTTGGACATTTTTGAATTTTTATGCTCCCAGAGGCTTATGTGGTTCGAAATAAATAAAAAAAAATATCCTCAAAGTTTCAGGTCTCTATCTCAATTTTAACCCGTGCCGCACAGCGATGTAAGTTTCCCATTTAAATAACACGGGGTTTTTGGCATTGAACGATTAAATTTTTATTCCGGCTAAAGTAATTGTTCGAAAAATTTGAAACTCTGTAGACTTTATCCTCATATTAGCAGCTACTCCTCAGAATTTTTACAGATTTTCAGCTACTATAATTTTGGGGGTCCAGCATGATGAAAAAAAAGAAAAAAATTATTTTTTTTTATTTTTAGCTAAAATTTTTTTCAAATAACATATCAAATCAGTCTGC
This sequence comes from Microplitis mediator, assembly GCF_029852145.1. Taxonomy (NCBI): domain Eukaryota; kingdom Metazoa; phylum Arthropoda; class Insecta; order Hymenoptera; family Braconidae; genus Microplitis; species Microplitis mediator. The sequence continues at coordinate 14,522,651 of NC_079979.1, forward strand.
ATCCTTATCAGAAGTTCTTACTTTTTTTCATTCTCACACCTAAGTGGGTGAACGGTATATCTTTGTTGCACTAATACAGTAATCAGGAACTTTGCATTAGTGTGCAGTAAAGTGTTCGTTAAAAGGATTTTTTAAATTTATTACGATTACCTCACAAACGGTTTCAATGACGGCAGAAAAAAATTCCCTTAAAGTTTGAGCTCTTAATTCCAACAGAACCACGTGTCGCAAATTTTGTTTTTGTGATTTTTTAAGTTTATTATATTTATTTATAAAAGAAATCTATTTTATTAATAATTCATTATAGTTAGGAAATTGTAAACAAATAATTATTTTGATATTATAATGCACAAAACTATCCACCTTTTGTTTATTATTTATTGCTTAAAACAAATAATAAACTTGAAGGTGACCAACTTATTTAAGCAAATATTGAAAGAAATTTAATTTATTGATAATATTTATCAACTGTTAAACTGAGACATAATATGATTAGTGGCATTGATATACCGATCTCAGATATCAATTGAATGCATTATGTATTTTTGAAAAAGACACATTGTCAAATAACATAAACAAAAATATTTCTTGAAAAAATCACAAAAAAAATTTTGCGGTAACTCTTCCCGTTAGAATTAAGAGCTTAAACTTTAAGGGAATTTTTTCTGTTGTAATTGAAAAAAAATGCTCCTGATTACTGTATTAGTGCAACAAAGATATGCCGTTCACCCACTTGGGTGTGAGAATGAAAAAAAGGAAGAACTTATGAAAAGGATGCAGGGTGATTTGATATGTTTTTTAATAAAAATTTTAGATAGAAATAAAAAAATTTTTTTTTTGTTTCTTTTCATCATGCTGTACCCCCAAAATTATAGTAGCTGAAAATCTGTAAAAATTCTGAGGAGTAGCTGCTAATATGAGGATAAAGTCTACAGAGTTTCAAATTTTTCGAACAATTACTTTAGCTGGAATAAAAATTCAATCGTTCAATGCCAAAAACCCCGTGTTATTTAAATGGGAAACTTACATCGCTGTGCGGCACGGGTTAAAATTGAGATAGAGACCTGAAACTTTGAGGATATTTTTTTTTATTTATTTCGAACCACATAAGCCTCTGGGAGCATAACAGTTCGAAAATGTCCAAAATAAGGACCACCCTAATATACATATATGTATATAGAACATCACAACAACCGACGAGTGTTTGTCATTGAAATATACACATTTGTACACATAAATGTGTAAATACCTCTTGAATTTGTGGCTCTATTCCTCCACACTCATTACATCTACTATAATATACCCGCATACATTCCTATCTACACACACACACATATATATATATATATATATATATATATATATATATATATATATATTAACTACATGAATTAGTGAATATCTTAATTAGTACCGTAATTAATGTTAACGTTGATTGGCGGGACATCGGAGTGGAAGATGTCGAGAGTTTAAATTCAAAATGTTATATCCGGATTTAAACCACAATATTATCTGAGTATTATTACAAGTTCATGAGTTAATTGCTTTATTTAATAATATTTCATTATGTAACTGTATCATAATAGTATGATTATATTAATTGTATACACATATACCCGATTATAATCGGGAGTGAATTCAGAGTAAATATGTATTTTATTTCAATCCGAATTTACTTCGTCACCTAGACTTCCGGTTTAAAAAAAAAAATGCGCATACGGAGTAAATAACGGTTTTTTTTTAGAGGAATGATTTTGGAGTGAAGATTTGTTTTAATCTGCACACACACACACACAGTAAAAAAGGATTCCAACACATATCGTGAGTAAATCGAACGTTTTACATTTATTTATATGTTATTTTAACATATCTTAAGTGTTGAAAAAGTTACACGCGTATATGTTAGCAGTATCAAATTTTCCAAGAATTCTTTTGTGATGGTCGAGATTATTTTTAACATATTTTGTGTGTTGATTTGACAGTAACATATAGGAGTGTTACTTTCGTATAAAATAACATTTTTGTGTGTTAAAAAATCAATCATCAATTGCGTCAGTTCAAACAAGATAAATACTGTGTCAAATTGACAGACGAAAGTGTTAATAATTCAACACTCAGAATTTTAACATACGCTTTTTTTTACACTTTGACGATTCGTTTTTTACTGTGCCAGGAAATTAAATAAATAAAAAAACAATCCACTCCGTATTTGCTCTAAATTCACTTGAGACAAATCCTCATTCACTCCGCAAATTTTTTACTGTGAGCATAAAAAAAAAGTATGCTTTAAATTTTCAAAGTTTGATGTAGGGTAGAGGTACCGTTATTGGTCACTTGAGGGCCAGTTTTGAAAACTTGAAAAATTTAAATTAAATAATTTGTAAAATATGCAACGGCATTAATATTTTGACTGTGTTCGGAGATATTATTATCATACTACTATAATGTAAAAATTTTTAGGTAAAATTACCCAAAAAGTATGATACTGAGGACGTCTGGTTCATATCTAAATTTCTGCCATGCAATTGCTGCGAGTTTTGCAATTTCTACAAACAATATAGTAAAAATGTAGTTACTGACTAGATATCCTTACAGTCCAAAACTTTATATTTTTAAAATGATTTATATTCAATAAAAGAAAAATCGCTTGTTATATAGGCTTTAAAAATTTTGAGAGACAGCTCAAAATTTCTAATATCGTTATTTTACTATTTAAAATTATTTTTATGATCTTGACAATTGTAGTTGCGTTGCAAAGTTTGGAGGAGCATACAACATTTAAATTACTTTTTTATCTTTTTGTGTTATAATGTCCAAAACTTTTCAAGTTTCAAATTTATTTACCCAGTAAGACCTTATTTTTTGTAGGCCATAAAATAATCTACAAAATTGTAATTTTACTTTCTTGCATAATGTTGAAATTTCAGCAGCTGAAATATATATTTATATTCATTTCTGTATTTTTAATGGCAATTATTTAAAAATTCTCAGTGACCTTTGAAATTTTTATTGCGGGCTGTAACTAGGGGGGAATTTTTTAGTGAGTACAGAATGATTTTCGACATTGAGCACATTAAAAATGTTGCTGCAAAATGACAGTCATATATTTAAAAAAATGTATATATATATATATATATATATATATATATTTTTTTTTTTAGTTGTTAAAGTTATCTAACTATCGTCTTTGTTACAAGTAATTTATTTATGTCGGTCGTATGAAACACGCTATGTGAATAAAAGTGGTAATCTCTTTGAAACTCCGAGACTTAAAAATAGCTTCGTGATACACAAGAACTTGCAGTGCCAGTCATGTAAAGCTAGCTTATATACATTATATTGTTAAGCGAATACTATTACATTCATAACATACATTTAAATATACCTGTGTCATTATTTTATGAATTTTTTCTTCACTTCTTTATATCACTTTTCCTTCTTTTTAAACTTATTTTCCGCTAGTTTCAGCGGCTTACAAAATTTCAAGGGAACTTCTAATTTGACAGTGAAAGTTTTATAGAATAGCCTAATATTTTTTTTTTTATTTTTCTTTCACTTCTTACTCCTTTACTTGTTCCTCTGCTCTATGATGGCTATTATTATCATTATTGTTATCATTATTATTATGATTATTATATTTCTTTGTTCACTGTTTCTTCGTGCTAAATTGCGGCTACGCGACGTTACTAATAAATATTAACGAGTTACGTACCACCGAGATGGTAATCCGAGTTTCCTTCTTTTTTCCCGGCAAAACTTTTTAAATAAGACAGTAAAAAATAATATTTAAAGATTACAAAGCCATATAAGATGTTATTTATTTAAGAAATAGTTTTTGCGTTGCACTGAAATAAATTTAATTATTGGTTTTTTTTTTAATAATGTTTATGATAAGCGGGGAAAACCGGACTTTTTGAATACATTTTTTCAAAAATTGTGCGAGAGATGAAAACGAACATCTTGGGGCAAAGTGGGCCGCCGGAAACAGTCAATGAATCCAAAAATCAGTTAAAAATTTTTTTGTAATGATCCCATTGAAATTGTTGTTCAAATAATATATTTACAATTTTTTTTTCATTTATTTATTAAATCTTCGATAGAAAATTAATTTATTCATTACTATGATAAAGGTAAAAATCTTTCAATTTTTTCAGATGATTTATTTCACCTCACAGAGATTTTTTTTGAAATGACTCATATTAACATATGAAGTAATTCCATAGTATAGTTACTAGGAAAGTAGAAACAGCACAAAAAAAAATTTCATGTATATTTTTTTTTATTGCACCCGTTTCCCCCCTTCTCTTGTTTGTGCAGATGATTACTTGGCTGTGAAATGATCTACTTCTAGTTAACTCCATGCGTGAGTCTCATGTTTCCTTTATTAGATTACGTCGACCGCCATTTTATGTCAGTTTTGCTTTTGTTATATAAAGTCACGCAATCATTATTTTGAATCTATTTATGTTAATAAGCTTCAAATTGCTAACAAATTATTTTAAATAGATCATAGGATCCCGTGAACGACACACATTATATGTTAGAAAATATTTATTTACAAGTATACTTCAGAGAAAATTAAAAAAAAAATCTCTGTGACTTATTGTCTCAAAAAAATTAAAAAATTAAAATTAACTTGACAATTTATTTCATAGTTCAAAAATTGTTCGACAACTTATTTAACCCGAGGGACTTTGACCCTTTTTTTATTTTTTTAAAACGTTTAAATTTTTTTAGTGACCGCAGTGTCTAGGCAGAAGACCCGAGGTCTGTTCTGGTTAAGTTAGAGCTCATTGGGTGATATAAACGAATGGGTAAGGTGGAAATTTGCGTAAGGTATAAAGAGAAAGGGGAGAGATTCCGATGGGAGTTGTTGTAGGCCGTAGGGGTATAAGAGCTTGAGAGGAACCTGGGTGATGGCTTGAAGCTACAGACCGGGCTATTTCAAGCAGGACAGGGCTATTTCAAGGGCTTGAGATTACATAGCATTGTTCTCGTGGCACCCTTTGTCTCAATTCTACCCTTCCTCGCCTCCGGGGACGATCCAACAGTCTCTCTACCCTTCTTCAACGTTGCCGCTACTCTTCTATGCTATGCTTCTTCACCCGCACCCTCACCAGCACCCGCACGTTCATTCTGCTATACATAACACTACCGAAACTCCCTTTGAGCTTGAAGAATTTGCTTGTCATGTCCGGCGAACCAGGTGCTATCGTTTTTTACCGCTTTATTCAATCAGATTACTTTATTCTTCAAGATAATAGTTTTTTGTTCTTCACTGATGTTTTACACACTTTTTAATAATACTAAAACATTTTCATTTGTCTAAATAATTAATTTAATGTCCCCATTGACATTTCACAAAGTATCAAATTTTTTTATATTTACACGGCAAAAAAGTGATACTAGAATTGTATCAACTGATACAAATTTTCTATCCTTATTGGTTTCAAATACTCATGTATTTTATATGACGTTTATCATACACTAAAAAATCAGGAGTGAATTCGGAGTGATAACGGATTTTATTTAAATTCGAATTCATTCTATCACTCGGAGTTCCAATGTGATTTCGGAGTGAGTTGGATTTTATTTAAATCTGCATTCACTCCGTTTCGAAGTTTTAATGTTAAAATAAACTCCCTTTAGGAGTAAATTTCAATCCGAGTGAATTAAATAAACGAACAGTCATCCGCTCCACATTCACTACACACTGTAAAACGAGCGGCGGTGTTAAAATGAAATAACACCGGTGTAGGCGGCGTAATTCGGCGGTGTTAAAATACTGGTGTAAAGGCGGAGTCCCTGGTTGGAAGGAACCATTGGCCAAAGCTTGGACTAAGCCTTGGTCCGTCGTCAGCCAATGCTCCTCGGCTTAGCGCAAGGTTTGGGTCGAGCCTTGGCTGACCATTGGGCGAGCCATGGTTCAAGTCTTGGATGGTAGCCATGTTCCAACTCTTGGGAAACAAAATATCAAGCCTCGGCCGAGCCTTGGGAAACGAAAAATTGAGCCTCGGCCAAACCTCGGGCAGCAAAAAATCTAAGGCTCACCCAATGCTCGATCTAAAATATTATTCTTTAAATTAATAAATATAATTAAAAAAACGTTTCATCACACTTTTATCGTCATTACATTGGAGTGTAATTAACTAATTACTGAATTAATGGGAAATAACGAATAAAATTATTTGGGGGCTACCGGGGTTCGAACTGAGATCCTTCTGATTACTAGGCCGGGACGCTATCCACTGTGCTAAATCTGATGTTCAAATAATCATGATTTTTTTGCTTGTTAATTATATAAATACAATTTAATTCAGAAGTATGAGATCGTAAAGATGAGGTGAAATGTAGTTTTATTTAATGAACTTAAAATTGTCTCAAATATGAAATATGATATTTCTTAAAAAAAAAAAAACATCCACGTATATCTGTATATAGAAATTAGAAAAAACGATTTATTACATTAAAACTACTAATTCTGGACACTGAGTATCTGATTTGAACACTGGGCTTTAAGAATTTTTAAAATGCGATTTATCCGATACGTGAAATACGACCGATGTTTCTATTGTATTCAATAGTGAGGCAAGGGATAAAACAAGACGATTTCAGAAAAAGATACGGTTAACTGCCTGAGTCGAAAGCGAATGCTGATATTGCACCAATTCTGAAATCGTATTTTATTTTGTGACACACACGATACTTTTCTAAATAACGTGCATTTAATTTTTAATTTATAAAAACGTTTCAAGCTATCAGTCAAAAAAACACGAATTACGAGCAATAACACATGTGCAAATTAAATTGTCAACTTGCGGTCGGGTAAAATGACGTATGATAATTTTGAGGTTTTCAATAAATAAAAGGGACTGGAATTAAGTCAGAAACTAATTTAATGGATATAAACTATACGTTTTCTTCCCTAGGGAAGAAGCTAACAATCAGTTACCCACTAAATCACAATGGTCTGAAATTGGCTTGTTTCGATTGGCTAAACAGACATGGAAACACGCAGTTTATATTCTAGTTACAATATTTTTTATATCTTATTTACATTAAAGGCAAATATAGTGTCCACAAATGGTGCTGTTTTGGAACTCGGTGCTTTTATTTTACAGAATGATCCAAAAATACTTAACAGTCGTTACACTCAAGCAAAGAAATCAATTTTTAAAATCCATCGAACAGAATTTACAAGGTGCATTGTAATTTTAACAAAGCAACAGATTGAGAAATTTAAATTACTTGGATAAAATTACAATGCACCTTGTAAATTCTGTTCGATGGATTTTAAAAATTTCTACATTATCGGTAATTTGTTCAATAATTCCATACTGTCCTCATGTTACTATGACATAATAATTTTTCTATAAATTTTTTATGTAAAAAATACTATAAAATTCTCTGCGTGTAATTCAAATATTACACGGAGAGAAGTTTATTGTGACCAGCGCGATACAGTATAATGACTGTCGCGATACTCGTTTTGCTATTTGGAGGTTAGTGCGCGTATTGTTACGTATCGTGCTGACAGCAATACGGATCGTGAATGAGACGAGAATGGATCGCAAAGGTAGCTCTACAAATCGCTCCCTTCACGATACGTAAATCACTATTCAGTAGATCGTGCCAATCACAATTTTTTTTTCTTCGTGTAGTGTCGACCAATATGAAATAAGATTTTAAATTAATAAAAAATGAGCTACAATAATTAAAGTACACATAGGGAAGGGACAAGCAAAATAGGACCGCTAAGGAAATAAAGGATTTTGGTGCATTCCCGGGTCAAAAATAAAACTTGATTTAGATTTGGTTTATCAAGTCGAAATTTGGAGCCGCTTTTCACAAGACACTCGACTTTTTTTTACGGAGATATATTGAGTTTTCGCCTTAGTTTAGACCTAACTGGCTTACTTAGTCACGATTTAAGACGAAAAAGTTGAAATCAAGTCGAAATTGACTTAAATTATAAGGCGAAAAAGTCAAAACTAAGGTGAAATAATTTTTATATATTAAGGTGAAAGTAAGGTGAATAAATAACTTTTTTTCGACTTGGTTTAGCAAGTCAAAAGTAAGGTGAATGACTATTGTGCTAGAAGTAAAGACGAATAAGTTCCAACTATGACTAAAAAGTACGAATGTTGAAATAAGTCGAAACTAAGATGAACAAAGTTCAAAAAGTTGAAAAAAATGTAATTTAAGTCGAAAAAGTCGAGATCTTATCGAAAAATCGTCGGCAAATCGATAACTTCAAAAGAAAATAAGGCGAAGTGAGCCTGAATCAGGTTTTATTTTTGACCCGGGTTCGAATACAGGATTCTTTTTTTTTACTTCTATTTTTGGAGTAATTAAACCAAATTTCCAATTGCTATAGAAAATTTTTTTTTCTCTGGGTGGGTAAAATAGATTGTCCAATAAAAAAAGAAAAAAAAAATTTTTTAATTTTTGTTTACAAAATTGATCATAACAGAATTGCTAGTAAATAAAGATGCCAAAAAAACATTATTGAAGGTAAATAACACACGGAAAAAAAATAGGCGCTGCAACAGAATTTTGTCCTGTTGCTCTCACAGGATGTGTCCTGCTGCTGTAGCATGAAAATCCTATTGCTGCAACAGGATTTTATTCCGTTGCTCTCACAGGATGTGTCCTGTTGCTGTAACATGAAAATCCTGTTGCTACAACAGGGTTTTGTCCTGTTGCAGCACCTATTTTTTTTCCGTTTTTTGAGAAAAAATTTTGAAGTAAAATTTCGGGCACTCATATTGTATGAAAATAATGGCAAATTTTCTGAATGACAGTTAAAAACAATTTTGGAAAAAAAAATTTTCTATCAAATTTTTCGGGTGGTCCGTTTTACCTACCCGGTCGCGATTTGCCGGCCTATCCCTTAAAAAGTATTTAATCAAAAATTAACACATTTTCAAAGAGTAATTTCTTTACAATAATTAGTAGTCATAAACTCCATTAAAAATATATGAAACACATAATAATAGATAATGGCTTCTCATACGGAAAAAAAAATAGGCGCTGCAACAGGATGCAGTCTTGTGGGAGCAACAGGATAAAATCCTGTTGCTGCAACAGGATTTTGTCCTGTGGCTCCCACAGAATGTGTCCTGTTGCAGCGCCTATTTTTTTTTGCGTGCATAGATAAATTATCTCAAAATCTTAAGGAAAATTAAAACGATTTTAATTATAAGATAGTGAAGTTCTCCCATTGAACTTGTAACAAATTACAAAGTGGATGCCCCGAAAACAAATATGAGTGAAATTCAACATTTTTATATAATTAAAATAGAATAAAATCTGTAATTAAAGTTTTAGTGCCTATGTAATTATTTCAGATCACATTAAAAAAAAAAATGTGTAATGAAATTTGAAATGTAATTTTTTTTTATACAAGTCCTTTATTTAATTTGATTTAAAACCATTGTTTGCGATATAAATGTTTGTATAAAACGTTGGACACGCGTGAATAACGGATAAAACGGAATGAGAATTTTATCAGGGTGATAATTTGATCAGGAGTTAGATTGAATTGGATATATATATGACGGGGGTCAGTGGCTATGGCGGCCTAAGACTCTCGTTGACCAAGCCGCTATAAAAACAACCTTCGTCGCAGTTTTAGTTTATTCAATCTATTTTTTTAGGCTTATGGCTTACGGTCAACTACATATATTTTCTCACGTTTTCTGCTCTCATCCCTTCGTGTTGCGTCTCGCTTATCCTCTCACAACGTTGCACAACCGAAACTTAGTAAAGGATCCGCGTTTGAAAAAAAAACATTTTGCCGGAATTTAATAAATGAGAATGAACAAAAAATATATATAACTTACAACATCAAGCTTTGTGGGAGTGATTGATGAGAGGTAAAAGAAAATAGATAGTATAAGATAAAAGGTATATCAAAGGATAGAAGTAAATTCAGCCTAGCGTAGAAGGCCCTCAGACTTGTAGGGAATCACATGGTCCGTGGCAGTCAACGTACCATAACATTACATCCATTCTACTAATATATATATGTATATATATTATATATATACTTTGTGGTCATTCCATTCGTTTCCCCATATAATTTTCATCTAAAAAAAAAAAAAATTAAGATCTTGCTTGTTCGTTAATTTTTGCTCTTCAGTTAATTGATTGTTATTATTATTGCGAGGAAATTACTTTCATTGAAATAATAGTAATATAAACCATATAAATTTATCATTAAACTACCCTGATTAAGAACGATGATTTAATCCATGTTAAGTGTATATCTTTATATCAGTCGATTCAAATTGTTTTGAATTATTTCAAATTTTATAGGGGAAGGGAGGGGAGTAAAAGGGGGTAGGGTTGGCAAAACGGGGTACCCCTAAAATTTTATAAAAAAAAAATTTTATATTTTAAATGGTTTTTAAACATTCCAAAATCACTTTTGTAAATATAATTGAGCGTTATTTTGAATTTTTTTTTGTAAAACTTTCAAAAATCAATTGTCAGTTAAAAAATATATATTACTTTTATTTTATGTGAAAACTATTAAAAATTTGTTTTTCTTCTTTTGGATCCAAAATTCATGTAAAATATAATTTTCTTCATGTAAATTATTTACAAAAAAATTTAACTTAATCACATTTATTTAAAATCCAAAAATTTTTTTTTTCACCTTTTTTAGGGGGTACCCCATTTTGCCCGCGAAAATGAAAATTTTTTCTATTTACTTTGAATATCATTAAAAAAAAAAAAAAAGATCTAGTGTACTTGAGTCCTCGAAAACTTGGTATTTCCTTAAGTACCCCGTTTTGCCCCTCCCTCCCCTATGGATAAAAAATTGTTTTTCTTCCCATTTTCGCATAGGTATATTTTCCAATTTTGACATAGGAAATTACACGATGTTAAAATAATAATTATTCTTGTTACATATAGTAAAAATCTCTTTGCTCACATAGGAAAATTATTTTATTGGTGACATCGTAAAAATAACCATGCACGGAAAAAAATAACTAAGTGGTGCAACATGAACCAGTCTAGGTGGGCCACCATGAAGAATCATGTTGGAGCAACAAAATGAAAAAATCATGTTGGGGGAACCTAAAAAATCTTGATGCGGTAACATGAAAAAATCATGTTGTAGTAACTTTACATGATTGTTTCATGTTGGTGCAACATGACTCACATGTTAGCGTAACATAACAAATCATGTTGCCCTAACATAATATTTCATGATGACCCTTTCATGTTGCTTGGTTCATGTTGCACCACCTAGTTATTTTTTTCCATGTGTAGTACAGAAAAAGTTCTTATGTCATTATGAGGATTTTTACCATGTCAAAATCGGAATTATACTTGATATGTACATGAAAGTCTAAAAGTAATCATTTTATTTGCTTAGGAATTTTCCCTGAGTCACATAGGACAAATTCCTATAACAACATAGGAATTATAACTTTTTCATAGAGATTATTCCTATGCTATTATAGGAATTTTTTAAATGTTAACGTAGAGATTTTTTCTATGTTAACATACTAATAATCCTCATGTTAAAAAAAATCACCTATATTTTGTGGGTATTTTTTCTCTAGTACAAAAGAATTTTTTTCTATGTTAACAAAGGAATTTTTAGTATGCCAACAAAGGAATTTTCTTTATGTGAATGTAAGAAAAATAGCCATTTTTTCGGTGTGCTCTCGTTTAAACATTTATTACTTTTTCACTTATGTTAAATCGTAAAAAAAAAGATTTGGAAAACGGTTGACTGTGCGGGTCAGCCCTAAAACTTCCTGCTGTTTTCAACCTCAAATATCTCGAAAATATTATTGTGAAAATATTTTAGAGTAATTCGAGGTTGAAATAAGTAGGAATCTTTTTGGCTGACCCGTAGGGTCAACCGTTTTCCAGTTTTTTTTAACAAAAATCCGTAAGAGAACAATAACTTCCCGAATTTTTTGAAAATCGTCGATTTTCATAGCGGGAACTTAAAAATACTGTTACTGAAAAATGTATGTCTTGAGACGAGAATGTATATTCTCGATAATTACAAAAAATACATATATTCTCATTTTAAGACTTAATCGACATAATACAAAGAATTATTGTTTTATTTAAATTAATTCACTCGTGGATTTATCTAGAGTTTTGAAACAAAGTATTAATTTTATCTCTCAAGAAATTCTTCTAGTGTTAAATATGAGATTTATTAAAAACTTCTCATCTAAATTAGGGGTGTGCGAATCTTGTTCGAATCGAACCAAGTCGAATAGTTAGATTCGATTCGATATTCGAGTCGAACATCGAATAGTTCGAAAGATTCGAATAGTTCGAAAGATTTGAATAGTTCGAAAGATTCGAATAGTTCGAAGGATTCGAAGAGTTCGAATAGTTCGAAAGGTTCGAATAGTTCGAGAGGTTCGAATAATTCGAAAGATTCGAATAGTTCAAAAGATTTAAATAGTTTCGAAACTTTACCGAATAGGGGAGCCTGGGGCATGAATGCCCCCTTCATGCGGGGTAAACGGGACCACTTGAAAAAAATTTTTTTTTTCATTTTCCGTTAAGTTAATTTTTTTTTAGTGGTCCGTTTTACCCTACATATCACATATTGGCCTAAAATATGATAAAAACATTACAGAGGTCATAACTTAATAAAATAAAAAAAAAATTTTTACCTAATTTTTGAGGGGGGCATTCGTGTCCCAGGCCCCCCTATTTACCGAAGATTCGGTAAAGTTTCGAAACTATTCGAACCTTTCAAACTATTCGAACCTTTCAAACTATTCGAACCTCTCGAACTATTCGAACCTTTCAAACTATTCGAACCTTTCGAACTATTCGAACCTCTCGAACCTCTCTAACTATTCGAACCTTTCGAACTATTCGAACCTCTCGAACTATTCGAACCTTTCGAACTATTCGAACCTTTCGAACTATTCGAACCTCTCGAACCTCTCTAACTATTCGAACCTTTCGAACTATTCGAACCTCTCGAACTATTCGAACCTTTCGAACTATTCGAACCTTTCGAACTATTCGAACATTTCGAATCTTCGAAGCGAATCTCGAATCGAATTGTTCGATTCGATTCGTCTCGAATAATTCGAAGTTTCGAGTCAAAAAAATCTGTTCTAAGAAATGGTTTCTTTTTTCTCTCAGTGTATTTTTTGAAAGACTCAACTAATTGACTAGATTTTCATTGCACTAGTTTTATATTCTCGTACAGAAAGAACTCTTTTAACATTAATATCAACATATTTTCGTATTTTCTTTCAAAATCAATAATGAATTTCAGAGTTAGTGTGTTAAAATTAATTATCAATATCCTTTTTATGAACGTTATTATAAATTATTTCTGTCAATAAATACGAATTTCTAATACTACACAGTAAAAAACGAATCGTCAAACTATAAAAAAAAAACGTGTATTAAAATTCTGAGTGTTGAATTTTTAACATTTTTGTGTGTCAATTTAACATACAGTATTCATCTTGTTTGAACTGTCGCAAGCGATTGATTTTTTAACACACAACAATATCATTTTATTCGAAAGTAACACTTTTTTTATGTTACTATTAAATCAACACACAAAATATGTTAAAAATAAGCTCGACCATCACAAAAGAATTCTTGGAAAATTTTTATTTTCAACGTATACGTATGTATTAACTTTCTATTAACACTCACAACATGTTGAAGTAACATATAAATAAGTGTAAAACGTTCGTTTTACACACGGTATGTGTTAATTTTTATGAATCCTTTTTACTGTGTAGCGATGAAAATTAAAATCCGTATAGAATTTATTAATTTTAATTGTTTCATTTTTTCAGTGACAAAATTCTTTGCTTAAACCACTCAAAAATTGAAATATATTTTTCATCAAATAACGGAACACACTATCATGCAAATATTTGGAAATTAAAAAAAAAGATTAAAATTCTTGTATAAATAAATTCCATCTCTTTTTGGTTAACTATGACTAAAACTAGATTAATGATAAAGATAGATGACAGATCTTAATCACAAGTCTGTCAAAAGTTATTCAAATAAGATAGAAGTGGATTTATGACAGATGTATATACGTCTTGTCAGACTTTAACATCATCTAAGTTTATATATTCAGTTAATATATTCTATACTTCATACAAAGTTTAAGTAAGATTTTTAGTTACAAACTGTCATTTATCAATCTCAAATAGTTTTCGTTGACACAACTCACCAGCTCACAAGCTTACCAATATTACACTATTCACTTTTTTGTATCGCTAATTATTTTCACCGCAAAGTTTTCATAATCCAGCTTAAACTTTTAGTTACCATGAATAATAAAGTAAAGTACGTGTTATAATTTACGATAATGTAACAGAAGGTTTAAATGCGACGAGTAAAATCCAATGTGAATTAGGCAGAATATTATAGCAGAATTTTAGTTTTTCTCTAACACACACAAGAGACTACTGTTCGACTTATGCTAGAAATGGGTTCGCTTTGCTTTGGTTTGTTTTTTTTTTTTTCGTTTTTACTTCGTTCCCTCTCTTTTACTCTTTCAAAACTCTCTTGTTGTTTAAAATGTCTCGTGTACGTTTTCTCTTTGTCTGTTATGCCGTTTGCTTGGATCGTGCAAGCTAATCTGCCCCTCAGGAATAACTCGAAAAGCGAAACAAAAGCTTCGACCTTCTTGAGCACCCATCTTTTCCTTTTTTCACAATTTTTTTTTTCATCCTTTTTCTTTCTTTCATTTTATTTTACCTTTTTTTTCAACATTGCTTTCTACATCTAAAGTAACAACGAAGAAAACGCAAACCTAGCCACTACACAAGCGCATATCTTTTCTTTACAACTCTTGTTGCTATTTTTACTCATTGCAACTATTTTCTTTTCTTTATTTTCCTTTCATTTTATTTTTTATTCATCTATTTCTTGCTCACTCTAAAGCTCTCGATTTATTTTATTTTCCACTTGAGACTACCGTGTAATCGTTTCACATTGATTTGCCTTTTAGTTGATACTGTTACGCCATTTTATTTTCAAATTAAAACTTGCCTTAAAAAGATTCATTTGGGACAAATTTAAATAGTCAATTTTTATTGTTTTTTTTTTATTTTGAATTTTATTCCACAGAATGGAGTAAAATGGAATAAAATAAATAAAAGAGGATGAGATGATTTTAAATTGGTTACATAATATCTTCCTGTCTCTAGGCTTATTTCGACCATGTCCATGAGACGATCATACATTTATTTATGAAGTACCATGAATAAATGAATGCTAACTATCCGTACCGACATTGTTGCCATCGGCCTTGACTATGCTGTAAATAATCCGATCTAAATTTAAACTCATAATTCATTATTGTTTAAATATTTTTAAAATTATGTATATTTTTAGAAAATTTTTATTTACGTATAACAATTCACTTTTAGATCTTTCGAACCATTGAAACTTTTAAGTTTTACGTAAGTGAAATGTTAATTTTTACGAGACCCATTTTTGATAATTCAAGTAAATTTTTCTTTGTGAAAATATTTTCAATTTATTAACAAGAACAATATTTTACATACATAAATTTTTATTTAAAAATATAAAACAGAATTAATTGAGAGCTTTTAATATTTCAAAAATTCATTTTCAAAATTTTTTTTTGTCACACAGAATTTAAGAGTATCGTTATTTTAACGAACGACGTGGGCTCGAATTTGATCGTGATAAATTAAATTTATTTATACCGAATTTATTTGTGGTAGTGGAAAATAATGTTTGGTTACCATAAATTACAATATCGTGGGTACAATTACTATCGGCTGTAATGGTAAATCTTCCATTGTTGTCAGAACAAATTGACTTTGCTAGGAAAAAAATAAATTCTCTCTATAATCGTACTTGTATCAGTACATGTTAAAAAGGTGTAGTACAATTTATGACAATTAAAGATTCCGAGTCAAAAAAATAACTAAAATTTGAATTTTTTAATTTAATTTTAAGTCAACTAAGGTAAAGCCAAGTCAAATTTGACGTGTTTTTACGTAAATGGATACTGAGTTAGTCAATTTATCTAAAAGCAAGTCAAAATCAAATCTGTTATTCATTCATTTTTGACGTACTTTTGAATAAGTTGACTTATTTAGTATCCATTTAAGTCAAAGAAGTTGGATTTGACTTGGTTTTGGCTCAATTAACTTGTATTTAAATCAAACAAGTTATTTTCTGACCCGGGATGCCTCAACAAGATTTTTTGAAACCTTGATCGAGGGCTAAAAATTTCGTCTTCTCAAAAATTCTAATTCGTTTCCAACAATAATTGTTTGTAAATTCTTCTTTATTGTATGAGTGTAACAAAGATACTTGCGGTTATTTCTCTAAGTATGAGAAAGAAGATGCTCTCTAAAAGAGATGTGGTGAAAATGAGTAAATATTCACTATTTGCTAGTTAATTTCAGTAATGCACTTTTAGAGAGTGAGTGCTGTTTTACCTTGAGAGTGGGTTATATAAATCATCATCTAAAGGTATTAAAACCATCCAGCTCGAAGAAATTAGTCTCGTTTGAAGTGTTATGGTGTCATAGTAAAGCCGGGCAATGTTGGCCACCTGCAGAAATTAAAATAAATACGTGCAAAAAATTACTATGGCTATCGTAAAATTGAGAAAAATTGTATCGCAAATTACTGTAACCATAAAATTGAAAATTTTATTATAATCATAGTAATTTTTGCATGTGTATACTTTAATTTCTGTTGAGTGACCAACATGGTCCGGCTTTACTATAACATCATAGAATTTCAAACAAAAATAATTTCTCGACGTATACAAAAAGAAAGTAGAAATTCCTATTTTTTATTAGAATTTTTTCTATATCATCATAAAAATGATTCCTATGCTGATATATACCAGTTTTTCTGATACTGTATATGGTAATTTTTCATGTTAACATCGAAAAAATAACTGTTGACTTAAAAGATTCTTCTACATGCTTACATTAAAAAAGTTACTGTGTTCGCAAATTTTGTCAAAAGTGTTCGCAAGATTTTCGTTCAATATTTCTTAATGACAAATAAATATATTCGACGTATATATAGCAGTTGATTCCAATATTATAGTTATTTGCCTCAAATAAATAAATTGTTTTCCGCAAGTAAACCTTTCATTGGTGGCAAAGAAGCCAATTTGTAACAAATAAATGAACCTCCCGGGAAAAAAAATTTAGATCTATCCAGATCAAATTAGATCTGATGTTTCAGATCTGAACAGATCTGCATTTTGGCCAGATCTGTTTAGATCAAATTAGATCTACTCTGATCAGAATAGATCTGCTTGGATCTGTAAACAGATCAAGGTAAATAAAAATGACTCTTAGATCTGCTCAGATCAAATTTGATCTAATTCGCTAGATCTAAATCGATCTGTTTTTTTTATCTCTATCCTAATAAAAATTGACATGTTTGATTAAAAATATATTAAATATATCACAATAATAAAAAATATATAGGATTGAAGCCATTTATTTCAATTACAATAGACTTTTTAGAATTATCAAAATTTAGGTGAATGTATCAAAATTCAGCTAGTTAATCTTATAATTATAATATAATGTGAAGAAATATTTCTTTATAATCTGTACAAATCTAATCTGATCAGAGCAGATTTGAACTTTTTTTTCCGAGAAAAAGTTATATCAGCTCAGATCTGGTTTCATCCGTACAGATCCAACTAGACCTATTTATATTTACTTCATAAATTGATCGTTTAATCAATGTTGATCTATTTTGATCTGGCTAGATCTAGGTTGATCTAACTTGATCTAGGTTGATCTGACTTGATTAGATTTGATCAGGGTAGATCTGGACTATTTTTCGCCAAAAAAAAAATGCCATATCTGATCAGATCTAGTTTGATCTGAACAGATCAAATCAGATCTACTCTGATCTGGGTTCAGTATAAATTATGATCAAATTTGATCTGAGCTGATCTAATTTGATCAGAACAGATTTAAATTTTTTTTGCCGGGCTTTGTTGCGACTAAATATACATTTGACAAATATCGAATTCTTAGCAATTAAATATATCAAATATTTACATTAGCTATTCTGATTTATTTATTTACCTATGAAAATTCTCTACCCATTTATGTGTATTGAAATAATTACTTAAAAACTGAACTTCTATGAGTTCGAAGTAGTTGTAATTTTATAAAATATGTAAGATTATTATGAATATTCTTAGATCTTATATATTTAAAACTACATGTTATTTATTTACCAGATATAATTGATTTTTGTACATAAAAAAAAATCATTTATTTGACTCAATTAAAGTCCTTGAAAATACTATATATTTGTCAAGAATAAATATTTATTTGCGCATATACAAATATACGATTTATTTGGCATGAACAGTTTTTTTTCAGTGAGGAAAAAATATCATGTCAATACAGGACTTATTCCCGTTGGAATTACTAATATAGGACACATCACTACAGTTTTTCTCCGTTCAAGTATAAAATTCAATTGAGGAAAGCCTTATTGATGAAGATATAATAAACAAAGTATTAAAGCTGCCACTAGTAGATATCTTGATCAAGTTTAGGGAGTCTTGAGCACGTCAAGCGAAATACAGAAACATACTATATATATATAGATATACTTTTATTATAGATCCTTACTAAAATTACTACTACGGTGAGTCACTACGGAAGGAAAAAAAAATTTTGGAAAAGGTTGTCGAAAGGTTTTGAATAACGTGATGGTAAAAATTGTGGAGTTAAAAGTAATTAATTTGACCCTGTCATGTCTTTACGTGTCGAAGTGAGTTTATGAAAACTTTATTGTTACAAATATTGAACAATTTAGCCTCAGTCAAGTAAATTTTAAATCTCGGAAAAGCTAATCAAAAGTTTTGGAATCAATTTGGTCGTAAAAATTGTAAGGTTAGATTAAGGTACAGTACAATTTGGTTATAAGTGATGTTTCTGTCTATACTCTCCTGGGTCAAAATATCTATGTTTCAATCAATTCTCATCGAACCCAAGTAAACCTCAATCAAGCCTCGCTGAGCTAAAAAAGCATTTTGAGCCTCAAATAATGCTCAAAGAGCCTCAAATAATATTAATCGAATTTAAATTACATAGTCGAGACTAGGTTCATTTGAGGCTCATTGAGGCTTTTTGAACATCATGTGAGGCTCAAAATGTTTTTTTTTACTCAGAGTGAGGCTAAATCGAGGCTTACTTGGGTTCGATGAGGCTAGATATTTCGACCCGGGCTTACTCATGCAAAAATTACAATCGGTTTAGTAATTTCTGTAAATCAAATGAATAGCGAAGTATTAAGTATTATACAGCAACTAAAAATTACGGTTTGTAATTTATCCAAAGCAAATTGATAAAATTGAAAATTGGTAGGGATAGTGTATACAAATATGTATAATAAATTCAGAGACGTTCGTTCAAAAGAAATATCGAACTGACAGACTGAGAACCGGACTTGCCCGCGGAAGATCTGGGTTCGAATCTCAATCAAATCAAGTGAGTTTTAAATATAAAAATTGACACCAACAAAATGTATATGCCATTAATAATATTAATAATAATAATAATAATAATAATAATAATAATAATAATAATAATAATAATAATAATAGTAACAGTAATAGTAATAATAATAACAATAATAATAGTAAGCTGAGGAAATAGCAAAAATTAAATTTTATTTAATTTCATTTTAATATAGTAAAATTTACTAAACTGGATGGTAAAATTTATTACATTGAATTATTGGATACTAAATTTCACCAAACATATAGCCAAGTTTATTAATGTAGTTTATATTTAATGGCATACTTAAACAATAAAAATTACTACATATAAATTATAATTAAATTCTCAAGATGGTCAAAATTACACAATTTCAATGGCGTTTTAACTTTACAATATGATTTTAGTAATTTTAACCAATATTTTTTAGTAAAGTTCCCTTTATTTTTTTCTTCGTGTGCCCATGGGCAATAACACATACTATAGGTAGCACGACAACTACCTTAAAAGATTTAACCTTGCCTGTGTCGAAAAGTCGAATTATGTTTCAGGAAAGCTGTATTGATTAGTTTTGTTACAGTAACGAAGTGATTTTTAAAAAGAACCATTTGTTATTCCACCATACTGATGTTACATGATTTTTCGGATGTTTTGTTGTCACAATAAAGTCATTGTTACCACAATGAGATACTTGTTCTTTATATGTTGACAAAAACATTTTTTGTCACAACGTGTTTTACGTTGTAGTAACGAAAGATATTCTCTATATAATTTGCATTAAATAAATAAAAAAGTTGATGTTTACTTTAAGTAATGAGTTTTATTTAATTATCAAAATTAGTACCTCAATAATTAAATCTTTATCATAATTATGCTTAATTATAATAAAAAGATGTTATGTATTTAAGTGAAAGTCGAGAATGCAAAGGTCTAATGTTCGAATCTGAGACTCCACAAATTAAAGGCGAGTTCATAATAAGGAGATCGAATTTACCGGCGAATTTTTTTTTTATTTAAAAAAAGTTAGAATTTATAGGTTATTTGAAGTTTATTTAATAAAATAATCTTCCGATGAAGTTGCGTTTGAAGTTCCAAGACAAGTAATTAGAATTTTTTTTTAATTTACAAAAGTTACAAAAAGTAAATATTGCAAAGTTTAAATTAAATAAATTATTTGAATTACCACCGTCCATCTTACGGCATCAAATAAATTAAAATTATTTAACGTATTGGGTCTTCAATTTAAAATTGAAAAAGGCAGGAAGCAATCGATGATCGATGATTTCGAGTTGGATTCGAACCCAAGCTCTCAAAGACCGATACCTTTAAGGTGCATAAGAGTACCCTACCTGGTACCTCATGACCTGGATGAACCCTAAATCACCACCGTCCATCTTACGGCATCAAATAAATTATTTAACTTATTGGATCTTCAATTTACAAAAGTTACAAAAAGTAAATATTGCAAAGTTTAAATTAAACAAATTTTACTTAATTATTAATTAATTTTGAAAGGCTTTCATAAATTTTATACATGTGGTCTACTTAAGATTAATTAAATATGTTAAGCTAAAAATAAATATTCAGATAGACATTGTGCTTAAATAATCAAATGTAAATTAAATTAGCCATCTTCATTTTAATGGTAAAGTAAACATTTGAATTTTAATTTAATAAAATTAAGTAAACTAATATAATCTCTAAACATGAATTAGTGAAATAAGTTAATATTCACTAATTCATGTTGAGAGAGTTAATAAGGGGACGTTCATAAAATACATCACGAAAAATTTTACCTTTTCAGACCCCCCTCCTCTCTTTATCACGTTATGTCACATTTTTTACGACCCTCCCTATTAATATTGCGTCCCGAATTATAGACCCCCTCTTCCGTACATGATATGCAGCAATTAATAGTACACAAATGTCTATATTTTGAAATATTTATTATTTGGAATAATAAAACTTTAATAACTTCTTTTGATATTGGATATACAAGGGAACTGATTATGACAGACCGCAAAGCTAGCGCTGACGTCGGAAAACAAATAACAAAAAACCCAAACATAAGTAAATATAACAAATTATTGAGCTATTATGACGGAAATATGTACGTACACTGATAGAAGGATTTAATACTGAGTACTAAATGGATTTAGTAACAAAATTTTTAGTCACTTATTTGGGAGAACAAAATATTTTGTGCCCATCAATATAATTTATTATAATTTAATAAATCATTTTGTTGTCTCAATTAAATCTTATTATGGTAAAATAAATATTTGTTTCCACCAACTAAATATTTGGTAATCAGTACTAAATATTTTTTTGGTAAGTTTTGTCGGTAGATGGCTTGTTTGGGATTGAAAACTACGTATGTATTTGTGGGAAATATGAGTGTAGCGTATGTGTGTGAATATAACACCGCTTTAACAGTATAGTGCGTTTTGTCTTAATCGGAGTTATATTAGTGTTGTGATTTCCAAATCAATTTAGTGATTTTAAAAACATTAATTTTCAATTGATTTCAACTGAATTATTTTAAATTATGGAGGAGCTCTTAAAATCTTTATTTTTAACATATAGTATTTTTAATATATAGACAAAATAAAAATATGTCAAACCGTCACAAACTCATTTACTACTAAATGGCTTATATTTTATTTCTCATCGGAGTTTAATTTAAAATTTTTAACTTATTTATATTAAAATTATGTGTGTTATTTGTATAATTAAAACTTATTTAACTAAAAATTTGTTATTTATCTTAAATAAAAAATTACAATAAAATGAGTTTATTTTCTTTATAATACTGTATATTTTTACTTAAAATTATTTATTATTATCATTTTAATTTATTTTAAGTGGAACAATTAGGTTATGCGCTAAAATAAGTTAAAAGAATTAGTTATTTAATCCTAATAAATGATTTATTGTGCCCCAATAAATCATTTCTTAAATACTACTAAATATTTATTTGGTGGAAATAAATGAGCTTTACTAAATGATTTGGTACCTGTAACCAAATATTTAGTATTGCAAGGTTCGTTACTAAATCATTTAGTAAATACAACCAAATTTTATTAAATACAACTAAATCCTTCTATCAGTGTAGAAATATTTATATATTTACAAATATGAAACGAATCATTTCGGCTGGTTAATTTCAAAACACAGTAAAGGACAAATTTTTCAAAATAGATTTTTTAGTCATTGTGAAAAAAGTTTACTACCATTTGATAAAATGATTTATTAACATTTGATAAACTATATGTACCAAATATTCGACTTTATTTATTAAATATTAGTCTAAAAATATTAAATATTGATTTTTTACATCGACTAAACAATTCTAAATTCATATTGACATTTAATAGGCCGCTGATCAATATTTAGTATAAGTTTATTAATATTTGATATACTTGTATTAATTATTGATGTGAGATTCGTACAGTTTTCAGACGTCGTATCTTCTAACCTAACATACTGACTGGTAGACGTGTTTCAGTTAATAAATTATTTTCATGCTTGTTCAAATAATAATTAAAGATAAAAAACAAAGTGATATGAAAGAATTATTAAGAAAATGGGACTTGCAAAAATTATTTATAATTTTGATATTTGTTAATATTTGATAAACTGTTTATCAATATTTCATAAACACGTTTATCAATATTTAAAAAACGATTTATTAATATTTGATATCGGTTTAACTTGGAAACAGTCTAAGTAAACCGTTTACTGAATATTGATAAATTTTATTAATATTTAATGAATTGTTCTCTCAGTACATTTTTAGTTCGAGTCTTGTGAACATGATTCGATACATATTTCAAAACTTGAGTTTTTGTCAGTTACTGTGTTTTGAAATTGGGCAACCAATTTTCTATCGTAACAAAAAAATCAAATTAAAAAAAACCGAGAGAAAAATTTTCAAAATTATTTGATGAGCTGCGAACGTCACGTTTACTCAGACCCCCCAACCCCCTTGTTGCAGTAAGCGACTCCCCCCCCCCCCCCTTAAATAGAAATGGATTTTATGAACGGCTCCATTAAAATGATTATTCAAATTTTTAATTGTATAAAAAAAAAAAAATTTTGTTAAACTAGTTGAATGAGCATAATTTATTGTATGTAGAAATTCGGTTTGAAAAAGCTCGATCGTTTTATAAAAATAACAAGAAATGTATCCGAAGCTTATCCGTCCATTAAACTTCTTTCACATGCAATTGCCAGAATAGAAAAGCAGTGTGTACACCTATGGCATTCGCATCCTCGCATATATCCGATTATATTTCTTTTTCCATTCTTATTTCGCTTACACTTCTCTGGCTTTTTTTCCTTAACGTATTTTTTACCTTCTCCCTATTCTCAGTTTTCTTTTTTTACAGGGAACAATATCCCTTTATCACTAGTACTTTTACTGGAAAGCTCTCTTCATTCCCTCTCTTCTTATTTTTTTTAGTATCCTATTTTTTTTCGTCTCGTCTTTTCCGATCCTGTGTTGTAGCTGAGCCCCGTATTCCCTTTAAAGTGGAACTTTCCACCTTTCTTACGTTTCCTTCTTTATTTATATAGCTACAGAAGTATGGCTATTATTTTCCTAACTTTTTTGCTTGAAGTATAAAAACAAAAAAAAATAGAATGCGAGTATTTACATTTTTTATCGTGCCGGATATTGTGATTTAACTTTTGTCCAGATAAAGTCCAGCTTTTTCAATACTTTGATTATTTATAACTTAATTATTTAAAATATTTTTCCATTAATTATTTTTGTCTAAATCACAAAAATTTAAAAAAGCTTTGACTTAAACCAAAAATTTAAAGCCCAAAGTCTATACTTTGAACATTTTTTGGGAAATTGAATGTCAGATGATATCTTACAATATTACAGGGTGATAAATTGAAAGCTAAGAAATTTTTAAATTATATTTTTCAAAGTAATTTTCAAAAGATCAAATTACAGTTACATTCCAATTAGATACATTTTGAAGTTTAAAGATTTAAACTTTTAAATTAAATTTTTTTGAATTTCGCACAACTTTTTTTTTTTTCTTCATATTGTAAAATTCTTTTCATTTCCATCCGTAATTTTTTTCCAGCGATCATATTTTAATAATTGACATTTATTAAAACTGAATTCAAAATTTTTATTATTACTACTAATCATAAAACTAAAAAAATATTTGAATAAATAATAAAGTTTTTACCACAATTTCACAATAATCACAACGGACAATTTCATTTAAATTACCAAAAAAAAAAAAAATTATCCGCTGAAAAATTAAATTGGATAAATTTAGCGCAATTTATATTTATGTTCAAGTAAATCATCCGTAAATAATGAGAACAAAAAAGAAGATAAACAAAAAATGTCCATCTTTTATTTTTTTTACAAGTGATGTCTGTATGAATGTTTATTTAGATTTTATTACTCACACGAAATATTTCACACAATCACAAACAGTGTAGATAAAGTGGGATTACGGTTGGCAGGTACTGTACAATACCATCATTACTTCAGCTTACTCGCGTGATAGGCGCATGGCGCATATACGTCCGCAATCGCGTCAACTCTCCTCGTTTTTTTCTAATATATATATTTTTTTTTTTTCGTTGTTATTATTATTATTATTATTATTATTTCGTCTCTGTAAGTCTCATTCTCTCCTGCTCGTACTCCAGCTCCAGTTCCAGTTCCAGCTCTAGTTTCATTTTCAACTCTAGCTCTTGCACTTGTATGAATCCAGCATCACCATCACCATCACCATCACCATCAACAGCAGCAGCAGTAGCAGGACCACCACCATCACACCATCACCACCCTCTTACACCCTTCGCGCCTGCTGTGCGTCCCCCTCCCCGTCCGCAGTATTCGAGCGCTATGGCGAATTATTTGCTCCGGCGGAGCATGAATTCCAACCGTAATTACATTTCGCTTGATATTCAATTAGAATTATCGGTCCGCCTCGGTTCGTTCAGACAAGATAAAAATTTTTAGTTTCAAAGGGGATCATCATCGAGGACATTTCCAGGTGAAGTACTATCAAAGTGGAGAGAAATAAACGCCCATTGAGTTTTTACACTGGAAAAGAATACAATTGTACACATCATTGTCTGCTGACTGATACTCCTGCTACTGCTGCCACTGCTGTTGCAGAATGAACAAGAAACTGTTGTTGTTGTTTCTGTGCTTTTTTTTTTATTTTGCCCTGTGTTGTTAAATCGCTTGACATTTTACAGACGATGGTATTTTTACTTTGCTTTCTTTCAAGTTCAACTAACGACCGTTGGAACAAAAGGTAACATTTACGTATTTTATACAAACAAACAGCCAGTTTATCACTGTTTCTAATTTGACATCAGAAATAAAATTAAAAAACACAAATTACAACTCTGCTTTTTATTTAGTCGTGGAAAAATGTTATTTACTAGCTCGTATACTTTTAAATAATTAAAATTTTTTATTATAAAGAAATAAAAATTTAGTAAACATAAATTTGAGTGAGTTTTCAATTTTAGCTACAATTGTACTAGATAAATTTAAATATTTTTCGGCAAAAAAAAAAATTTTTTTTTGTTTTAAAGAATTTGTGATTGAAAAAATTTTTATCGTTGAAATCAAAAAAATATGTAGATACATAGAAAGTTTTTTGTCAACTGACGTTGACAATTTTTATAAAAAATTGTTTTTTGTCATATCAACCGCGAAAGTTGGATTTTCAAGCAACGTGCAGAGGGCGCAAAACTATACGATTTCTGGCAATCTATAGTTTGGTTAACTTTTCTCGAACTTGTATCGAAAAGTAACTTCTCTATCTCTCTCTCTCTATCTGTCTCTACATTCCTACGCGACTTAAAACATTTTTGACTGTTACTCTCTCAAATTCAACTTCCGCCGTTGATATGACAAAAAATTTTGTTCGATACTTTATGCTCAAAGGTAGGAACCCTGACAAACTTGAAGTGGAGGCACGCGTTTGAGGCTATGGATGCATTCTCATCAAAACCTCGTACTATATCCGGTCTTGATAAGAAAGCGCCCATAGCCTCAAACTTGTGACGTCACTTCTAGCCGTCAGAATCCCTACCGTTCCGCATTCGTATCGAAAATAACTATTTTTTATAACTCCTGCGTTTAAAGTTCAACATTCGAGCGTCGTGTGTTGCGAGTAAAATATATCGGTCTTTCTCTCGATAATTGACGAGACTATTGAACGATATCGAAAAATGAGCTGTTTCACTATTCAGCATGATTTTACAATGCTGAAATATAATTTGCTATAAGAATTATATACAAATCAAGGAGCGAGCGTCGTTCACGCTAGACAGAAAGAGATAGAGAAAATCATCTCTCTGTATACTCGCTTCACTCGTGCGAGAAAGACGTATGTACTTGTTCTCGTTGAGGATGCGTCATAACCCAAGACTTGTGTCGCCAAAACAAACATACCGCGAACCCTCGTTTCAATCCTATGTATCGAAAATAGCTATTTTAAAATTTTTTTTTTATAATATAATTTATATTAAGCTTGAACTAGGAAAAACTTGAATGGTATCAACTTCACCGTAAAAAATTTACGGAGTGAATGCAAATTAAATCCGGAGTGAGTGTGGTGTGGATGACTGTTATTCTCTTGAAGTGAAATTCACACAGAACAGAAGTTTATTTTAATTCCAAAACTCCGAATCGTAGTGAATGCGAATTGAAATAAAATCCAGATCACTTTGAAATGACTCCTCTGAAAAAACAACGGCTTAAACTCCTGAAAAAAAAAATATAATTTTTATTAAAGCAAATAAATTTATTAAACAATAAATCTTAATATTTTTTTGATTGTAAAAAAATGAATGACAATTGAAGAGCAAATTGGGGGAGACACTAGCATATTTTAAGAGCACCTTCAACGGCATATTGTAATGCACGAAGAAGTTAGCGAATAAATCGAAGAAGCGGTGAGAGTAAAATTAGATAACAACCCCCTTGGATGGTACTACCAGAAGCCCAAGGAGAAGAAGTAAAAGAAGAATGAGAAGAAGAAGAAGAAGAAGAAGTAGCTTTATGGAAAAGAGTTTCACTAAAACTTTTAAGGGCCATACCCTCACAATATATCTCCCATCATCATATCCGAATCTTCCTTGGCACTTGAACTTTGTGTACGTGTATGTGTTTTGTTCGTGTATGCGCTACCTTCGGCGTCTTATTTTCAGATGGGTACACTTGACTACTTTGACTATAATCTAGACTACGTTATCATCAAAAGCTCTAACTTACGACTGCATGTCTCGGAAGTTACTACTTATCTCATGTTAACTCTTATATAACATCTCTTAACACGTGTTATGTAGTTGACACTAAATAATTACCTACATAATAATAGTAATAGTATTAGTAATAATAATAATAATTATTATTATTATTATTTTGAAGAAAAAAAAGTTAATATCACCTCGTTTATTTAAATTATATCGTGTAGGTTTTTTCGCAGGAAAAAGATAATTCGCAAGATTGATGGTACTTAGAAAAAAAAAAAAAAAAAAAAAAGTGAAAAAGTAGCTACGACGCAACAACGAAAAAACTTGCACGGAAAATTTTAAATTTAATTAAAAGAGAAATGAAACTCAGACACTTGAATAGTGAATAAACGCTAAACTTTTTTATATCTCCTGTATATCTACTACACTGCAATACATTTCCCAGTACTACTAATCTAATTATTATATTTTTTTTATTCTTATTTAATAATTAACTATTATACTTATGGTAATCACGTTTTTTAGTTCAGATTTCACAAAAACATGATATTTTATCTTACTAATACAGTCATACAATTTTTAGAGTACTGTCAATTAAATGAGTTATTTTTTAAAATCTCATTACAAAGGTTGGGAATAATAGGACACTTGGAAAGTTGGTGAAAATTTTTTTATACAATAATCCTTGATCTTTATTTATTATTACAATTTCTGATAACACTTTGAGATGCCCGGGATTTATTTAAGAAAAAAATAAATTGGAAAAATAAAAAGTATATAACACACCAATGAAGGAAAGTCGGGTATGCCAACACGCAAATTGGGACGTCCTATCTTTCTCTGGAGTGTGCATACTACACATTTAGAAATTTTGTGTTAAATTCAACACATTGCGTTTGTGTTGGTCTTCAACACAAATTTTATAATGAAGAAAAGTGCGGGAGTGTTTAGCTAAACAACACGAAACGTTGTGTTAATTTTAGAATAACGCAAAAAATGTGTGACATTCCAGATTTTCCAATCATTTAACATAAAAAATCAGTTAAAGTAAAATAACAAAAAGTTTGTGTTGAGTTAACAAATTTTTGTGTTGAAAATCAACACAAAAAATTGAACCAAATAATAGTTTAACACAAATACACAAAATTTCTAACGTATATTTTTCACCAGATCTGCACCTGAAAGTTTAAATTTTTGCCTATTTGTGGGAAAAATGGCGCATGCATTAATTTTCCTGTAAAAAAATATCATTTTTCTATAGACTTTTAGTATGAATAATATAAACTTAATAATAAATAAAAATAACAATGCAAGTTACTCCAATAAATAATTTGAATAATATAAACAATAAATTATAAATTATAATGATCTTTGAGTTAGGTAATAATAGTAATATACTATGTAATATAAATTAACTTTTATCAAGAGTAATGTATGTACATAGTTTTCGACCTTTCACTCTTGAATAAATATGTGGGAAATTATGTCTTCCTGACTTAGTATATTTATGTATATCCACTTTTCTATTATTATCTATCTGAATAAAATATAAAATAGCCATAATTCCTTTTTCTTTACAACGAAAAAAAAAGAAAACGGCATTATTAAACATTAAAAAATAATAACTTTACAGAATTATTAGCACGTAATTTTTTTTCCACAGCAATTACCTAACAATCACCGGAACTAGTAAATTACACGTGTCCATTTATAAATAAAAAGCAAAAGCAAAAGCATTATTCGATGTGAAAGGATTAAATTTTTATTTTTTAACTTTTTTTACATTTAGCTCTCAATTTGCACTTGTAGCTATTAATGTTGCTTTTTTTGTTCATCAGCGCTCTCTCATTTCATTCATTCAAATTCAAAAGGGGTACAAAATTTACTGTAAAATATGACCCTAAAATTAACCAATTCCTTAATTACTTGGCCCGTATTTTCTCGGCTTTCTCTCACCCTTTACCCCTGACTCTACCTCACACTCTTCACCCTTTTCACTCTTTCCTGGGTTTGGCGAAAGCTCCTGGTACTACACTAGTATACTACACTAGTACACTCGCTGATACTTTCCCCTTCATTTTTCCCACTGAGCATTTGGCATCACAAGCTAAATCGGATCCTAAAGCGAGGCTTTAACCCTTTCTCACCATTTTACACCCGGCAAACCCAATCTGCTCCTCATTAACACCTACACGTTCGCTTACAGTTATAATTAATTTCTTAAAATATCATCAATCTTTTTTATTTATTTCAATTCAGTTTAATTTATTATTAAAAAAATAAAAATAGAAAATTGACTTCTCGGCCAATTGACGATGCAAGTTACGGTCATAAATAAATACAAAAGTAAAATAAAAAAATAAAAAATACTAGCAAGACAGGATGACTAGCAATAACCGCCTACTGGGAGATAAGAACTGCACGGTGTAGAAAAGCGTATAGCATTTCATCCCCAGGGATATCAGAAGAGAGTGGTCTCTCTTCCCTCTGGTGCTTTAGTCAACCCCAACGCCGGACTAGACCTGAATATCTTAAACGGGAAAGAAGCGTTTTTAAGCTAAAAAAACTTTATGGTCGAACCCTTGAAATCCTACGGCCAACTTGCCTGACAAAGAATTCATGGATTTTTATTTTTTCATTTTTTTTATTGTACATCCCCTATAAATTCATGGACTTTAAACTCTACTCAAAAAGTCTAATTAACTTGCGACTAATTCACTTTATTCTTCTACCAAATTCCTGAAACTCGGAAAAAAAATTTTCAATTGTTTCTTAGCTCTTTAGTTTTATTGATCCAATTAAAAAAATATATACATATATAAATTTATTTATTTTTTTTTTACGTGCGTTATGTAGAATATTTCTTGATTTTTCAATACTAAATAAATATAGACGTCAAGAGACTCAATCATACTAAAATCCACGAGTACATTGTCAATCAGACTCCTTGTACAAATACCCGCGACCTGAGTACAGAGACGAGTTTAAAGAGTAAGAGAATGAAGAGCTACAGAAATAAAAAAAAAGAACGTAAAATAAAAATAAAAAAAAAAGGAAGAATGAAAAAATAAAATAAAATTGTAAAACAGTCTCTTTCTCATTGATATTCATCCGGTGTGACGCTACTACACGATTGGTTAACTACTCTAGCCTTCTCTTTGTCTATCCCCGTTTACCTTCGTCCATTTTACGTATGGCTCTGTGTACTCGAGCTTCCACATGTAAATTTATATTCATTACACACATGCACGGATATACATTCTCTTGAATCTTTTTTTCAGCCCCGCTCTCGCTCTCTGGATAATACATCGATTCCCAGCTTGAGTTCTCATTTACGACAGAGCTTTACTTTCTCCCCGCGATCTTTCTCCATCTCCCTCCCTCTCCCTTTACCTCTCGCAACCCTGTTCATTCTCAACATCCCACACCCCTTTACTTTCGACAGATTCTTCCCTCCATCACCAGTCACTTTAAGTTTACTCTTCTTGATTAGGCCTTGAGAATATAAATCTTGTGCTCTGCCAGATAAAAGAAATTTACTAAAGACTATTGATAAAAAAAATTTTATTATCAAATTTGTTCATTCATCTATTTTAAAGTCTTCACGTATTTATTTTATTTTTTTTTATGATGAAAATTATTTTCTGTATAAAAAACAATTTTATACTGCTCATTTTACCCCATATTATTAAATTTTTAATTTATATTACACAAAGATGTCGAGGAAGTTTAAAAAATTAAAATATTAAGGCTACGAACAAATAAAAATATTTAAAAAATCTATGAATTAATGAAATGTGACGGTAAGAAAAATTTATTAGCCTAGACAAATGTAAAGGGCATATTTACAATTGATCAAAATGTTAAAAATAATATGAAGAATAAGAACTGAAGAAAATGTTAAAAGAAAATAGTTGGACAAGATTCGTAGAGAACAAGCTTACGGTTCGGCGAGCCGAATAAGCGGGGTGTCTGTGCGCGCAAAAGGGGACGTGCAGTAGACGTAGTTTATTCAAACGAGCCAAGGCAAGAAAGCTATTGAAATAAGTAGGGTCGAGTGGATGGGCTTGAAATGAGAGAGTGAGAGAGATAAAGTACACTGAGAAAAAAGAAACAAAGTAAAAAAAACAACGAGATAGAGAACGTGGGTTAAGGTTGTCTTCTTCTTCTTCTTCTTCTTCTTCTGCGTCTTTTTCTTCTTCTTCTTCTTCTTGTATTTCTTTTTATTTAAAAAACTTTTTTTTTCTTCCAGTTCATTGGTCGATCCTTGTTGCCCTTTTGCTCCTGTCATGATTTAATCCTGCGTTTTGCCTTCGTAATGGCAGATTCCATATCAGAATATGTGTAGGGAGGTTAGTGATTCGTTTTTGATCTCACCCTCTCGCTCTATATATTATATATACCAACGGTAAAGTAAAGTAAAAATTTATGAACATAACTGAACACTTGACTGGACAAATGTTCTTGTTTCCACGTTTTTTATAGTCCAATGAACGTATTTATAAACTATCTACCCATAAACTTATTCACTACGCTCGCGACTACTTTAATACACTCGATAACTCAAGTACCAGTTAACCTTTTGGAAATTTATCCACACTTCCATATTATTTTATTTTTATATTTTATCTTTAAGCATCATTCATTATACTTTTTACTACCTAATATTTTTAATAAAATTAATTACTTAAATTATAGGACGAGAGGGGCACTACACTGTAAAAAATCGAGAGTGAATTCAGAGTAATGACGGATTTTATTCCAATCCGCATTCACAACGGTTCGGAGTTTTAATATTAAAATGAACTCCCCTTTGGAGTAAATTTTACTCCGAGGGGATTAAATAAATAAACAGACATCTGCTTCACATTCACTCCGGATTTAATCCGCGTTCACTTCGAACATTTTTTACAGTGTACCGGCTATCTAAACAAGTAATTAATTTTTGTGGATTTTAATTACACATTTCACTTTCATATATTATGTACAAATAAGTTTTAGGACAGTTTTCAAAAAATTCAAGATTTATTAAAAAAGAAGTAAAACACAGTTATTCATCGAAGTAATCTCCATCGCATTGAATGACCTTCAGCCATCTCTCAGGTAATTCGCGGATGCCTTTCGCAAAGAAACTTTCGTCTTGTGAGGTGAGAAATTTAGCGACCCATTTTTCCACTTCTTCAAATGTTTTGAATCGCACGTCAGACAAATCGTTCTGCATTTTCCGGAATAAATGATAATCGGATGGGGCTAAGTCTGGTGAATACGCCGGGTGTGGTACAGGTTCCCATCCAAGCGCTAGTAACGTATCCTTGACCAGTTTACCCACATGAGGCCGCGCGTTGTCATGGAGCAGTTTTACTGGACGTTTTCCTTTAC
The DNA here is from genome assembly GCF_029852145.1 of Microplitis mediator. Classification (NCBI taxonomy): domain Eukaryota; kingdom Metazoa; phylum Arthropoda; class Insecta; order Hymenoptera; family Braconidae; genus Microplitis; species Microplitis mediator. Next base: position 14,555,803 of record NC_079979.1, read on the forward strand.
CAGAAAATGGACGTTTCTTCTCAATTTCTTGATTCACTTGCATCAATTGATGACAATAGCGATCGGCAGTAACTGTTTGACCAGGTTTGAGAAGTTCATAATACAGTACGCCTTTCATATCCCACCATATGCACAGCATGACTTTATTACAATGAACATTGCGCTTTGGCGTGGATGTTGTCGGCTCGCCGGGGTCAACCCAATGATATTTGCGTTTCGGATTATCAAAATAAATCCACTTTTCATCGCCAGTCACAATTTTCCACAAGAAAGACTTTTTATGTTGCTTGTTGTAAAGACTCACACAAATGTTAAGACGGCTGTTTTTATTTTCTTGAGTTAGAAAGTGTGGTACCCACTTTGTTCCTTTTCGAATCTTACCCATTGCTTTTAAACGATAAGAAACAGTTTGTTGAGTTACTCCAAGCTGTTCCGAAAGTTGTTTCTCCGTCTGACAAGAGTTTTCATCCAGCAACGCTTGCAGTTCCTGATCGTCCACCTTTACAGGAGGCCCGGTGCGTTCACGGTCACTAACGTCGAAATCACCTTCTTTGAATCGCTTATACCAATACTCACATGTACTTTTAGATATAATGTTGTCTCCAAGAACAGAACATATCGATTCACACGCTTTCCTAACACTTTTTCCTTGATGGAATTCATAGCGAATGCAGTGTCTAATAAATAGCTTATCGGTCTGCATGATTAATTTACAGAATTTATAGGTTATGTTTATGACTCCTTTAGGTTTCGATACTACATATCAAGCGCCATCTATGATAAGTGAGCGGGACCTTTAAATTAATTTAGAATAGCTGTTATGATACAAAATCTAAGTGTCCTAAAACTTATTTGTACACCTAATATTATGAACAAACTCGTTATTATTTTTTATCGATTTCGATTTCAAAAAAATTTCCAGGGCACGCCGGGGTACAACAAAAAAAAATATTTTATTATTAAATATTACAGGTCTTTGATTTTATTCCAAGTATTCGACTTTGTATTCTTTTCCCCAAATTTTTGGGTATCCCATAATAATAATTATAGGTTAGGTTTTACTTTAAAAATTAATACGCCTTCAAATAATCCTCAAAAATTTTTATTTTAACTTTTAAGGTTACAAAACTATTAAAATTAAATTAAGACACATTTTAATTCTCTTAAAATTATTCAAATAAATAATCTAAAATAACTAATCTCGAATAACTTGTTAATTATCACAAATTAATATCGTTGAGTTTTAAACAATTGACAACATATTCTTTAAACCAATCGGCAAGTTCATCATCTTCAAAAAAAGATGCGAACATCTTTAAAGTAAGTTGCAGAAGTGCTTCATTTAGAAGTAATTCATTAAGCTGTTCCAACAATACAGCATTACCATAAATGCTTAAAATGTTTTTATTTGAAGAAATGTGTCTTGGAAAATATAAATTTTCCGAAGCCCAATTTTCGACGGTGCTATTTCCACTTGCAGTTTTAATTGTGCCCATATACTCGGCGTAATCTGGCGAAAAATAATTAATGACAGCTTCATTAGAGAGCTCGCTGATGCCATAAAATTCAAAATACCGTTTAATTTTTTGATACACCTCCGGCTTATAAACAAACACCTGAAACATAATTAACAATTAGTCCACTGATGTTTGTTAATTATATGAATTTTGAATAGTGATACGAGTACACGTACTTGAAACAATGAATTTCCGGTAATAAAAGACTCAATATAATGTGAGCCGCTGTTTTTTATAAAATTTATGGTACTGGTGCTATCGCCAATAGTGACATTGTTCAGTTGTTTAAATACTTCTTCATTTAATTGTAAAGTAGTCCGACCAGATAATTTTTCACCCTTACGAAATCTACTAATTCTGATGAGAACATAACTGTAATTTGTAACGAGTGATTCTCTGATACCAAAATATTTAGCGATTTTAGCTTTTGACAAGGCACCCATAATAAAATGCGAGGGGTTATCCGTTCCCTCAATTGTAAAGTTTCGGAAATAAGCTTTAAACAATTGATCAAGATTATCACAAAATTCCATATGAAAATCACCGTCGAATTCATTGGCTTTGTTTGGACGACGCAAAACAATATCAACTTGATTGAAAATTTCGAGTGAAGGTTGGCGAAAGATCCAGTTTGAATCATTTTTTGGTAAGACCCGCATGGTTATGGTAAGTATGCCATTAAACTTAAATATATTAATTGCATTACCGATTTTTAGAAATTCCGTTTGGTTTTCTTGAGCCATTGTTGCTAAAGCAACAGTTAATAAAATTAACAAACGAGCAATATTACACATTGTTATTTTATAGTTAAACTTGTTAATATATAAACAGCTGATTAGTTATTAATGCTGTTTTATAGGTTAGGGGCGGTAGCGCACCCTATCGACAAACTTTAGTTCGTATTATTATAGTCAAGTAGGGGCAGACAAAGTGGGGGTGCTATGAGAAAGAATGCATCTTTATAATCTTACGCTAAACAGTTTATTTTGCCGCTTATAAATAATTAAAATAAAATTAACAAGATTTTCAATTGTCAGGAAATTTTTTTTTCATTTTCAGGTAAAGTGGAATGTGATGAAAAAAATTAGTTTTCAAATATTTTTAATTAAGTTGATCTATTATGATAATCCACGTGCAAATCTACGCTGTTATAGAAATATCATCTGGGACACAATTAGAGAACAGAAAATTTCATTTTGAATCTTAGGCATCTCAAATTAATTCGGTATAATTGTAGACGTAATAATTTATACTTTCGGAACGTTTTGAACAAATGTCGGGTTATATATTTTAATTAACCTCTACACCGAGAGAAAATCAATGGATTTGTCAATAAATTATGGGAAATGTTTCCACGTGTATACGTATACACGGAAAAAAAGGATTTCTTGGCGCAAGAAAAGTTTTGCATTATGAAACGAAAATAAAAATTTTCTTAGAACTAGAAAAAATTTCTTGCGTCAAGAAATCTTTTTTGTCTGAATAATAACGTAAATGTTTTCACAATTATGGGGATTGTTTTTTATAATATATGTGAAATATTCCTGCATTGAAAAAATAAGTTAATCCTGCAACCGATACCATCGCTGGTTAACAAAAAGCGGCTACCATTGGGATGCAGCGCAGAAAACGAATAAGTTTTCCGCAAGCGTAGTTGTGATAATTGAACTGTCATTGATTCTAACCTATTTCGACATTCATTCAACAAAATTCCAGTGGTTAATCCGACATTCTTACAAGTTGAGGCAACTTATTATTATTATTTAAATCTACAAAGTAATTCTAGTATTTCAAACCCATATAAATTTCAATGAAAAAAAATTTTATTAAGTAAAATAATTAAATTATTTGAGAAAATCATAAACATTAACTCAATTAAAATTTGTTTGAGTTGATGAAGTTAATGATTATTTTGACGTTATGTTTTTATGTAAATAGAATTTATTAATCAAGTCAAAATATTTGGAACTTTGAGTTAAATAAATATATACTTGGTGTCATAAAAATGTATACTTTGTGTGAAAAATACTCGTCGTTGCCTCAACTACGCGTGAATTTGTGCTCAGTTTAATCTTTGAGCAGGAAATGTTAATTTTTTAAATCAATGGAATAGGATTTGTTTAGAACAGAGATTTCTTAGATTAATTAGTTTCTCAACAATTAGGTGGTGTCATTGGCAGTACTTTCTTCTCCAATAATAAAAGCTAAGAGTGGATAAGTTATGCTTAACCCTAGTATTTTTTTATTCCTAGTAAAAAAACAGAAATTTATTTTCTCAGTTTTAATATTATGGGAACGTTGTCTTTAATTATAGGAATTTTTCCTACAATCTATAAGGATCATTTTCTTATACGTTTATGAGAACCATTTTATAGAATCTATTTCGATAAATGTATGAATATTTTATTGTACGTATATTTTAAAGGACTAAACACAAATAACTAAAGGTAATAGTTAGTAACTGCTTACGGTCATTAAGATGAACGGAACTATCTTTGTTGCACTTGTAGAATAAATTTAAAGTTCAAAATAATTATTCTCGCAAAAAAATATTGAATTTGAATTTTTAAAATTCTGAACTTTTCATTCCTCTGTCAAGTTTCTAGAAAACGCTATAAAAAAATTTCCATTTGAAGTTTACAATCTTTACTAATTTATTAAATTGGATCAAAAATTATCTGCCGTCACTCCTTAAGAGTATAAATAAATACTTGATGAGTCATGAATAAACGATGAATATTTTAATGAACATGTCACTTCAAAAAATCAAAAAATACACCAATAATATTTATACAACATAAATTTATTAGGTACAGAATCATATAAAGTACAGACAATTAAAAATTTAATTTCCAGAGTTATCAATAATTACCGATAAATTTCTCGTCAGTCGCGCTGAATTTATTTCTAAAAAGAGGAGCAATTAATTTTAAATGCAGCTAAAGTGTACTTCATTTTCAAATAAATTATTAAACTGACCCAATAAAATAGCTCTGACATAAAGTTGTAAAAGATTTTGATAAGAAATAAAGTGTAGAAGAAATTTTAGTAGTAAATTTTCAGTCCACGCTTCAACAGTTAAATTACTGCTTGTATATTTAATCGCACCTGCAAAATTGGTGTAGTTTGATAAAAATAGTTCAGATTTTTTTATTAGAGAGTATAGTCATGCCAAATATTATAAAATTTTGTTTTATTTATTGATATATCTTCGGTTAATAAACACAGACAGTTAAACTTCGTTAAAAGACTGTCGGGATGGTGGGGGAAAAAATTCTTAGAATTCAAGTTTCTTCACTAGTGACATTCTTCAATAACCGCAGCCAAAGTAACTTCGGAAAAATAACCGTGACAAAATAACCAAATGACAAAATGACCGCAAAAAAATAACCGTAATAGCTATTTTCAATTCATAGGATTGACACGAGGGTTTGCGGTATGTTTGTATTGGCGACACAAGTCTTGGGTTATGACGCATTCTCAACAAGAACAAGTACATACATCTTCCTCGCACGAGTAAAGCGAGTCTACAGAGAGATGATTTTCTCTATCTCTTTCTGTCTAGCGTGAACGACGCTCGCTCCCTGATTTGTATATAATTCCTATAGCAAATTTTCACCACAGTAAAATCATGCTGAATAGAGAAACAGCTCGTTTTTCGATATCATTCTACAGTCTCGTTAATTATCGAGAGAAAGACCGATATATTTTACTCGTGCCACACGACGCTCGAATATTGAACATTAAACGCAGGAGTTATAAAAAAAAAATTTGCTGTACCTCACACATTAAATTTTCTAAAAAATTGAATAAAAAAAGGACTAAAAATTATTTAAAAAATATTAAAGTAAATGACTATTTCACACAAAAAGTAAAACTGTTCGAAAAAAAACTAAATATTATTTGAAGAACATGAAATTGAATCAGTACTATTTAATATACGCAGATTTCTATGTAAATTTTCAGGTTTTTTTCGAATGATTATCTTGTCGCGGTTATTTCGTCGAAGGTTATTTGGTCACTTGGTTATTTTGTCGTCGGCTTTTTTGTCGAAGTTATTTTGTCCACGGGCCAAATTTTACGGAACCTCCCTTACTATCATGCTTATCAGCATTTTGCGTCCAAAACTCGTGATAAAAACTATCTAAGTTTTGTCTTGTAAAAAAAAGATTTGCTGTATTTTGTGCATAATTTAAGTAAGTCTTATAATGAGGACTGTACATAAAATGTAAATAAGAAGATTGGTGGGGGATGCGTTCCAGACGTTTTATAATGAATTGAGGGGATGAGTTTTATGACAAGGAATTTTTTAACGAGGTTAGACTGTACACTTAAAAATTTTTCCAATTTTTAAAGATAAGTGTCATGGACGTTAAGTAAAATTAATTAATTTTACATGAATACCGATATGTTCAGATATTAAAAAAAAATGAAAGCATAATCTTTAAAGAAAATGCAGTGTGGCTATTCAAAAATATATATTCCATGTCAATAATCAAAATATTGAGTAGGATTTAAATTTAAAAACTTTTAAAATACGGTACTAACTTTTCTTTTTAATAACCTTAATTAGTTTTTGAAAATTGTAAGTTTATTACAGTCTTGCTGAAGAATTTATGTATTTAAAAAACTAATTAGGATGAAGATACCGTTTTTGGTCACTTTAGGGCCAGTTTTGGCCACAAAAAATTAAAAACAAATAATTTGTAAAAGACGCAATGACAATTAAATTTTAAAATGTGTCCATAGGTATTTTTATCACACTGTTACAATTGAAATTTTATTATATACTTTTTCATTGATTAAAATAAAGTTTCTAACGTCCAAAATGAAGCAGTTTCCAAAAATGGTATTTCTATCTTGTACGTAGAAAAAAAAAAAACGTTTTACTAAAATTATGGTTTTTCAAATAATTATCAGCTATAAAATAAATATTATTTAAAATTAATTGACTTATGGACAGTAAAATAACAATTATTTAACTGAAATAAAATGAAATACAGTGTGATTCTAATATTTATGACTCGAAAATTTAAAGTAATGTAAAAATGAAGGATTAAGCAAGTTAATTTTCATTTTATATTTTTGACTGATTCAATCTGGTTCATAATTTAAAGTAATTTGTTTTTAATTTCAAGGAAAATTATTAGCAGCGTACCTTAAATTAGATTATCAAGATTAAAAAAAATTTTCTTTCATCAGAATTGAATGGGATATATTATATTTTATATGAAACATACTTGGTATAACGAGTTTCTGGTAACAAAGGAAACTATATAGTGTGAACTGAAATTGCTGATAAATTTAATAGTACTAGCAAGAGCTCTAATTCTTATGTTATCCGCCTCTCTTGTTGTTTATTTTCATTGAGTATCAAATTATCCAGGAGCAATTTTTCATTTTCCCTAAATCTAGTGACTTTCACAAAAATATAACAATAATCTCTAGCTCCAGTAACAAAGAATGGATGGAAATTTTTTGCAATATCAGACGATGACCAGCTTTCAGTAGAATACGCCGAAATTTGTTCATTTTTCCAATCGTTAAATTTCGGAAATCATTTTTCTAGATCATCATAAAATTTTACGGTAAAATATTTTTTTCACACAAGACTAATTAGGATGTGGTCAAAAATTTTGGTTTGAGTTAAAAAACTATAAATATTGAAAATATTAATTGCGCTACTGATTTTTGGGCCTTTTTAATTATTTTTGTGTTTAATATTTATGATAATAATTATAATATAAATTAATATATAGCAAATTTTTTTACACATCGTAATTTAATAAAATTAATTTTTCAAATAAATTATATTTATTTTTCGAACAGACTTTCTAGAAAATTTGTTTTATTTTTTTCATTATTGCAATAAAAAAATTGGTCATACTTCAACTTAAATGCGCAATAAAAATTTGTAAGCAATTTTTTTCAATAAAACTTTTTTATTTTATTTTTTTTATAAAAAATAAAATTTTTTTCAAAAAATTTTAATGGTTTTTTGTTATCACTTGGAATATAATTATTTATCATGAAGTCAGTAAATTTAATATTTATCAGTCTTATTGAATGAGTTAAAAAAAATTTTGCTTTTGAAAATAATAAATGTGTAAAATTGTAAGAAAACAAAATTTTCATAGTTCAAAAAAATTTTGTTCAGTTTTGTTTTTGTCAAATTCTTTGTTGGCAAAGCTTTTCATTACCTCAAAAATGAAAAATTAATAAAGCAAGAAGATTGCTTTTTAATTGAAATTAAATGAGTCGAAAATTTGCTAGGGTCATATAGAACGAATTGAAGAATAAGTTTGATGAAGTGAAAAAAATAAAAATAAAATAACATTAGGTGCATGAAGAATTCTCTATGAAAAAAATATAAGTACATTAGAAAAATGCTGAAGCACGTTTCGCACGCGATAAGTGATAAACAAGAAGGTAGTTACTGAGACACGAGCGAAAGCACAGCTTTAGCTATAACGTTACCGTACCCGTGTTAGTATCATATCCCTCGCAAGCACATCCCACAGAAACACGAGAGGGGTAAATTCATATCGCCAAGTTAGATGTTTGTTCAGCTTGATTCGTTCCCCTTTAGTCTCCTACCGCACTGATATATTGCATTGTTGCATTAATAAACCATCATACTAATTTATTTATATGTTTGTATTATTATTTTCTCTTTCTTTGTTCAATATAATATTTCATACACGACGTAATGAAAACTAGAGCTAAAGGAAACAGTATTTCGTGAAAAAAAAAGTACTTTTTTTATGCTTCTAAACGGCTATACTATAGGTGGGGTAAGTTGGTCATCCGGTAAAATTTCCAACCCAAAATGAAAAAAAAAAAAATTTGTTATTGGAATTTTAGAGTGACCATTTTGTGTCTAAAACAAAAATATTTTAATTAATAAAAAGTCAGAAAAATTAATATTTAAAACAAAAAAAAAGAAATTTAGTGACAATTTTGGGGCGGCGAATTTTCCGGTGAATTCAATTTGTAAGAAAAAATGCAAATAAGTTATTGGATAGAGTAATCAAACAGTGAGGAACAGATGGCAGTTGAAATAGTAGCAAGGGTAGTTTTGACTCGAGTGTTAAGAAGGGAGTTTTCAGTTTAATTCGAGATAATTAAGAGGGCCAATTATAAGTTGACAATCTGTTAGTCGATGTGGTAAAAGTTATCGATGGGGAAGAAGCTAAGGGACAAATAAAGTATACAAGAATACTCTAATTGGGGTAATTAATTTTTTTTAGTTCTTTCATTCATGTTATTCGGTAAATACTTATTTTTTAAAAATCAATTTATATTGAAATTGAACCCTGAGGGTTGATTACTTAATTTTACTATCAGTTAAAATATGTAATTGGAAATTTTAATCTTTAATAAAATACTATGAGGTTAATATTTCAAATTAATTTTAAGTTTCAATTAAACTTCTAATGGAAGGACATTGAATTTTTTTTTAAAATCAATAAATTATTTTTATTATTAAATGCCACATCATTTTTAATTAAAAAAACTTCTATTGATTTCTCCTAGCATGCCATTGCTCTTAAAAATATTCAAAGAATTTTTTTCCATTCAATGAAAATTTTTTTATTTTTAAATTCCTAAAATTTTTATTTTTATTTATGGCACTAAAATTTTTTTAACACTAGAACAAATAAATGGATTGAAAAAAAAATCAAATTGTCTTAAAAAAAATAATCACGTAGATTTGATTTGTAACAATTGACAAAATAACGCGACATAAAAGAGAATTTAAAATTCAAATAAAATTTAACCGAGATAACAGTGTAGTGTTATGAATATTTATTTATAGATGATAAAGAATTGATCTGAAACAAAGGGAGAAAGATAATAATAAAAAAAAAAAAAAAAACGAAAAAAAATATACAAAAGAATGCGAGAGATCATTTGACATTCCTCAGAAGAGGTGAGAGAGTTAACGAGTGCTCTCTGAAAGACAAAGAATGACGAATGGACAGTGTGCATAATAGAAAACGGAAGTTGAAGAAGAGAATGAGGAAAAAGCGACAGGGGGTTATCGTCGAGGTTAAAAAGGGGTAGATTGAGAGAATGAGAGAAAGAGAGAGGACTCCGCCCCGCGAAATATGGCGAGCTTTGCCAGAACGTGATTGGATGACGGGAGGACCCCGCGGTTTCCAATGCCAAGACATTGGTGCTTTACTACGTTTCCCTGCCAACCACTATTGTGCTCATCTTTTTGTTAACTTATTTTTTTTACTTTTTTTTCCATATCACTTACGCCGGAATTTCGTATTGGACCCGAAATATCAAAACCTAACGTTATAATTGGGATCTATGTGTATATTGAAAGCTTGTGTCTTGTACCTCTTTTTAGTTACTCTAGCCAAGAACTATAAGAATTCAATTTAGATATATTTTTTTTTTTTTACTTTTAAATAATATATTTTATGGCTATTTCTTCGAAAACTTTCTCTTGTAATTTTTATTCTAGACTTTTTTTTTATAGAAAATTATTGTATTACAGATGACAGTTAAAAGAAACTTAATAATTTAAAAAAATTAATACAATTAATTATTCAATTATATAAGAAACTTATATTATTAAGACATAATAATTTCATAGCTTTTCTTAAGAATTTTATGGTTGTAGTGCATCTCTACAGACAATTTCTATTTCTATTTCTATATCTCTTATATAAAAAATCTCTGCATGAGAATATTATGATACTCAAGTTAGCCGACGTCTAATAATTATTGGATTTTTTAGAAATGATAAATTATGAAAAAAAAAATCTGGGCAACGTTTGGCCTTGCGGGCCAGCTCAAAAAGCTTGAAAACATAAGTTTGAATATATTTTCGAGCTTTTCGAGCTCGAAAATATTCTTGCGCGTGATTATTTTTTTATAAAGTTCTCAAGCTCAAACAAGTTACGTTTTATGCTAAAGTTTGAAAATGTATGAATCGGAAATCATTAATAAACAAGCGTTTTGTCAATTTTTATTCCCAATTTTGTTCAATAAAATAAATGTATTCAGGCAGAAATCGATGTAAGTGATCAAAATTAAGATTTAAATGAGTATTGACTCAGATCGAAGCCTTAATATATAAAATATCTGAAAAAATATTAAACACGGTGTTTTTCAAGTTTTTTTGTTGATAATATGATTTGAACTAAAGAACGAGTTAAATTACTTCATATGATAGTACTTTATATGATGATTTATCTGGGAAAGTATCTTTTGAACTAATCAACCAATTTTGAGGTTCAATCTAGCAATCGATGCGTTTTATTGAGTTCTAGAACTGATTGGATGTAGCAATCGATCAGATGAGTCACTTTAAAGATAATAAAAAAAATCGGTCTATCGGTTGACCCTGCAGGCCAGTCCCAAAACTTCCCGCTATTTTCGAGCTCCTTGAGCTCAAAAACATTGTTATGAATAAATTTCCAAGCTCTTCGAGCTCGAAAATACTTTTGTACGCCGGTGTTTTAAAAAAAAAACTATCCAAAAACAAAGCTATCCAAAGTTTCATGTCGACAGTTTTTAAAAAAAATTTATAGTGAGAAATATTATGACTTAATAACATTAAAAAAGAATGAACTAATTGGTAAATTAATAAATTTAGTTAATTGATTTCACCGAAAAAGAATATCTCGGACTTTATTTCTTATGTTTTAGTAAATTCAAGTTTAAGATGATAATTTTAGAGTAAAATAAACAGATTAAGTTTTTATTCTAAGAAAAATTTTTTTTGTTATAAATTATGATTGAAAATAATAGATAATTAGTTTATGTCGATACAAAAAATTGTTGCAATAAGTTTGAATGGATAAAAAAACAGGAAATTTGATTAAAAAATTATCGATGAAAAAAAAGCTCATGAATTTAATGATGAAATTTAATGTATAAGAAGTAATTCATTTTCTTTTGTATTAAAGTTATATCAAGTTGTATCATAAAGTTATAATTTCTAAAGGAGTCTCATCTTACTCTTCCCTCGCTGAAATTTTTTGACAAAAAAAAAAATTTATTACCTTATACTGCTCATGAATTTATAATGAAGACAACTTTTTTTTTTAAAACTAAGATTATTATTTATTAAAATAATTTTATAATAAACTTTATTGAATGATTTAATTTTTATATGAAAATTTTATTTATTTGCTTTTTGAAGTTAAAACAAAAAAGTAAAAAAAATTTCCGGAAAGTAGTTTGTAAAAACAACTGTCGAATAAAAAAGAGAACTAAAAAAAATATAGCGGATAGATTTTGATATCCTGTATATATATTGTTGTTCTGGTAGGCAAATTCAGTTATATGTAGATTATTAAAGTGAAGTTTACATCCGTTGGTATGGAGAGCGTTAAAAGTATTATCTAAAGTACTGGGTATATTGTGCATGAAACAGTTCCTCCGACGAGTTTTGAGTGCCGAGATGGATGCATCTTTCCTGCGCCATCGGTGTCACTCGTCATAACATTATGGCCCATCTTTGTTTTACATGCTCACGTCTATAACTTTTACCAAATAAAATAAACCTATATCTCCTTATACTACAAATTTATCTCTCAGCATTCACGTTACATTTTACTTGCTCTCCGATATATTTACGTCCACTATTATTTTGTACAACAAATAAAATTGTAACCAAAGACCTGCTGATATTTTATTACATTGATGCATATATATGTATATATTTTTTTGTTATAACCTTCGTCAGTGTGGTGGCAATAAACAGTATAACGAAATTGTAATAAAAAATAAGAGACATTTAATCGTTTACGATGAGAATGAAAGGTTAGAATTTAAAAATATGAGAGAATTTTATTGTCACACCGGAAATTTTAACCGAAAACTAAAATATGTAAGGTTAAAATTTTATTGTTTATACTCTCTAAACATGAATTAGTGAAAATAAGTGAATATTCACTTATTCATGTTTAGAGAGTAGAACAAGAAATTTTCTGCGGGATAAGAAAATTTTAAATTTTATACAATAATTGTGTTATTTTTCAACGCATGATACAATTTTAACTGTTACAATAAAAAATTTATAAAAATAAAAAATAAATTTTTGATAGAAACTAAAATAATTTTTATTTTTTAAATGTACCCGTGCAAAATAAATTTTTGTTCTCAATAAATTTAGATCTGAATTTCATCACGAAACTCAGATCGTGACACAAATATCTTTCATCATGAATTTACGCCAACTTTTCGTATAGTAAATCAGTACCAATTATAAAATTAATTTATTACGTCTTTGAATTGGACTTGGGATGACTTCGATAGAAACTTGACTGATTTTTTATTGAATCAAACCTTTTGTCAAATAAATTTCAAACCAATAAATTTCTTCTATCAAGTACTCGATTAACATAAATCAGTTTCGATTGTAAAATTAATTTAGTGAATGAACTTCAGATCACTTGGTTAAAAATTTGACTGAGTCATAATTTTGTCGTGAATAAAATTGTTGATATAAATTCATGATGAAAGTCATATTTGTGTCACGATCTGAGTTTCGTGATGAAAATTAGATCTAAATTCATTATGAATAAAAATTTTTTTACACGGGTAATTTGGAAGAAAATATCACACACCTCAAGCGTGAAAGTGCTGAGGTGCTTTACGAATGTTTTTTACCGACTATTTTACTCACACAAAAATATATCTACACTCTTTTAATTACACCAAAATTGGTCAAATTATATACTAGCATATAGAGAATTTATTAAGGAACAATTTAAACTTAATAAGTTAAGTCGATTCGTTATTTTATTGGTTTAAAATAAATTATTCTAACTTAAGAAAACAGTGGATAGACACAATTAGTCGGCCTAACTTTATTTTCTTTTCTTTGTATTTTTTATCACAAGAACCCTAATGAAAATCACTATCTGAATCCTTCTACACGGAAAGAAAATTATGGGAAGTTTTCCTATGCATTATGGGAATGGTTCCCATAATGGTATGGGAACAGTACCTATACTACTATAGGGATGGTTCCCATATATTATGGGAACCATTCCCATAATAGTATGGGAATGATTCCCATACCATTATGGGAATGGTTCCCATAATGATATGGGAATGGTTCCCATATTATTATTGGGATGGTTCCCATAATATTATGGGGACCATTCCCATATCATTATGGGAACCATTCCCATAATGGTATGGGAATCATTCCCATACTATTATGGGAACCATCCCTATAATATCATTAAATTTTTTTTTTGCACAATAGTGTAGAAATTTCCCAAAATTTGAATTTTCTTGAATGTTTTGTGCTGACAAAAAATTCTTGTTAAAAATTTTAATGTTTTTTGCCAAATGCGATTTTTTTTTCAATGTTTGAATTTTTGTTTTTATGTTTAATAATATTTCTGTGTATTGTAGAAGTGATTACCACACTTTTCTTTAAATTAATTTTTTCATGATAATATGGGAACCATTCCCATAATATTATAGGAATGGTTCCCATAATGATATGGGAATGGTTCCCATAATATTATGGGAACCGTTCCCATAATGGTATGGGAACCATTCCAATTGCATTATGGGAATCATTCCCATAATATTATAGGAATAGTTCCCATACTATTATAGGAACCATTCCCATAATATTATGGGAATGGTTCCTATAATTTATGGGAATAGTTCCTATAAATTATAGGAACCATTCCTATAGTGTTATGGGTATCATTCCCATAATTATAGGAACTATTCCTATAATTATGGGAAACATTCCTATAATTATAGGAACCGCTCCCATAATATATGGTCGTTATTCCTATGATGGTATAGGAAAAAATTTCACAAAATTATGGGAACCGCTGCTATAATTTTCTTTCCGTGTAGTTTAATTGTAATTAATTAAAAACGTAAAACTGATTATTCACGAATAATTTAGCTGCCATTTTTATTTTTACTGTTGTTAGTATTTTTTTTCATTTTTTCTCTCCATCAACTACTGGCAGCAGCACTAGCGTAATAGTATAGGTTTGAAAGAAGGAGCGACATCTAAGACAAAAAGGCGGGATATTTAAAAAAAATATTAAACTGAAAATAAGAAACAAAACAACTAAATTGATAATTTATAAGTTGAATAAAAATTCATAATAAATAAATAAATATTATAAAATAAAAGTAATGATTAATAATAAAATAAGTGATTAAGGTGTGAAATTTTGGATTTTCCAACGTTTTTTCAAGTTTATCATTCATTACCAAATCATCCATTATTTAGATTAGTTTGTTGTAGTATTCAAATTATATTATGGTCATTATGGTGTATAAATAAAAGCTAGAAATTGAATTTTCATAGTAATTTATTATTAATCTATCAATATTTTAAATTATTCAAACAAGTTCAGGTATTGATTGCATATACAATAGTTTGATATTCCATTAAGTACACTACTGTATTGAAGTAAATATTATATTGTAATATTTACACTCTGTTATTGTTCTTGAAACTATGAGTAATGCATATGTTTGTTGTAGATGCCTGATAAATTTTTACTGAATGAACAGTGAAAAATATTGTGTTAAAATTAACATAATCTGTATGTTAGAAACGGTCACACAATATTTATGTTATTTTTTAACACAGACTATTTATGTTGAAGTTAAACACAAACTTTGAGTAATACGAGAAATAAACTCAACTCTTTTTAAATGTCACTGGCGACACAAAAAAAATGTTAACTTGTACATTTTATTTTTGTAATATGGATGTTCAGTAAATATGATTAATACATTATTTTGAGGTTATCAATAGTGAGAAAAAATATTTAACATTCAACTATTTTTCGATAGTAAACAATGTTTTTATTAGAGTCAAGATTTTTAAAAAATCACGTAATATTTCATACCATACGGAAAGAAATAATCGGTAGCAGCTACCGATTGGCAATCGGTAACTGCAACCGATTACTTTTCGGTAGCCGCTACCGATTAATATTCGGTAACAGCTACCGATTACCAATCTGCAGCTGGTACTGATTTCAATTGGTAGCTGTTACCAAAATAATCGGTAGCTATTACCGATTATTTCGGTTCTACTGATGACGAATTTCAGTGGACATAAAAAATCTATTTCTGAGGGATGTTACAAGGGATGTATGTACGAGGGTGCGTGTGCGTGTGTGTGCTCGAGTGCATGTGTGTCCATCTGTGCACGTGTATGTGTATCTGTGCGTGTGTGTGTTTCACTGTGTACGCGTGTGTGCGTCTGTGTGCGAGTGCGTGTGGGTGAATGTGTGTGTGTGTGTGTGTGTGTGTGTGTGTGTGTGTACGTAACTGATACCAAAAAAATCGGTAATAGCTACCGAATTAATCGGTAATAGCTACCGAATTAATCGGTAACGGCTACTGATTATTTCGGTAGCTGTTACCGATTGAAATTGGTAGCTGCTACCGATTATTTTTTTCCGTGAAGATGTTAATAGTAAATAATTTAATTTCTTTTAGAAAAACAAAAATCTGAAAAACGGTTAACCCTGTAGGCTAGCCCCAAAATTTCAGTTTTTTTCTCGGAGAGCTCGAAATCGTAATTATTGGTAAACTTTTGAGTTCTTCAAGCTCAAAAAACAGCTGGACCGAAAAAATAAACATTTCGCTGGAAAAAAGTAATCTTTGTCCAACGACATCGTTGGAAAAAATCGAGTGATTTGCACGTGTTTTGCAGCAATCGAAAGAGTTTGTTGAGATTTAGATTTGATCGAACTTAAAAACAAATCAGTGGAGTAATTTATGAATTAATGCAACAAAAACCTAAAAAGAAAAATTTTTTAAATTTTTATTTTCCGTATAATTCGTATACTATAGTACACTAGACCGATCGACTTTAAAATCTAAAGAGGTCTAAGTCTTAATGAGCCCTTTCGACTGCTGCCAAAATCGTTCAAATCGGTTGAATCTTTCCAAAGATATCATCGGACAAAAAAAGATTACACACACATATACACACGGACGTCTTTTCAAAAATAGCCCTAGGAATAGTTTATTAATTAATTAAACGTCGAGATCTAATGAAAACTAAATTTTCGAAAATCGGACCGAAACCAATAACTTCCCTTTTTTTGAAAATTTACAATTTTCTTAGCGGGAAGTTAAAAACACATGTTTATTTAGCGAAAAAATAATTTTAACATTACATGAAACAATTCGAAATCAGAACTACATCTTTTTTTTATTAATATATTCACACTAATTATTCAGTTTTTTCTTTTTCCTGTTCTTGTCAGCTGTGTTATAAGAATAATATTTTGTCAATTTTTTTTTAAATTTACAAAATTAAATTATCAATATCTGGTAAAAAATTTCCTAATAAATATTCACCGATAAGTCAAAAATAGTATATTACACACCGAGGGAAGTAAAGTAAGAAATGTCTCAGATCACATGTAATTGTTGGCCGAGGCGAAGCCGAGGTCAACAAACATGTGATCTGAGGCTTTCTTATTTACTTCCCGAGGAGTGTATACTATTTTTCTCCTCGACGGAGGCGGAAAGCGGCAACTTCGTTTTGCACAGCGGGACGAAAGTTGACGCTTTCCGCCCGGAGGTGAGAAAAAGTAAATATTTAGTCTTTAATTGTAAAATTATTTTTTGCAAGAATCATTTTTTAAATTCGTGAGAGAACAATAGTTATTATCCGATTTATGATTATTGTAATCGCTGTTACGAAGTGATTACAGCGGTGAGATCGTAATCTTAAACAGAGGATATTGAATGAATTGTTAACTGTTCCTAATGAAAGCTGTAATCAATAATCTACTAGTACAATAAGTAGAATTATACCAATCAGACGGATTAGTTATTATTCTCTAGCATTATTTATAATTCGCGTATAGGGATTAGGATTTCACATGATAAAAGTTGTCATGCTCATAAAGATTTTAATTGTCGTATCATAATTGATAAGTAAAATCTACTATAAATTATTCATTAATTTCAAAGTATTTGAAGATATAATTCTTAAAAATTACATTTAATTTGACACTTGAGGCTTAGATGATGCTGGAAAATTTATTCAAATTATTTTTCTATTAAATCAATATAAGTCAAATTTACATTTACTAGACACAAAGTAAATGTGTTTTTTGTCGATAAATAAATTAGAAAAAAAAAAGTAATTAAATTTGATAGAGTGAACGAAATAAGATGTGAGCCAGTGTAATTATAACGAGAGTTGATTTTGTGCAAAGTTTAGTAGGTTAGAGAAAATTGGCCACTTCCTCGTGCATTACATCGATTCGACCCTTTTGATTGAGAAGGAAATGGGCGTGGGGCAACCACGCAACTAGTTAAGAGCCCGAATGATCCGGCTTTGAGTGATTTACTCTTCAAGTACCTCTTCCGCATATATACTTTTGCTAAGCAGCAGAGCTCTCTACACTTCTCGTGTTTGTAAACTTTGTCACTTGTTTTATTCAAGACCTCTGATGAGAGTGAGGTTAACATTAAGACTTAACGTCAAAACAAACCTAAATTTTAGCTAATATATTGATTAATTATTAATTAATATTATTTACTTTTTTTTCAATGAAATTAAATTTTCAATTCTTAATAAAAAATTCATTGAATTATTTCAAATATAATAAAAAATGAAGCAATGAAATTTTAATTAAAAAATTAAAATTTTAATCTAAAAATGAAAAGAAATATTTTTATAATTAAAAATAATAAAAAACAATAGATGTACGGATATATTGTAATAGAGAGTAGAATAGAGTAGAGTGTGTAAAATGGGTGAGGAATGAGAAACAAGTCTGACGACGTGGTTTTTACTGCGCTTAGATGAGGGGCGCGCAGAACAATCTAATGAATATATTTGCATATCTGGGCCGTAACCGAAGTGTTACCAGTATACACAAGGTGTAGGTATGAGTAAAGGTTGGAAACTGCTCAGCTGCCAAATATTCATGCATCTCGCCTCGGAGCCATCCACCACTACTACTTTTACTACTGCTATTTCTACTACTACCACTACTACTATTACTACTTCTACTACAATCACCATCACCAACCCTCTTCCTCCCTCTGTTCCGATATGCATAAAACACTTTTACAAGGTAGAAAGATCTGAGCGAGAGATCCTCAGTGCACTGGTATAGAGAAAGAATATAAAGACAAAGGTCGATTAGTCAGTTAAATTTTCCGCACAACCAACATCCTTGTTATTTTTTTATTTATTTTACAACGCGGTTTTTATCTTCTAAAAATACTTACTTACTTTCAGACACGAAATTTCTGCTCAATTACATTCTAATTTAAATTACTAATTTTTTTTTTCAACCCCTATTTTTTCTACTGACGTGGGAGTGTTTTACTGAAAAATTGTAATGGATATTTTTTTTACAACAGCTATTTTATTTTTACAAGAAATTAGGTTTTTTCTTTTCTGAAATAACTTTCGAGTGAATTAATTACATAAAATATAAAGGCTTAAATATTTAATTTAAAAATATATATATATTTTTTTTTATTACTTGAATTCATTGTATTTAAAAATAAATTAAGTAAAAAATGTTATGTTGCGAAGGTGTTTTATAGAAAACACTAAAAACAATAGCGGGTTAATTAAAAAAGTTTAAAAAAAAAAGCACTAAAAAAATTGGATACACAAAATATATCGCACTGTAGCGGAGTATAGGAAAAAGCTATACTGGCGAGTTTTAAAATTTAAAAGGCTGGATAATTGCCGAGAACACGTCGACCCGACAAAATCGAGCCGACCACATCGAGTCCAGCATCAGCCTTTGTGGTCGGACTCTCCTACACCCGGTGGCAACGACGACCACTGGCCCTATTTTCAGCCCCCAAATCCTCCAATTTCTCTCCCGTTCTCGTTCCCTTTCCCAGCATTATATCCCCAGCCCTTTCGTCGTGTCTCCGAACGCTGTCTACGCGGTTTGGCATTCTCCACACTTTCGTTTCACAATTTTGCTCGCGACTTGTGTGCTTGTAAAAGTCAGCATATTTTAGCTTGCTTCTCGTTTTCCGTAAATGGAATAGAAGTCGCTCATCACCGGAACGACTGACGGGCTACAAAATTTCATGTTCACTGAGTTGACAATTTAACTTGACAAATTTATTTTCTATTGACAGAATACAAAGAAAATTATCCAAAATTACTTTAATAATAAAAATCTTATTAATTGAAGCCAAATTTCCAAATTTTTTCATGAAATTTTTTAACCGCATATTAATGCCTGTTTTTTTTAACCTTACTGTCAAATTAATGAAAAAAAAATTATTTAAATATTTGAATAAAATTTTATTAATCTCAGAAATCAGAGAAGCAGTAGATCTAACAAAAATTTCCATGAAATCGTTAAAAAATTAATTATAATTATTTTTAAATTGTTTATTTGATTTAAATAGGTTTTTCTGCAGCAAAATATTATTTATACATAAAATTTGAAAAATGTCATCTGCATTTTAAAATAATTTTTTTTTTTACTATTGATATTTTTGTCTGTCATACATGTAGTAGGCTCGGGGCGAAAATGTTCTTGAAAAAGTATATGATATATATATAGTAGACAGTATTGTAGGAGAAACGAATTCGCGTATGGATGCTATTTCAGAAAGTGATTTTGAGTGATCAGATCTTCCAAGTGCGAGACGTTCAATTTCCGGAGCCCGTTGTGAAATTTGATTTCCTCAACAACCTCATTTATATATATATATATATATGAAGATATTCACGATATCTATACGACATATGTGAGAATCTAAGTACTTATATCTGTTATCACAGCAGATGTTGACATTTAATATCGATGGTGTTAGCTTTTGAATAGAAAGAGACAATATTTAAAAAAATGTAAATGCTAAAGATTCTATCAAAGCGATAATAAAAATATATTTAAATGGATGTAAGGTATATACGGTATGTTTGATAATAACAAGAGCATTGAATAAAATGGGGACGTTTATTGCTGCTAAATAATAAAGAAAACGATTTGAGGTCTGTAGTTGTAATAAGAAGGGGGGAAGTAAGTTGAGTTTATCTGGACTAGAATAGGTTTGAAGAGTGACAAGAGACAAAATGTTGTCTCTGATTATTGGAGGTACCGCCACAATTTCGATAGTGAATTATTCAGGGATCGCCTAAAGGGTGTTCTGCTGCAGGCTGATTTAAATCGAGCGTCTCGCTCTCTTCTATCATCCTCTGGGCTTTTACTAGTTGCGAGACCGAGCGTCGTCGCGTTCAAACTAAACTCGGGAACTTGTGGCCCGAGGCTTTTCCGCCCTATATTTCAATCAGTGCTCCTGACAGGGAGCTCACCCGACAGTCGAGTTGCCGCTTCGTAGTTAAATTAATCGACCTTTAAGCACGAAAAATTCAATTCGAGCCTCCAGCTCTTATTATCATTTAAGTTTTATTTTTTAAAAAATTTATTATTTTTATTTTAAATAGTCAGATGTTTCATTTTCTTAAGAAAATAATTACTTAAATTACATTTTTTACTCGTCTATTAAAATAAATTATAGATCTGCTATTCATTATTTGTAAAATTATACTCCATTTATTTTATAATTTATTTTATTTAATTTAGTATTTTTATTATTAAAAAAAAAACAAAAAAAATTGTAATTAACTTCAAATCAACGAATATTGTATATAATTAAAGTATGATTGACATAATAAAACAACACTGTGTCTTTTCTGTTGAGAACTGCATTACAAATTTATGAGAACTTGGATTAAATGCTATTTAGTAAAAGCTCATTAATTAATATTCCAGAGTAGAAATATCTTATGAAGTCTCTAATTATTGTATTAATAAATTGTTTAAGTCATTACACCCATTTTATTTATTCATTTGTCCTGATGAATAATAGAAATTTCTATACCACTTTCTATTTACTGTGTGTAGAATTAAAAAAAAGGTTTTTTAGAATTTCCAAACTTAGAAGGGTTGAAAAAATTTTTTGAAAATTTTTCTATAACGTAATTTACTTTCACAAACATTTATATGTAATTTGAGATGTAAGAAATTAATCATAAGAAAAAAACAAAATTTATCACTACCCAATTTTACTAAAAACTGAAAAATAATTTTATCGAATTGACAATTATTTTCATTCAATTTAAATTAAAGTTAAAAAACAAAATAAAAAATTGTGTAATTAAAATAACAAAGTGCATTTTTCCCGAGCGTTTCTATTTGCCCGACCCTTGAATTCTTCAAAAAATATATTTTAAAATAAAAAAAAAAAATGCATATATTATTATAAAATACGTATTAAAATGTGAAAGAGAATGTCATTGGGGAAAAAAAAAAAAATAAAAGCATAAAGGAGTGTGGAGAAAAGTTTATAAGTCGGTAATTTGAGGAACGACGCACGTACGCGCGGGCCAGATCTTTGCGGCGCCGAAATAAATCAAGTACCTACTACATTTCTCACCCCAACTTGCGTTTTCGTCGTTCCGTAGCTCCTTTCTTACATTTTTTTTGTCATATCTATTCACAGAGCCGACACCCGCACGTTAATATAGTTGGTATCTCTACGAACGTCGAGCTTCTACACTCACTCTCACTCCTTTTCTCTCTCTTTCTCTCTTTCTCTTTTCTCTCTCTTTACCTCCAACTCCTTTAAAGCTCAGAATGCCTCTCAATCTTAGTACACCTCGCGGACGCTGTTATTTATTCGGGAATTATCGTCGCTTATTATAAGCTTCTCTTTATTCTCTTCTTCTGACCCCTATCACAGAACAGATTTAATCGTGATTTAATGAAATTCCTTTTAAGTATGTTTTAAATAAAAAAACATGATTCTTAAGATTAAGAATCTCTTTTAATTTATTATGAGAAAAATAATAATAAGAATTATATTTTATTTACTCTTTACAACTTGACTTCAACTCTACTCTTATCTACTTAAGTCAAATATGTTAATAAATTTATCGATAAGACTACCGTGTAATTATTTAATAAAATATACTCATGAATATAAAATGCGCTAAACAGCAGTAATAAACTTTTTTTTTTTTTTTTTTCTTTAAATAAACAATTTATAAAATTTGCATTTAATGTGTATTAATAAATGTACAAGATATTCGTGATAGCTGTCATTAAAACAATAATTACAAAGAGCTATAAGTTACAACATGAAAAAATTATTTTTTTTATACATGATATATATGTTATTTTTTTTTCAGACTTTTAAATATTTTATTTTTATTTAAGTAATTTTTTTATCAACTTTAATTCTAATATTCATTAAGGAAAATCGTTTTTCCGTTTCCCTTTCTCCGGCAGTCGAGCACCAAGTTAAAAGTTAATTAGCAAAGAAGAGTTTTAAGACGGAATATTTCATTTTTCAATTAAGACTTACTTTTTACGGTTTACATCAAATAGTACTGTTCAAGCTTGAGTTAAACGAAATTTTTTTTTCGGAATTATTTATTCAACAGAGGAAATTTTATCCATGTATTTTTTATTATAAAAAAGATTTACAGAGAATGTATTAAAAAATTTAATCATGATGCTGTTTTTACAATATTTTTCTAATCAATGTTTGTAAACAAAGTAAACAGGAAAATATGTAGAAAAAAATTAACTAGGGTTTTAATCTACGGCATAGTGATTCATATTATTTTTTTCTTGTTATCATTTTTATGTAGAGGCTTCTAGAACTTTAAGAAGTGTAACTAATAGATTTTAAGGAATTTCAGAATACGCTAAAAAATAATTCATGGATTTAGAATTTTTTAGAACATTTCGGACAGTTTTAGAATTTTCGAGAATGTTAGACACAGTTTGAATTATCTTGCACATAAAATAAAGATATTTCCGCCCAAGAATTTTTTTCGATTCTAGGAAAGCTAAAATTACGTTGGTTCAAGACAAAATTTTTGTCTTGAACCAAGAACGAAGAAAATTTTTTCTGCACTAAAAAGATTTCTTTTTGGAGTGCAAAAAATATTCTTGGCTGAAAAAAATTATTTTTAAG
The DNA here is from genome assembly GCF_029852145.1 of Microplitis mediator. Classification (NCBI taxonomy): domain Eukaryota; kingdom Metazoa; phylum Arthropoda; class Insecta; order Hymenoptera; family Braconidae; genus Microplitis; species Microplitis mediator. Next base: position 14,579,289 of record NC_079979.1, read on the forward strand.
CCAAAACATCTTTTTTTTCTGTGCACGTTTCAGACAATTTCAGAATTTTTCACAATGTTTCCAGTAGTTTTAGAATTTTCTAGTGTTTAGAAAAGTTTTTGAATTTCTCGGAACTTTTCAAACAATTTTAAAATTTTTCAGTGTCTCCCGTAGTTTTAGCATTTTTCTAAGTGTTTTGAAATTGTCGGTGTTCTAAAAGGATCTGAAGTTTTTCCAAATATTCTAAATAAGTTTAGAGTTTTCTGAAATGTTTCAATTTTAAAATTTCTCAGAGCCATTTTAACGTTTTTTGGTTTTTCTAAAGTGTTTTGAAATAATCCTCAAGATTATAAAATTATTAGAATAAGTCTTGAATTTTTTTGAGTATATACTAGAATATTCTAGACATGTATAAAATTCTATGAAATATTTCCGGTACTAAAATTTTCTGTAACATTCTGCCGAAGATAATTTCCAGCACACAACTCAAATATATATAGTAAACTTATTATTATTTTTTTATAGTATAATAAAAATTTAATTGTTGTTCTCAGTATCAATACTAAAATTGTTTATTATTACAAACTTTTTACGAGAAAGGATTTTTCAATTAAAAAATAAAATAGGTATCGCAAAAACGTCGTTGAAAATTATTGCTACACTTTTCCCTCAAGCTGTTTCGTACTCGTCTCGTTTTCCACCCCCGGCTTCTTTTACGTGATATAACATCTGCCTATGTACACCAATCCACTATAGTTATGTGTATATAAGGCTTGTACACGTGAATCCAATTATATCTATATATATACCAGCTGTACGCGTTACATTCTCTCAGTATTTTTTATTATTTTTCCTTGCTTCACTATTTGCATTAAATTTATCGCGTGTGCTGTAATCGTGAGGAATATGGTTAATTTAAAAGGGTGGTGGTAGCCATCACGACAGGTTGCTTTAAAAAAAAATCAATTGTTTTTTGCATATTCCTGATGTTGAGGTGTAAGAAGGAGGAGTGAGAGTTTTAAGAGCTTCAGGTGGATTTAGTACGAGGAAGTAGAGGAAGAGTCAAAAATTGGATGTGCAAGTTGAGGAATAGCTTGTTAGATATATATAGACATAGATAGTGATAGTTTAATAAATCAATTTTAAACCAGACAGTTAAGTCTATTGTTTTAAATATGTTTTTTATTATTCAGTTAAGATAAATAAATTAAGTTTAAATTAAGTGTAAAATGACTATATCAATTTTGATATTAATGCCAAAACAATTAAATTTAAATTTAAATTGGTTGGTCTATTTGTATGTATAAGAGTAATTAATTCCTGAATAACCTATTAAATCGATTTAATTTCGGCATTAGTTTAAGATCACGCTAGTGTATAACTTTATTAATTAATTGTGAGTTTAATTATTATTAATAAAGTAATAAAAGTTTCAGAGTTGCTTGGTCATTAGCTATCTCTGTCTGATTCACAGTGCAAGTTGTGCTGCCAAGTAATTTAAGTATTTAAGTCATCTGTATTTTGGTGGATGGCAGAAGAGAAATTATTGATTGAGAAAATTGACGTGTTGTACATGAAATTGAATTTTAATCGATTAAAATATCAATTTTTGTTTATCTTTTAGTAAAAATAATCAACTATTTATTTTTTCATTGAATTTTCATAATTTAATGTTGATTTGGAAAACTAAAATTTTTAAAACTTGACCTGAATAAAAAAACAGAATTTAGAAAAAAATATTTCAACTTCTTGAGTAGAAAAACGTGAACTAGTTCAGAGAAACCATCATATAAAATGACTTTGAAAAGTGCACTTGTACTTTTTTTTATTCTGACCCCAATGTATTGCTCACTTTATTTCTCTTTTTGTTTTTAACTTCGATAGTCTAGTAAACACTCGATAAAGTCAGTACACAGGTGGCAAAAAATAGACTAAGATTTTTTTTTACTATAAACTTAACCGAGTAAAATACTTTAGTATAAAAAACACATAAAATATTTTCAATAAAAAATTATAATGCCCATCAATTTTATTTATATAAATTAATTCCAAGGCGGATATGTTATTGATTGTTTTTATTATAATTTTTTTTTGTAGAAGAAAAAGAAATTTTGAGTTTACATTTCCAATGTAACTTAAGTTGTACGCATAAGTCTCAAAAGGATTTTCCCAGATTAGCAGTGTTTACGATTTAAGCGCGTTTACCCACTGTACAAGTGTGTGTTTAAATAAATCCCTAGAGTTAAATAACCTGGTATCGTTTGCTTCTATTAAACAACTAAGACAAACTAAATAATTAAAAAAAAAAAAAATTTCCATCACAATAAGAATTTTTCGCTCTATGTCTTATCGTTCTTCCATTCATAGGACTTGTATCATATTTGTAAACAGAATGCGTTTGTTTGTATACAACTTGAAAAAAAAAGGAAAAAAAAAATTGTCTACCCGTTAGTTGTTCGCAAGTTGAAACAAAAATGAATAAGATATTTAAAAAAATTTTTGAAACAATGTACAAATATATATATGTATATACTTTTTTATGTGTTTATATATATACATATACGTGTGTATGAAGTTTATTGTATCATAAAATAATACATTAAACAGTCTGAATGGCTCGATAGAGCGATGTGTGTGGCGCGCGCGCACTTGTGTTTCGAGTTTCGAGACATCGCTCGTCGTTGTATCGTCGCTGTATCGATTCATCCCCACTACAACTTTAGCTAGTCCCGGATCCTCGCAATAGTTATTGCGAGAAGGGGTAAGAAATTGTTAGTTTTTATTACGAGATCAAGAACTTTATTTACTTAGGGTGTTTTTTTAAGTTTTAAATTTAAATATTTATTAATGAATTTGAAGATGTCAATGGATGATTACATAGACTGAGTATGAAAAAAAAAATCATTTATTTGAAGTATTAATCTATTGGGTATTTAGATTTATTAATATTAATTAGAGAGGGTGGAATGTAAGTAGACGGTTATTTTTGAATAATTAATTGAGTAGTATGAATTATGACATTTGTGACAGCGTAAATAGAGGTATTAAGATCTTGGGGGATTAAGTACGCTTGAGTTCATCCTTCGTCAATTGTCAAATTCCGTATTCATATCCCACTACTAGTCTGACTATATCATCTTTACACCACTATCCTGTCACTACTTTCTCTCTCTCCCACTCTCTATCTCTATTTCAATATATATATATATATATATATATATATATATATATATATATATATATATATATATATACATATATATGTGTACATATGTATACTAAAGTTGGGCAAAGTGAAAAAGGTACGAAATATATCTACTTTTTTGAAAAAAGAAAAAAATACATTTTCATTGCCATGAAAAAATTTTTGGTTTTTCGGATTTCGAAAAATAGGGAAACTAATGAATGCATTTTTGTACACTTAGATGTAACGAATTTTCATATTGCACTTGTATCGAAATGAGATAAAACCAATTTGTGTTCTTTAAAAATTAAACTTTTCTATTTTCATCGAAATAGGATAATACGAAATGAACACAGTTTTATAAACTTGCATACGATGAGCTGTTTAAATTTTGATTTGATTTACAACAGATAAGACAAATTTCTTATCATTATTGAAATAATTTTTTAGTCTGAATCGGGTACCCAAAATAATAGAAAAAATTTATTTTCTCTGAAATTTACGATGATTTTTTGTTCATATAAATTTAAAAAAAAGTTTACATGATTTTCCATACAATTTCAGCGTAGAAACATCGAAAAAATAATCCAGTAACTGCAAGGGCTTTAAAAAAATTTCAAAAGTGGTAATTTCGATTTAAAATCAATAAAAAAAAATTTTTTTTTTTCACCAAAATTTTGGAGTATTCAACTTTACCCCCTCTATCCTAAATTACTTGTATTATAATCATTATTTTTTACCTTGACCACTTTGACTTGTCGGTACTCCAGATGTTTCATCATATGTTCGTTAGATGGCAGTAGTACAAAATTTTCAATGAAAAGCTTTCTCTTTTTCGTGGTGAAAGAGCTTTTCCATCCCTCTGTCTCCGATGTTGGTAAAATGGGAACAGAATTTTATCTGTCGGCAAAGTAATTATTGCGTTAAAAAAAAATCTAAATTATGAATTTACAACGAAAAATATTCATCTTACCATGTTTAAAATTCCATTAAAAAAAAAAAACAACAATAAAATACAAGATGTTGTGAATTTAAACAGACGTTAAACGATCGTTTGAAAATACAAACAGAAATAAATCGAGCGAGATTCAAAGTAAATATAAGGGTAAAGTATACGGCTAAAAGAAAACATGAAATTGCACTCAATTTGCCACATTTTAAGGTACGAGAAAAAATACAGTTGTTTCTTGAGAATATTTAACTAAATAGAAAACAGTAAGGTTTTTATTTTTATTTTTTATTTTTTTTTTTGTTAACTTTAGACTTTATCTAAATAATTGTAATAGAGTAAATAGTAATATTGTGCAGGGCGCTTTGTATTTAGCTGGAAAAAAAAGTGATCATGCGATGCACGCACGGTAAAAAAATGTTTCCTGTCTGACTGCAGCTGTATCGTATCTACTTGAGCGATCAAATCAACATTGTTATGTCTCTAACCATTTCGTATATTATACACTGGGATGATTAGATCTTATTTGCCTGACCAATTGCTGGCGTATCTACTGCAGATGTGTGCGTGCATGTGACTTTTTTTTCTGATAACTTTTATTTTATATTTAGTTTAACTATTTTATCTGACTTAATTAAGTTGTTTATACAAATAAATAATTAGTTTAAAAGGCTATTTTATTTTTTTTCATTCATTTTTTTTATTTATATATCTAATGAAATAATTTTTTATAAATTTTTTTATTGATTTTTAAAATGCATATATTTAATTAAAATTTTAATTAATTTGATGATTGGATTATTTTCAAGTTAAGTAATTAAAGTTTTATCATATCATAAAACAAAATGATTATCCGAATTCGGTTTATATTTAATGCGTAAAATACATTTTATTTTTTTTAAATTGAGTTTAATTCAATTTGTGAAAAATGACAGTAAGACAATTAATGCACAATAATTGAAATTTTAATGCCGACGTTAAAAAAAAATTTTGGGTTGACCATTTCAGATACGGTAAGTAAATATTTGAATAAAAAATAAATTTTCGTGAAAATAAAATTTAATTTTGCCTCAGATTTTTTAAAATTATTAATTAGTAGGGTGAAACGAGTCAAAAAAATTTCAACGTGATTTCAAAAAATGATTTCGACTTCTTTTGAGCCGACAAAAAAAAATTGAATATTAATGACAGTGAAAAAAAAAAAAAATTGGGGAAAAATGAACCATCAGAAAAATTATTTTCTGTTTTTAAACGAAGCTCTTATATTTAATATCCCAAAGAGGAAAGTACGACGGGCCCAGGCTTGGCCCAAGTATGTAGAACCTTTGGTCAAGCTTGTAAGCTAGCCTTGGCCCAGTTTTGGTACAAGTCCGGAATGATAACACAGGGCCAGTCCTGGTTGCTAGACCTGGCCCATGCTTGGTCGCCAGATCTGGCCCATGCTTGGTTGCCAGACCTGGCCCATACACCGAGGAAACGAATTAATTTAATTGAAAAAGAATTTTATTATTATTAACCTCGTAGAGTTCATGATCATTAACGTTTAAACTATCTGAGGGAGGTAAATGATGTGAAAAAAACTCGGTGAAAATTCTGCTGGGCTCTGGGCACGAACCGCCGTCCTTCTGATTGCTGGGTCCGAACGGTAGCTATGGGACGAACTTATTAAACCATAGGTGTAGCCAAACTTGGGTAATCCTACCTTGGCCCAAGTCTGGGTCACCATTGAACGGCCAACGCAGGGGCACCCAGTCTCGGCCCAAGGCCAGGTAATCATTGTAACGGCTAAGGCTAGGTTACCCAGTCCTGGCCCAAGCCTAGGTTGCTATTGAATTGCCAAGGCTAGGTTATCCAGTCTTGGCCCAAGTACGGGTAATCATTGTAACGGCCAGGACTGAGTATCCAATCTTGAGCCAAACATGGGCCAATATAGGTGTGTCAAAGCTAGGTTCCCCAGTGCTGGGTGAAGTAAGGCCCCGTCGTTCAACAATTTAGATTTCTGTAATAAAGAGAGTGGGGCAACTACGAGCGTTCAAGAATAAATGTTAATATTGCAAAAATTAAATGGACATTTATTTAATTTATTGATTAATTATGAGCACTGAGTATTTATCAAAAAGAATTATCAAAATTAATTTTAGACTGAAAAACAAAATTTTCCATATACGCGATTACCTCACACCCGTGTCATATTTGCGAGCAGTATACATTCAATTAATTATTAATAGAGTATATATGGATACATAAATAACAAGTTCAGAAAAAAATTACAGTTATCTCTACATAGATCACATATAAACCCAACAACACGTTATTAAAATTAAAATTGCGAAAATAAAGTTACACACTGGAGCCATTTCAAATGTGCGAAATTCCATTATTTAATTTGTTCGTTACTACTCCTTGACATCAAAGAACAAAAATTTTATTTTTTATTCGTTGAAAATGGAATTTGATGAATAGACTAAGATAAAAATAATTTTTGTAAAAACAATATTTTCTTATATAGTAAATCAATAAAAATTATTACATTATTAATTTCATATCTAAGCTGAGGAACGATTTAAAAAAAAAAAAAAAAGGCCATTCGGCAGCCGAAATAGAAGTAGATTTCTCATTATTTGATTTTTTTCACCTTTCAAATCAAAATAAATAAATAAATAAAATTTTTTTTTACATTTTTTTAAAAATTCTCAAGATGATGAAACAAAAAAGATGAAAAAATTTTAAGTATAATGCCAAAAATTGAAACTAACTAAATGAGCTTCAGAAGAATTTTTGATGACAATGCACTAAATTTTTTGATTTGACGTTATTTAAAGATACCTATGCATATATTAAAACTATCCGACCAATGGTATTTCGGATCCTATTCGAAAAATTATGATAGATTATGGTTTTATTCATCGAAAATTCTACCATAAGGACGAAGGCAATAATTTGCTTTCAATAAACTCCACTAATAAAATATTCCAAGATTAAAATTTGATTGTGATATATCAAAGTGTCATACTTGAAATTAGGACTAATATTTGAAATAAAAAGCCTATTAGAATATCAAACGACGAGTAGATATAAAGAATATTATCATCATAACTAATGTTAATCTTGTTATTGATATATCATATCATGTATACACTGTCGATAAAACAAAATTGGAAATACCCACTGAATTGAGATGTTTGAATTTTATATAATGAATGGTAAATTAAGTAATTTCATTGGTCTAGGCACATATATAGGCATGAAAATTAAAGCTTATTTGAAGAGCTTTCAGATGGATTTGATATAAAGTCGATAGGTTATCAAATTCAAAAGATATTGAAGAAAGAATAAGTAAAAATATGAATTTTGGACATTTTGAAATGCTATAACTTCTGAACTAATCGACCGATTGAGTTCATTTTCAAACTCGAACAAGGTAGTCGGCCACAAAATACGTATACTAAGTTTCAAGGCGATCGGTTTAAAATTAAGGTTATAATCAAAGTGAAAACCTGCATAAAATTAGTTTTTATAATATTTTGTAAATGTTCAAAACCATTTATCTATAAAAAAAAAATGGTCAAATCAATAAGCTGTATAGTCAAAATTGTAGGCAATCGAATGAACTTTCACATAGAACAAACAAAAATAAACTATCTCTTTCCGTTTAAAAGTGACATCCAGTTAAATAAGTAAACAAATTTTTTTCACTTAGGCAAGCCTGATATGCACCTTATTACATCCATGTTAGGCAAAGCGAAGATCGGTTTGCCAAATATGGATGGAATTCAGGATATCTATGGCAAGCCGAACTTCGGTAAACCTTCAGTTACCGTTACTTCCTGCGACCCAGGTGAAAATATTTGGCCAGAAATAGGCCGAAACAGCTTAATTTGACCGAAACTGTAAAATTTTATTGAAAGAAGCCGAAATTTGGCCGACAAAAGGTTAATAATAATAAATTTTTTTTAATTCAATTTATTCGTTTCCTCGGTATATGGGCCAGGTCTGGCAACGAAGCCTGAGCCAGGTCTAGCAACGAAGCCTGGACCAGAGCTGGCAACGAAGCATGGGCCAGGTCTGGCAACGAAGCATGCGCCAGGTCTAGCAACCAGGACTGGCCTCGTATTATCATTCCAGACTCCTATCAAGGCTGGCTTACAAGCTTGGCCCAAGGTTCTACATACTTGGGCCAAGCCTGGGCCCATCGTACTTTCCTCTCTGGGAATACATTATAATTATATACATTTATGCACAACGATTATTTTACACTGTATAAAATCAGGAGTATATTCGTAGTGAATACAGATTTTATTTTAACCTAAAATCACCCCGCCATGTTCGGAGTTTTAAAAATAAATTAGGGAAGAGGGGGGCAAAGTGGGCCCTTTAAGGAAAATAATTATAATATCATTAATTTTTTTTTACAAGTTTACTTCTTTTTAGACCCTTGATACTTATTCTCACTTTATTATGCTGCGTCCATTATCCATTAAAATTGAAAAATCGAAAATTAGGGGCAAAGTGGGCCCTCCAAAAAATTTCGGATTTGATATTAAAACGGCGATTAAACCAACGGAGCAAACAACAATTAAAGGAAAAAGGAAAAGCAAATCAAAACCATCGGTGGATGATACGACTTGTATTTTTTGTGGCAAATTATATTCAGAATCTTTAGAGCCAAGGGTTCAATGTGGCCAATGTAAAAATTGGGCCAACGATTTATGTACCGGTGTTCACAACAAAGTTGTGTGAAGCTACACGTGTGATATTTGCAAATAACTATAAAACAATTGTATTTAAATAATACAAAAAAACTTTTTAATAGTATGCTGTGATATAACTTTAAAACGCAATTTTATTATCTTTAACTTTCTTAATAAATTATATTTAATGAACAGTTTTGGTAGTCTATTTTAGTCCTCATTATATCAGAAATTTCGATAAGCTTATTATCCATCCGAATTTATTGACGTATAGAAAATTTTAAGGGGCCCACCTTGCCCCCTCTTCCCCTACCCCACATAGGGGGTAAATAGAAAATATTTTTTCATTAGAGTGTTGTTGGAGTGTCATGGATTTTATGACGATCTGCATTCAGTGCGATTCAGAGTTTTGATATTAAAATAAACTTCTTTTTAGGGCGAATTTCACTCTGAGGGGATTAAATAAATAAAAAATCATCCGCGTTGCATTTACTCCTGATTTAATCCGCATTCGCTCCACAAATTATTAACAGGGCATGAAATTTTACGATAAAATATAGAATCATAATTTTTTTTAATAAAGACTACCATTTCTGTCTTCAATTATTTACTTGATATTAGATAGACACTTTTGAGTCTATGTAAGATAAACAGTTTTCTTTTCAAGGCAGTCTAATCGCTATCTTCGAAATTATCCCTCTCTCCTACACGGAAAGAAAATTATGGCAGCAGTTCCCATAGTTCCATAAAATTTTTTCCTATACCAACGTAGGCATTAGAACCATAAATGATGGGAGCAGTTTCTATAATAATAGGAATGTTTCCCATAATTATAGGAACAGTTCGTATAATTATGGGAATGCTAGCCATAACACTATAGGAATGGTTCCGATAATTATAGGAATTGTTCCTATAATTTATAGGATTTGTTCCTATAATATTATGTGAATCATTCCCATAATATATAGGAATGAACCCTTTATTTTATAGGAATCATTCCCAGAAATTACAGGAACCATTATAACATTATAAGAATGGTTCCTAAAATAGTATGGGAAATATTCCCATAATATTATAGGAATGGTTCCCATAATGCTATTGGAATAGTTCCCATACGATTATGGGAATCACTCCCATCATATTATGGGAATTTTTCCGATACTATTATAGGAACCATTCCTATAATATTATGGGAATGGTTCCCTATACGATCATGAAAAAATTAATTTAAAGAAAAGTGTGGTAATCACTTCTACAATAAGCAGAAATGTTATTAAGTACAGAAACAAAAATTCAAACATTGAAAAAAATTTCGGATTTGGCAGAAACGTTAAAATTTTTAACAAAAAATTTTTTTTTTTAACAAATTTAGCGTCGAAGAAGCTTCATTTGGATCTCTCCATATCATGAGGGAAATTTCTACACCGTTATGTCAGAATGACATAAATTAATGTTTTTGTGGGTATTTGGCCCAAGCCGAAGCCTATAGACCGGGAACCCCAGAGATCTTTTATTCCCGACTAGAATTTCTTCCTGATTTGCCTGAAGTACCATAAGGACCTTATCAGGTTAATATGTTTGCCTTAATAGGGCAAACCTGACAAGTTCCTTGTCAGGACCTCATCAGGATATCCTTATTCAAAAAAAAGTTATTTGCCACCGGGTCAACCCGACGAGTTCCTGATCAGAACCTCGTCAGGATATCCTTATTAAAAAAAAAGTTATTTGCCATCGGGTCAACCTGACGAGTTCCTGATCAGGATCTTATCTGGATATCCTTATTAAAAAAAAGAGTTATCCCATCTCTTTAAATATTTCATTTACAGGCTAAAAATTAAAAAAAGTACAAAAGAATATTATATAAAAATCACGTCAATCATTGTAGCACAGATTTTTTACTTTTTCATCAGTTATTCTTTGACGTCATAATGAATATTATATTTACACTTACAAGATCACTTGTGTATGTTAGCCCAGTGGATAGCATCGAGGACTTTAAATCGAAAGGACGCAGGTTCGAGCCCAGCAGTTATCGGGATTTTTTCATCAATAAAGAATATGTTTACTTCCTCTAATTAATGCTCTCAATACAATAGTTAACATTCTCGATCGAATTAAGATTCTCTTATTTTTTTTTTGCAATTTAATATTTTTTTAAAAATAATTACTAATAAGGTAATCCTGATAAGGATTTGATGAGGATATCCTGGTAAGGACCTGATAAGGCAATCCTGATAAGGACGTGATGAGGATATCCTGGTAAGGTCCTGATAAGGCAATCCCGATAAGGACCTCATGGGTCTTAAGCGTTACATCCATATCAGGATCCTCGTCAGGATACCCTGATCGGGACCTTATTCGCAATAAGGTTAACCCGATAAGGACCTCGTCAGGCCCTTATGAAAAATTCTAGTCGGGATAAGTTGTTCAAATATTCAAATATTCAAATATTCGGTCTCTCGTTACATTATTTCTTGAGGAAATATAAAAATAAAAATGAGGCTGTATATAAAAAGAAAAAAAATAATAAGTTCAAGTACAAAAAATAATAAGTTCAAGTACGAAAAATAAAAAGTTCAAGTACAAAATACGAATTCAATCAAACTAATGAGTTCTTCTCAAGATTAATAAGATAAATATAGCAATGTCTCTTGAATTCTGATAGTGTCGTAGCCGTAGTGATAGATGGTGGCAACGAATTCCAAAAGGCTGTGCCTTAGACCAGAAAAGAGTGTTGGAAGATAGTAGTTCGCGGGATGGGCGCAAGAAGCGTATCAGTCCTGTTGTTGTCCCATAATAATATGGGAACGATTCCCATAATGATATTGGAACAGTTCCCATAATATTATGGGAATGATTCCCATATTGGTATAGGATCTATTCCCATATATTATGGGAACCATCCCTATAATAGTATGGATACAATTTTTATACTATTATGGGAACTAGTCCCATAATGCATAGCAAAACTTCCCATAATTTTCTTTCTGTGTATAATGAAGTCGTTTTAATAATTAATAAATTAATGTTAATTTATTCAAGCGAAATCATTCAAATTTATCAGACATGGCTCAATTTACCCCACGATATGCATTTGGCTTTTTTTAAATCTCGTTTTCCATTAAATTTTTATGATTTATTTTAACCCCTCTTTCTAAATAATTGATACTAAAGAAAAAAATTACCTACAAATAAATTTGAGTTCTTAACATAATGATACATCTTCATTAAATCATGAGAATTGTCTAATGATTTCATGATATCCAGCCCTAATGATTAAATCATAAATGTCTAATCATTACGCAGACTATCTACTAAATCAATTAGACTATAACGAACCCTCTAGTGTGTGCTGTAATATCCCAGCAGCTCTTAAATCATATCTGACGACTCACAACCGTCCATTTAATTCATTCCGACTGTATCTTATTAACTTAACTACACATACTTATTACCGCCGACCACATCGTACAGTATATCTCTTCCACATACCGCAGCAAACTAATTCAACTTGGAAATAATATTTTTTTTTTATTTTACTTTATTTTCGTCAGCCCATTTTCCTTTTATTTTGCGGTGTAATAAAGCTTCCCTATTGATAAATTATACCAAACATTGTGTTCCCAAGCTCGTACTGTACTATTACGCCGACTACAGCACAACAATAATAACAACCACTAGAAGGTTGTGTGGTCAGACGTATGAGCTACTATTTTCATTTAAAAAAACATTCATTTTTTTATTTTAACCTCCAGGCATTTTGTTCACTACATTGTTTTATTTCTTAGTTGAATATTTTTTTTTCTTTTTTAGTATTTGGTTTTTCGACTTTTCTTTTATTGTTCTAACACATATTATAGGTATATATAGTACGCGTGTACAGCGACAAAGAGTGATTTGTCGCTACGGATATGAGAGTGGCGAATGCCCCTCTGGACGCAATATTATTTTAAACGATGATATAGTACGAGTGCGTGGTACCGCAGAAACCGCACGATGCCTATTACTCCTGGTCGAGTCCACATTGTGCGAAATGAAAATCACAAAATATGTAGCTATTGTTATCTATATCTATATATACATACATTTATGAGTGGTTTTTTTTTTTTATATATGAAAGTTCCATTTCTTTTGTCACCTTTATATTTTTATGTTTTTATTTTTTAAAGCAATAACTAAATCAGGTATTTGGAATTCATAATTTAATATTTAACAATATTATATTCAGTCTGCGGGGTAGTGTAAATGATTCGATGTGAAAATTTTAATCACTGCCGGTGTGAAAGTTATACGACGCACGATGTTAAATTTTTGGCCGTGTGAATTAGAAAGATCACACCATCAACGGTGTAAATGTTATTTTAATTTACACACAATGAAAAAACAAAATAATGAAAATAAGTTTTTATTTAGGTAAAATATAATGACAAAAATTTATTTTTTATAAATTTCTATTCTAAGTTTTAATTTTTAATTAATATGACATCAAACAAAAATACTAAGGTTCATATATATATATAGCTAGTTTGTAATTCATTTAGATTTGGTTAATGAATACATTGTTACTTGTAATCAGTAATTTTTTCAATTGAAAATACTTGACATTATATTTTTTTATCGGTTCAGTTATCCAATTGTATTTTTTTTAAATCATTACTATAAAGTGTTAGTTTATAATTTTTTAAGTTGAAGCGAAATTAATTAATTTTGATATTAAAAACAGTTCGTCCCTTTCCTGGGTAAATCTCGTAACTGCAAAATTATAATTTTTTTAGAAATGGGCTAAAACATCTATTCTGTTACACGTGCGTTAATGAAAATATTAAAGTTCAAAAGTCTCGAACATTCTGTTAAAATTATTAAAATTTGGAGCTTTTTTTACGCAATAGCAGTACTAAAAAATGTTTTTCACTCATAATCTTAACTATGAAAACAAGTAGTTACGAGGTTTACTCACAAAAAGGACTAATTATTGCCCTGCAGAAAATCTCGTAGAATTCATTAGATTCTCATGAATTCATATATAAATTTTATAAGAATGAATGAGTTCTATGAAAAGTTGTATAGGGCCTTATGCATACAGCTATAAGAATCTATCGGATTTTTTATGCAGGGTGGATCATTTTTAACTACAGATCTTATGAACTAACAATGTATGAGTTTTAGACTAATAACACCGAACGGTGTGAAAGATCTCAAAAATTTCACACCGTTAATTTACACTGAGGACACCATGTAAAATTTTCTGGGACCATTTTTACACAAAAAATTTTTTACAGTTGAGCTAAATGGGCTGATTTATAATATTTTTTAAATGTACGAAGAAACGCAAAGTACATTGGGCAATCGGGTTTATAAAACTTTGATTCAATAATTAAATGATAATTGATATAATTTAAAAAAATTGTAAGTAATTTGTCCTTTTTAAATATAAAATACACAGGTAAAACGGTCATAGAATTTAAAGCTTGAAAAATATTTTAATAAATAAAAAAAATTATAAATCTCCGATAAAATTTCATGAAAATTTAAAAGCCGGAAATTACAAAGTCTCGTTATATATATTTTAATCTATATTAATTTTAGGTGGACAATAAAAATATTAGCCAGCAATAAAGTAGAAAATTTATTGAAAATCAACTGTAATTATAAAAAATAATAGTTGAATTTAATTTATTTTTAATAAAAATTGGTTAATAAACTCGTATTACATTTTATTAACTATTTTCAAGTAATTATAGATATTTTTTTTGTACCGATAGGAGATAAAAGTATATTAAAAAAAAAATATAAATTTTTTTTAGCCCATAAATGTTGACATTTAGTTGGACTTAAAATATGAAATAGTTTCTGGGAAGTTAAGTCTGGGTTATTAACGATGAGTTAGAAAGCAAGGGTTGGTCGGTGGGTCAACCCGAGACCCAGGGGTCTGCGGTGGTGCCAACAGAGAGATACCTCGAGACGAAGCTCGATAGAAAGTCAATTTGCCGTTGTTCGAGGTAAGTCACGTGCCATGGGCTCATCTGGTGGCTTCCGGTTAAGACTTCCGGTCGGCGGGAAGCCAGTTCGAGCAGTTTGTTACTGTACGCGTACCTTTCCAGCGTACGAACATCCTCTTTCAACTTGTATATCTATTTATATAATATATATATATATATTTATAGATCATACTGCACATTCACATGCAAGAGAGACAATCGAAGAGAAATAATTCCACGGATATTTGTGAGATCAACCCAAATTTTTTTTTTTTTTTTTTTTTTTATCTATTATGAAAGCTTGTGTTTTGTTCTGATAGTTTTTTTTTTATCAAAGAAATATGTCATGTTCAATACACTATTATTTATTTCACTGTATTTTTATTTATAGTACAGGATGATAGACACTGAGGGTATACAAGCCCTTCTCTTTTTAATTTGTATTGTGTGTCAAGGGGCGTCAAGTTTTCTTTGTAAAGATCATAGATATAAATAGATCAAAATCGTTCAATGACATAATTTGTCACGATAATCAATATTTTATATTAATAAATAATTTATACTCTTATATAAGTATTTTTAATTTATCATGTAATTAATATAATTTACATTACAATAAAAAATATTAAATGATTTTTATAATTAGACTCATTGATCTTTTTTCAATACATTTAAAAAAAATTTTTCATCGATCCCCCGCCTCCCTTGACCCAGCACTGGGGAACCTAACTTTGGCACACCTATATTGGCCCATGCTTGGATCAAAATTGGGTACTCAGTCCTGGCCGTTACAATGATTACCCGGGCTTGGGCCAAGACTGAGCTCCCCTGTCATGGCCATCCAATGGCAAGCCAAACTTGGGCCGAGGTAGGATTACCCAAGTTTGGTTATACCTATGGTTTAATAAGTAGATCATATAAAAGTATCAGTTCATCATGAGTAGGTTCGTCCAGTAGCCAGTGTTCGGACCCACCAATCAGAAGGACGGCAGTTCGAGCCCACAGCCCAGAAGAATTTTCACTGAGTTTTTTTCACATCATTTACCTCCCTTAGATAATTTAAACGTTAATGATCATGAATTTTACGAGGTTAATAATAATGAAATTTTTTTGTAATTCAATTTATTCGTTTCCTCGATGTATGGGCCAGGTCTACCAATCAGGACTGGCCCCGTGTTATCATTCCAGACTTCTACCAAGGCTGGGCCAAGGCTGGCTTACAAGCTTGGCCCAAGCCTGGGCCTGTCGTACTTTCCTCTCTGGGTCTAAATCTTAAACTAAAGGGTTTTAATTACTCGTTGCGCTGTTTATGGGTTAGACAGAGACAGCTTAAAATTGTTCATCAGCTTATTAATATCAGTTAAATATTAATTTATATAATAATAATTTATAATAAGGGAATAGACTAGAGTACTCTGATACTTATTTCAGATGAATAAAATTGATTTGTGTATTTTTGGTAGTTTAATGATGGATTTAATGTTTTAGACTGTAATAAAATATTCTATATAAAAATTTGTCATACGAATTGTAAATGTGTAAAAATATATATCAGGATATAATTTTAAACCGAGCAAAAGCGTACTCATAATACATGACGTTAAGGTACGCAATAAAATTTTTAAATCCACTATAAAATTTTTTTACTCCAAACTAAAAGTAGATAAAAAAAAAAAAAAATGTAATAGTTAAATTTTTCTTATGCATAAATCTACGTGACTTGGTCACTTTGTCTTGGTAGCTAGTAGGTCAGCTGTGTATTTCAGTACAGGGTAGGAGTACAAAAGAAAAAGGTTAAGTGTTAGATACTGGCAAGGACGAATGAATCCACTGGTTTGAATAGCATGTATTTTAAACATATATATATATATATGTATAGGTGTAAGTGTATAGTAACAATGCAGAGAAGTGAGAATTGTGGTAACAAGTTGGTCAGTGAATAAGATGCTGAAAGATAGTAGAGGATTTACCAAAAAGACAAAGAATATTTTGTAATATTATAAAACAAGATAAAGAAAGAACATAAAAGTATAAACGATAGAGTTAAGCTTTTGCTTAAGCTTAAGTGAGAGAGAAAAAGCTCCGCCCCTCACCAATGGCAAAGCACTGAGAATCAGTTGTCTTCTGATGTGGCGGCCAATATGAAACAGGCCTGGTCGCGCAGCCTCCAGGATAGACCAATAATCGTGATGGGTTGAAAAAAATAAAAAAATATGTATAACGTAACTAGTCTTTTTTTTTCTATTTGTTGTTGTTATTGTTGATGTTATGGTTATAATTGTTGTTGTTGTTGTCTTTGAACATGAGCTTTATAGAAATGTCATGTTACCTATTATATTATACTCATGATGCCCCACGGCTTCATGTGTGCTCATTTCTCGTGTCTCATGTCATGTGTATGGGAACAATGCGTGTGCGCGTTATTCCATGCACTCGTATCTCATTTCCAATTACTGGATCTATTAAATATTATATATATATTTATTTCAGGATTTTATGCAATGACTCTAACGCACTTTAGTCTTTTACGATCGTATCCTTTTAGTAACACTCAAATGATGGAATTAACCTTTGAAAGATAAAAATACCGGAAATTCTTATACCAGTTTTATGATAAAACATTTACTTTATAAACGAATCTCTTCAATGGCTTTTTTAAGTTAAAAGCTATTCAGGTTATTTTTTTATGCTTCTTTATTTGGGTCAAGGGATGTAAAAAAAATTATTCATGGACTATAAATAGCTCATTTTTATTTGAGCGTTAACGCTGAACCGTTTGAAAAATATTTATAGACTGAAATATATATATATATATATATATATATATATATATATATATATATATATATATATATATAAGTATTTTTTTTTCTTAGCTTTAAATCAGTTGATAAAATGCAGTAGAAAATCAATTTAGCATCAATACTTGATTCGAGTATAAAAAATTATAAAATAAAATTAAAAAAATATATAAAAAAAAAGAAAGTATAACTACATCGTTAAGCTTTCAAGGCGAACTTCTTGAGCGTTATAAACTGTTTCGTGGTATTAAGAGTACTTATATAAAATATATTGAGAGCTTTTACCTGCACTGTGACCAATAATATCAATAAGGATGATATGCCAGTAAATAGATATTGATACCAAGAATTGTCACTTAAGTAAAAAAATTTTTTTTGAATTGTGGTCGCAATTGTTTTTTGCAATTGATTCATCTCTTGATAATTGCCATATAATAAACCAAATTTTTTATTATTTTTCCTATAAAATTTCAATTTTTTTTTCTTAAGGAAAAAATTTAGTGACGAACCAACACATTCTCGATTTTTAAAACAATACAAAAAAAAAAAAAAAAACAAAAATCCGACATTAAAATATTAACGTCAAAAATGCAAACGAGACATTTTTCGATTTTTTTCGATTCTCCAACGCAAAAGTGTAAAAAGTGCTGATGCTTTATATTGCACTTTTTGAAGAACACTGTAAAAATTACAGTATAATCCACAATTTTTGAATTACGGAAAGAGTTCTATATTAAATTTTACTCAAAAATTGTCAGTAAATGGGGGCCAGGCGAATAATTTCTGTCTCTAAATATTATTTTTTTGCGGGATAATAAATCCCCAATTTTGAGGAATTTTTGAGTACACAGAGAAATTATTCTCGTTTTAAATGCTATGGTGTCATAGTAGAGCCGGGCCATATCGGCTACCTGACGAAAATTGAAATAAACACAGAAAAATTACTATGACCATAGTAAAATTTATAATGGTTACAGTAATTTGTGATATATCATTATATATAATCCTTATTAATTTTACTATGGTCATAGTCATTTTTGCATATGTCTATTTCAATTTCCGTTAGGCTAACATAGTCAAGCTCTACTATGACACCATGGCGTTTCAAAAGTGAATAATTTCTTCATTGATAACATGCATGTAAAAAGGAATTTATGGCTAGGGTTTACTCCGAATCGTAGGCTTAATTTTTTAAAAAATTTTGTCCATGGACTTTTGCGTTCGAAGAGATTGTTTTTACTACTTACACTGTGTTTATTGAAGTTTTATTTTTCCATGAATCCTTTAACTTTTAAAGGGAACTTACTGTTAACCCTTCATTTGTTTTTTTAACTGATTCAATCTTCAAAACTGGTTTTAAAAAAATATTTGCATAATGTTTTGATTATAATTTTTAATTTGATACGCGACATATAATTTTGGGAAAAAATATTTTTTTTTTTTCAAAATTTGAATATACTATTTAATAACATACATTGAAACTGAGTTTCAATGCCTGTTGTGCCAGTCGAAACAAGCTAATTACAGGCCAATACAATTTAGCGGAATGAAGCTGATCAGTTTCTTCCCTGGGGAAGAAAATGTCTAGTTCCAGTTCTGTCAGAATCACAATTATTTATTTGCTAACCTCAGGATAATCGTCTGTCATTCTAATAAACCAAATTGACAGTTGAATTAGCACATGCATGCGCTACTGGTCTTAAATCATTTTGTTTCGACTGCATAATTCCAGGCATTTTGACTCTAAGTTTTAATGCAGGTAATTATGAAAAATATAAAAAGATGCACAATTTCAAACTTTATAGTGAATAGTCAATCTCGACCTCGTCTGAAATTAACTTGTTTTATTCTTTGCCATACAATAATACACGCAGAGAATTTCATAGTAAAAATTACCAAAAAATTTTTAGTAACAGTAAGACAACTCGATATTCTGAAGATTTCTACTATTAATTTCAATAATTTTTAATAAAATTTTATTAAAGTATACTCTAAAAGATAACTATTTTTACTATACCACATAGTAATATTTCTGAGATATCAAAAAATCTATTACTTTATTTTGACAAAATGATAGAG
Source organism: Microplitis mediator (assembly GCF_029852145.1). Lineage (NCBI taxonomy): Eukaryota > Metazoa > Arthropoda > Insecta > Hymenoptera > Braconidae > Microplitis > Microplitis mediator. The sequence goes on from NC_079979.1 coordinate 14,598,950, forward strand.
CTAGTAAGTGAACGCTTCAGGGAATAAACGGTTTGTATTTATCAATATTTTAGTACAGAAAGATGCAATAAAATTAGAAATTAAGTTCTAAAAGTTGTCAATCAAACAGCAATGAAGTACTTTTTTCATGCAATTGCACTCTAAAACCAAGTGTGTAGTCGAAATTAACACACTTGCCGAATAACATTGAAACGCCATAAGCAATCTATAGATTTTTAACACACCGTGAAACGTGTTTCAAGTGACTACAAACAACCATAGTTTTGTTTATGGCCTTAAACATAGAACACAGTTAATATGTGTCAAAATAATACACTTGTAACACATTTGGTTTTAGAGTGTGTGATTAGTTTAAATGGCGTAAGTAAAAATTTAATAATATTCAATTACTAGTAATATGCGTTTACTGGTCCGATCACTGTATTAACAATAAAAAATATAAAAAAAAAATAAACTAGGCGCAATAAAAATTTATTCTATTCACCATAGAAAATTGATAAAAAATCTTTTAAATTTGTGTTCATTCGGAAATGTTTGACTCTTTTCGTTCATTCTACACTCTAAAACCAAGTGTGTTACAAGTGTATTATTCTAACCCATATAAAATGTGTTCTATGTTTAAGGTCATAAGCAAAACTATAGTTTTTTGTAGTCATTTAAAACATGTTTCACGGTGCATTAAATATCTATAGATTGCTTCCCATGCAGGAGCTGTCAGAGTTGATGGACGGGGCCCTACTTGGCCCAGCTGGGGAACCTAGCTTTGGCACACCTATATTGGCCCATGCTTGGCTCAACATTGGGTACTCAGTCCTGGCCATCCCAATTATTTCCCGAGTCTGGGCCAGGGCTGGGTAATCTAGCTTTGGCTCGTTACAATGATTACCTGAGCTAGGGCCAAGACTGGGTTCCCTTGCCTTGGCCGTTTAATGGCACCCCAGGCTTGGGCCAAGACTGGGCAACCTAGCCTGACTGTTACATTGATTACTCGAGTTTGGGCCAAGACTGGGTCCCCTGTCTTGGCTATCCAATGGCAACCCAGACCATAGTTTGGGCCAAGGTAGGATTACCTAAGTTTGGCTAAACCTATGGTTTCATAAGTAGATCATATAAAAGTATCAGTTTGTCCAGTAGCTACCGTTCAGATCCACACGGAAAAAAATTAATCGTGAATGCAACATGATGCAGTTTTGGTAAATAAACATGATGAAATCATGTTGCATTCACATGATTTGTCATGTTTCGGTTACATGATAATCATGTTCCGGTAACATGAGAAAATCATGTGGCATTCACATGATAATCATGTTTCGGCTACATGATAATCATGTTGCGGTAACACGAGAAAATCATGTGAATGCAACATGATTTGTCATGTTTCGGCTACATGACAATATGTGGCAGGAACATGATTATCATGTAGCCGAAACATGAGAGATCATGTGAATGCAACATGATTTTCTCATGTTACCGCAACATGATTATCATGTAGCCGAAACATGATTATCATGTGAATGCCACATGATTTTCTCATGTTACCGGAACATGATTATCATGTAGCCGAAACATGACAAATCATGTGAATGCAACATGATTTTCTGATGTTACCGCAACATGATTATCATGTAGCCGAAACATGATTAGCATGTGAATGCCACATGATTTTCTCATGTTACCGCAACATGATTATCATGTAACCGAAACATGACAAATCATGTGAATGCAACATGATTTCATCATGTTTATTTACCAAGACTACATCATGTTGCATTCACGATTAATTTTTTTCCGTGCAGCAATCAGAAGGACGACAGTTCGCGCCCAGAGCCCAGCAGAATTTTCACAGAGTTTTTTTCACATCATTTACCTCTCTTAGATAACTTAAACGTTAATGACCATGAACTCTACACGGATAGAACAAGATAGTACTGGCTACCATCTCAGATTATACTCAGTTACATCTGAGGTAAATAAAAATTTCAGATAGTACCCAGTGTAATCTAGATTATACTCAGTTGCATCTAGATTATACTCAGTTTCATCTCAGATGTTACTCAGTGACATCTCAGATTATACAGCGCTAGATTATACTGGTTTTCATCCTAGATGGTAACCACATACATCTGGATTATACTCCGTACGATCTCAGATTATACTCAGTACTATCAAAGATTTAACTCAGTTACATATCAGACATTTTTTCCGTTATAATCCGATTGCGTCATCAATACGCCTTATAATTATAACTGTCTTGTCATCGTGATAGTCGTTTGAATTCTTATTAGATCCTAATGAAATTTTTTACACATATTCTATGGGTAATTTTTTTGATTAAGTTCGAAAATGGGCTAAATCGGTCGATCAGTTTAGAAGTTATCGCTGTTTGAAATTTTAACGATTTTTTTAAAAAATCAGTTTTTATTTACTGTTAAAGTTGTATAACTTCGAATTCAAAACTCTTAGACAATTTCAGTAGAAAGTACCTTAAGGTTTGTTTAATAAGTTAAAATTTTTTACCGTAAACGTTATGTTTTGACTCCTTTTTCCAATAATTTAATAGCCCTGAATGTTTGGACAGAATCAAGAAAATTTAAAAATATGGTTTTTATCCCTTATAACTTATGAATTTCCCATAATCTAAATCTATCAGTTGTATTCTATTGTGATCTTTGAATTATTAAGGTTCGTATAACTCTGAAACTAAATATTTTAGATAATTTTTACCTAATGTATCTTAAAGATGACTTGATAGGCTTCAACTTTGTACCTTAAACTTGACATTGTTACTGTTTTATGATACTTTTAAAGCATTGAAAATTTTTTTTTAATATAGAAATTTAATTTTCATTAAAAATACGAGACATCTGAACGTTTTTGTGAAAGTTACATTATAAATTATTTATTTCCAATAAATTTTCAGCGTCACAGTAAAAATATCAACTATATGTTAAAAAATAATTTGTATTTAAAATTTTACAAAAAAATGTAAAATGTATCTACCACATGTAGAAATTTCTAAATAATAAAATTTTCCGTTTGCATACTTTACATCCATAAAATAAACATTTAGGCGTCGTAGTTAAATTTTTTCGGTCCTATATTTTACACTGGCAATACTAAAGTAGTTTCCAGCGTAAAAAATTGATTGTAAAATTTAAAAAATCCCCGAATGCTATTTGAATTTAACTTACAGTAGAAATAAAAAAAAATGCAACCCCAAGATCCGTTACCGTCACGTAAACTCTCTCACGAAATTTTCGAATAAATTCAAACCTTTTATTCTCTTCTTTATATTCATACTTTATTTTTTAAAATAATTGTACTAATTCAAGTAAATAAATAAAAAAAAGTCCTGTATCGTATCTTTATCGATAAAAAAAAAAATATTTGTTAGTATACACATCAGCTGTCAAAATGTACAATACAATATAAAGTTATTTTACTGTCGCATAAAGTACGCGAAGCAATGGATGCGCCATGAGGTGATTCCCTCGATTATTTTTTTTTTTTTTATATTTCTATTTCTATTTCTCTTTAACTCTCTCTTTTTCTGTTAGTCCGGGTGCAAACTAGACAACCCGCTGGTACGGTCCGAGCAAACTATTAAAAGTTGCAAATTGCTGCAGACATGCTGCGGGTCCGTTCTGGTGAACTGATTGTATTCTGTATCCCATTTTTTTTTTTTTACTTTTAAAACCTAGTCAGTTATTTTTTAATTATTTATTATTAATATATTTCACACTCTAATTCATACCAAACAAATTTTAATTAACACTAAATGTACATTCGTGTCTGTTAAAAAATTTAAGTTATTTCTTGAAAAATTTAAAAGTTTAACTTATATATTATAATTTAAACAAATATTACGTCATTTATTTTTTATAAAAAGTCAATTATTTTTTTTTAATTTGTAAAACAAAAAAAATTTTTTTTTTCCAGGACATGAAAGTCAACTGGGCAGCATCAACAGGCAATCAACCGAAGCAAGACACAAGCAGTAAGTTTACTTTCCTTTACTTTATTTATTTTTATTTCTTATCCAATTGTATAATACAATTATGAGAAATTAATTTAATCGATTATACGTTAAGTTTTATTGAAGATAAAATTATAAAATCAATATGAGACATTAATAATTCGTATAATGAAATAAGAATGAATGATTAATATTTTAACAGTCAATAAAAAAAATTTTAATAAAGTGTTTGAAATATTCAAATAGCCTGAGTTATTTAGTTAGAAGCGGCTCAACTAATAAATTACTATTTGTAAACATTTTTTTATTTTTGTTATTTTATCTTGTTCATATATTTGTATTCTATTTTATTTATTATTGTGTACTTTGTATCACAACCGTTCGTAGGTATCACTCGTTATAGTGTGTTTGTACAATAGATAAATAAATAAGACTGAAAAAAGGCAACAATAAAAATATTTTTGTAAATATAAAATAATAAACTATGAGGTATGAGTATTTATATCAAGTATATTTATCACTAGTGTTATAAAAAAAAAAAGTTAGCAAAAAATGGAATACCTGAAAATTTCAGAAAATGAATTTTTTTCCGTTGAAAATTATGTAGAAAAAAAAATTTTATTTCAAAATTTTTTTTTCAAATTGTGGGTTGTAAATATTATTTTTACATAAATTCATCCATGAAATATTATATATTTATAATTTTGTTGAAATATGGAAAATACTTTTTTTTTTTTTTGTGATTTCTTATTGTGCTCAAAAATAAGAACAAAATTTTTTCAACTTATGCTTCTATACGGAAAAAATAAATTTCAAAAATTAGTGTTTGAAATTATAACCTCCAGGTTCCGCGTGGGTGTCAATATGGGGAAGTTTAACATTCCAAATAGTAAATTTTATAATACGTTTAAAGTCCAAATTGTAATTTTTCTTGCATAGACAATAAATTTTAATACTTATTCTATAATTATTCAATAAAAAGTCTTATTTCATAAATTTGTCAATCACATACACGGAAAAAAATAAATAGAACTGGCTACTATGTCATATAGTAGTCAGTGCCACCTGTAGAAAAAAAAATCTGTCTACTGGTGCACCCTGCAGGCCAGCCTCAAAACTTTCCGCTGTTTTTGAGTTCCTTGAGCTCAAGGAGCTCGAAAACATTGTTGTGGATATATTTCCGAGCTCTTCGAGCTTGAAATAGTACACACAACAAAAAATATTCTCGACTGAAGGTAAATATTCTTGATTCAAGAAAATTTTTTTCGAGACCTAAATTTTCTCAGATAAAGTAGAAATCTTCTCCAACCAAGACGAATTTTCTTGGCTCAAGAAAATCTTGACTTGGTTCCCGAAAACGTTTGTCTTCAAAAATATTTTCTTGACCCAAGATATCTGTTTTTTCTGTGTAGTTTATCTATCGAGTGCGATCGTGTTTAAGACGCGAGTGTGAAGATTGGTGCCCGAGCCGGAGGCGAGGGTACCAACACACGAGCGTCTTAGACTCGATTGTACTAGATAAATACATTAGTTTTTGTGACAGATATTTGAAATTTACTACATTTAGTGGCTATAAATGGCAGGTTTTAAATCCGCGTTTATTTATTTGGTAAGATTGTTTTGAGTATTTGCTGAAAATTAGAGAGAAGTCGGTAAGTGGACGAATTAAAATGATGATGAATTTTGTCACAAGATGGCTCGTTAAGTTACTTCGATATTTTTTGGTCGTTTACTATCGCACATGTAACCAAAAAATATTTTTTGATCCGATGATGACGTCACTATTAGAACGATTAGGTATCTATTTTACTAGCTGTATCTTATCTAATATTTTTAGCTGCCGGCTATAGGCGCTAAATGTCGTAGATTTCAAGTGTCTGTCACAAAAATACTTTTGTATACCATTGTTTTCGAAAAAACAGTTTTTTAGCATTTCTTTCTCCCACAATATCTTACGAACGAATTGACCGATTTCGATGGTTGAGGCGGCAATTGACGTATTCTATTGAGTTCTAGAGCTGATAAAATTTTGGAATTGTTTAGTTCAGTTGTTTCAAAAATATTCGCAAAAAACCTTTTCTCACCTCCGGGCGGAAAGCGTCAACTTTCGTCCCGCTGTGCAAAACGAAGTTGCCGCTTCCCGCCTCCGTCGAGGAGAAAAATAGTATACACTCCTTGGGAAGTAAATAAGAAAGCCTCAGATCACATGTTTGTTGACCTCGGCTTCGCCTCGGCCAACAATTACATGTGATCTGAGACATTTCTTACTTTACTTCCCTAGGTGTGTAATATACTATTTTTTACCATTTCTTTTCCCCGCGATAACTCTCGAACGAATTATCCGATTGAGATGGCTAAGGCGGCAATCGACGCGTTTTATTGAGTTCTAGAGCTGATTGGATTTTGAAGTTGACCGTATGAGTCGTGTCTGAGAAATCAATAAAAAACTAAAAAAAAAATCTGGACGTCGGTTGGCCCTGCGGGCCAGCCCCAAAACTTCCCGTTATTGGATCCCATTAATGGTTTTGGGTTACTTTCGACATAGTAATTTTTGCTTACTTTTTTTCCGTATACCCATACAAAGTTTGGAAATCGGCCCTTGTTCGGGCCACTACTGGGCCAAGAATGTCGATTAATGGCTCAGCAATGGCAATTTTTATTGGCCGATAAACGGCTTATAGCCGGAATAATATCCTCGGTCGATTAATGGCGCTCGACTATCGGCCGATTAATGGCAGCCAGCAATCGGCCAAGCAACAAATAAATTTAATTTTAAAAAAAATTTTATTATTATTATCCTAGTAGAGTTCATGATCATTAACGAATAATATATTTAAGTGAGGTAAATGATGTCGAAAAATTGCGATGAAAAATTCTACTGGGCTCTGGGCGCGAACCGCCGTCCTTCTGATTGCTGGGTCTGCACGGTAGCTACTGGACGAACCTACTAATGTTCAGCAGATACTTTTAAATGATACGTATTCATTCTACTACAACGACTCGGTTTTATGAAATATAAAGAGCAATTTATTTAATATTATCGGTTATTTAGAAAAAAAAATAACAATTTCGTACTATTTTTATTATAATCACATAATTTTTTAAAATAAAACTTATTAAATTTAATTAATTATTTATCAAGAATCCAGTTGAATTATCTTGCTCTACCACCATTATTAAAAATGACCTTTATTTTGAAAATTTATGACTTATTTTTTAATTAAATTAATTTTTATAAATAAAGTTATGAAATTGTGGTTGTTGATTGCAAGTAAAAACGAACTAAAAAATATTTTAATTGTTTGTTGTAAATAACTTTAATCGGAAAATTAAAATATTTATTAATTAATACTTAGTTTATTTCAAAAATAAATAATTATTAATTAAAGAAAACTATAACAATAAGTTATTTTAATTATTAATAATTGATTAGTAGATTTTTTCATTAAACAAAAATCAATCACGGACCACTGATAAAAATTAAACGGCTGCTGGTAAGTAACCAGGTTTGGGCCCTTTCTAATTGACAATGCTTGGCTGAGCGACGGCAATCAGACATCGGCCAACTTACGGAATTTTTTCCATTAACGGCGACTTTGTATGGGTACATCCGTTGGAAAAAATAATGTTTCAGACGAATGCTTTAAATAGGTGTCTTGTAGACTTAAATTGATAATACTCGTCTAAGGTTATGGTACATTCTCAATGAAATCTTGTTTTTAAGGACATTCTCAGGCAGTGCCCTTCACTTTTTAGAAATATACAATGACTTTCAACCGTCATAACCGTATTCAAATTTTATTAATTAATTTCAAGAAAATTAAAGTATTAATTGAATAAATGACAACGCAGTTACAATTTCGCCGAGATGTAGATTTCTAAAAAAATTACTCACAGTTGTTATCACTTAGGAACTAAATGAAATTTGTTAATTAAATTTTAGCCTAAAAAATTTGACATTCCAAATTATAATGTTGACATAAAGATTTCACTGAAATTTATTTTTCAATTTTTGTTGAGTTCCTAATTGAAATCGACTGTAAATAATTTTTTTTTAAATCTATGTCTCGGCTAAATTGTAACTGAGTAGACCTTTTTTCAATGAATGCTTTAACTTTTTTTTAATTGATTATCAAAATTTTAAAAAAGTGAGGGGCACTGTCTGAAATTGGCCTTAATTGTTATCGCAGAGAATGCGTTGGAACATGACCTTAAACTCATATCGTTTATTTCAAGCCTACCTCAGTGTCCCCAATGCCCGCGCTTTCCGAAATTAAAAAAATTAAACTGCATTTCGTTTGAATAATCTGTAGATAATTAAACTAACCCAATCCAATACTATATAAGCTAGTCAATTTGCAACTACGAAGAGTTTATACTTTTATTAACCGTACTTTTCTTTTTCTGATTGATTCATTAGTCCGATAGTTTCAGAGATAGATAATAGACAGCAGGGTATAGCACGAATTTGGAATAGTTTTGCAGGTAACAAAGTTTCATACTCAATAAGAAACAAACTTTGAAGTCGTTCTATTCATTATGTTTTATGCAAAATTATCAGTGACCAACCAACCAATTACCAGGAACAACTTCTAGCGGTTAAAGAAACTTACAAACCTTTAAGTCTTAAGTTCTAAAATAACCAAACTTACGACGTTTCGGTTGAAGATTCATATCGTTTAATTAACTATTAATTATATTAAAAGTTATTTGTTTACTTTGAACTGGTCGTATGATGGGATCAACATCGTCACTTAATTATTAAACAGATATTTGTATTATTTATTTATATGTATACAATGAAAACGTTTTTTTTTTATTTATTTTTTTTTCTTCTGGAAACTTCAGAATTTAAAAAATTATGAACCGTTTCGACATGAAATATAAATGTTTATTGAGTCTAATAAAAAAAATCTGAAAACCGCCTGACCCTGCGGGCCAGCCCCAAAACTTTCCGCTGTTTTCGAGCTTCCTGAGCTCGAAAACATTATTACTTGTAAACTTATCAGTTCTTCGAGCTTAAAAATCTGTTAGGCCGGTAAAACATACCTTCATTGAAAAAAAATAATTTTTGTCCAACGATATCTTTGAAACGAATCAACCGATTTGAACGTTCTTGGTGGCAATCGAAAGGGATCCCTAATACTTAAAACTGATTACATTTTGAGGCGAATCGGGCAAGTGGTTTATAAGTTATACGCAAAAAAAAAACAATAAAAAAAATATATTTCAGCTTGTATTTTTCGTATTTGTAAACTACTTGACCGATCGACTCCAAAATCTAATCAATTTTAAGTCTTAGTGAGCCCTTTCGATTGCCACCATAAGAACGTTCAATAGGTTGATTCCATCCAAAGATATCGTCGGACAAAAAATAAGTTTAGGGAGACCGGGGCAAGGTGGCCCCCCTAAGCCGGTTATTATTTTTTGTGGCTTTCAACCATCAGATCACTTTACTTTTGTCCTATTTTGAACAAATTTGTAGAAATTTTGCCGAAACTCTAAAAAATAAAATTATTTTTTTGGGGCAAGGAGGCCCCCCTCCAAAAATGATCATTTTTTTAAAAATTGTTTTGATCGTTAAGAACGTATTGCTTAATTTTGAAAACTATTTTTACTTTTATGTTACTCAAAAAAAATTTTTTAAGGTGAAAGAAATCGTTTCCCTACTTTTACTAAAAAAAAATTGATTGTAATGATTTTTTCACAGCTATTGCAATAAAGTTAAATTTTAATTTAAAATTGCCCCAGACAAAGAGAATCAGCCAGAAAATATGAAAAAATCATTTTTTCAGAATTTTCGGCTGGTCCATTTTGCCCCAGGTGTTATGTGTAGAGCTAAAAATGCGCCAACATATTGGATTTATAGTAATTAGACGGAAACAAAAAAATTTTTTTTTTATCAAAATTTCAGGGGGGCCTCCTTGCCCTGGTGGGAGGAGGGGGACTTCTTACCCCGGTCTCCCCTACTCATTTTGATATTTCAAGTTGCAATTATAATTGTATACTTTGTAATAATCAGACGTATGTAAAAATATCATCAGACCTTTTATGTCGAGAAATGTATTAGCTACTAATTTGTCTATATAAGTTTTTACTATACCAACAGTATAGTTTATCCATAATTTTTGTTTTTTTTCCAATGACCTTGAAATAATAATAATATTAAAAACACATATTTCGAAAAAATTAAATCGACGTCCAATAAATTCAGTGAAAAATTTTTCATACTTTATATAAATATTTACATATTTGTTCATTCAATATTTATCAAAATTATTTATTTAATATTCATAAAAAAAATATTTTGCGATTTTTTCACACTGTAAAAAATTTGTGGATTAAATTCGGAATGAATGCGGAGCGGGTGATTGCGTATTTATTTTGTCTCCTTGGAGTGAAATTCACTCTGGAGGGGAGTTTATTTTAAGATTAAAACACCAAACCGGAGTGAATGCGGGTTTTAAAAAAATCCAGATCACTTCGAAGTCACTCCCGATTTTTTGCAGTGTACAAAGTTTCCGAAATAATGATAATATTATTGAATTATTATCATGGATGCTTATAAATTTTCTTTCAATCGATCGTTTTAAGTAATTGCAATTAACTCGCACTTAAATAAGATTAATCACTGATACAGCAATCAGATTAATAAGCAATAGAATGATTGGATTTTAAACAAATGGATTTTAATTGTATAAACGTCGCTAAAAATTTTAGACTACATATATATTTATATAAAGAAACAATTACAAAAAAAATATAAATACAAATACACAGAATGTCGTACATTAGTAATACCTAGCTGTGCAAAATACAATTGCAGCTAAGTACTCGTAAGACAGCATTGGGAATTCAGTACAAGGTAGTGGCAATATTTAACTCACTCTGAATTTCTCTTTTTATGGACTTATAAAATCGTGACAGGCACATGGGACCCGATCCACCGCCACCGGTCTCTTACATTTTCTATCTTTGTTTTCTCTCTGTCTATACTACACTTACCTACCTTCCTATTTTATTATTGTTTCTTCTTCCCCTTTCTCTTCCACCTTCTCCTTTTTCACTTCTTTTGCTTATTTTTATTCTTTTCTCTAGTGTTTAAACTTTTTTACACTTGGAATTGCTTTGAAACTATAAAATAATGAATTCATATGCAAACCTTTTTTTTTTATTTATTTTTACTTTTATTGTTCTAACTACTATTTATATATTTAAAACATATATAATTCTAGTTTTATACATTTTTTAAATTTATAAATATGTAAATAAACTTTTTTAAATAATTTTACTTTGAATAATAAAGAATTACCCAAACTTCTGAATCTCGAGTAAAAATGAAAAAAGTCGTTAAATGTAAGTTAGTGCTCACAATCCAACTGCTCGTGATTTATTTATTTTTGAATTAATTGTATTTAACTTTTCGTTATTTATTGCAATTATGCCATCAATTATTTGTCAACTTTTTAATCCTTATTTTGTCCAATAAAAATTTTTTTCTTATTTCAACGCTCAAAATTTCTAACATTGATAATTTTATCTCTCTAAAAATGAATCAGTGAAATTCATTTCTAATTAGTGAATTTCCACTGGGAACCAGCTATAAGTATACCACTGGTTGAATTAGTGGTATACTTATAGCTGTGGAAATTGTGGCTATCCACTGATTCGCAGTGAATTTCACTAATTCATTTTAGAGAGATGACTTTTTGAATAATTTTTTTTCAATTAAAATTAAAATATCTGGTTCAGATAATTTTCGTTAAAATTAGTCACTACTTTAATTTTATATTTATTTACTTGATAATTATTATTAAATATATAATTTTAAATACAAAAAGTGTAATAATAATCTAAAGATTGGAAAGTTTTCATTTTGTTTGATTTTATGTTAAATATCAAAGTTATAATAATAATATGAATATGCGAAAATCATAATAAATAAATATTTGCTTGTTAATTACAATTTTATGTTGTATTCACATGATTTTATACAATCATTCCGTTTATTTTAGCCATTGCACAACTAGCCCCATCCTATGCTCAACTAGTCCCACTAGTGGGGTACGTTGAGCAATTTGGAGCGCTCTCGCATTTCTGGGAATAACTTGTAAATTTACACTCGGATCGTTTTTGTGTCGCTAGATCTTTTGAGGAAGACTAAATTACGAACTTAACAGTACATGAATTGATTAAATCCGATGCATCGTCTTAAAGTTATGGAAGTTCAAACCAAAAAGTGATCAACTAGCCCCGCCCTGCCCTATTCATCAGACGACCGGAGCTTAACACTTAATGGTTTATTACATACGCAGGGAGGAAAGTAAGACATACCAACTTGCGAGTGTGATTGCTTACCTGAGTTGAAGGCGAGGGTGGCAAACATGTGGATTAGAACGTCCCATTTTCCATTCTTGGTATGTAATATACTATTTTTAGTTTCCGTCTCACGACTGAATTAGAAAAAAATTTTTCCGTAAAAATAGAGATTTTTCGTGCTTAAAAAAAATTTAACTTTGTTTCTTTGTTTTTTCTACAATGTTTTGCATTGCGCACGGTCATGTTGTTGTTTATACACGATAAGAAATATTTTGCGGATATCACTATGCCAGTATGGGCGTGAACGCCATACTGTATGGTATCGAAGATTTTTATAGGTTGTAAAATTGTATGCATAGATGATTCGACCATTGCGGAAATAGTAACATTGGCGATAGTTGTCGCGGATGTCGCAATGTCAGGCCCATACTGCGTTGCCGTATCCACAATGCTTCTGTGCAGCCAGATCGTGGGATATTTTTACCCCCTCCTGCCATTACACTCCATGCTATTTCACCGCGGGAAGGGGTAAAAATATCCCACGATCTGGCAGCACTGCTGGCAGATAAACCTAGTCTGCCGACATCTATATAGTTTCGGCAGTAATACGATAGTATACATTGATTGACACGCCAAAAATTATGGCGGGAAAAACTAGTAGCATTGTGCACTCGGCATTGTAGTATGGGACTCAGGGCCATGCTGTTTCGCCGTGCCTGCTATGCATATACGTGTGAGCAATACAATAGCTCCAGTACTATACAGTACAGTAAATAACTCCATACTTCTGGGACTTGTTACAATACTGTCTTGTAATATTTCACGTACTATTTTAGTATCTGACTTGAGACCATACCAGCATGGTGTTGAACGCCATGGATTTCTTATCGTGTATTTTTGGAATAGATGACCTTTTATTCATTAAATTTTGGTGTCTTATTGGTATAGTTATTTGGTGACTCAGTGGTATATTTAAGATTGCCTTAACTTAGAGCAGTTGACGCGATATCAAAAGACCTAAGTTCGATTCCCGAACTAAACCACCATTATTTTTTATCGGTTCCATTCTATTATAACATTGAATTTACTCAGAAAAAATTTATTTGTTTCTTTGCTAAATTTGATAATATATTTCATCCTATTACAGACACATTATAAAAATGAGCATTCATATTATTTAATTACCAATCAATAAATTCTTAGTCAGTAGATTAAATAAATTCGCTATTATTTGACGACCTTTAAAAATGAAATAAAACTAGTGTTTTTTATGGCAAAAATTTTTTTTTCATAGTTTTTTTATAGTTTTCATATTTCGTCATAACGATAACCCATATAAATAGCAACAACAATAACACACCAAAGCAGTAGAATAGGGACAGTAGGCGAACCGAGAAATGGAATCGAAGCACGAGTGAAGCAAGTGAATCGTGTATTCTCTTTGTTGGATATTGTCTGTCGTACAAACCGGTCGGATGTTGGACACGTAACGTAAACGTTCAGAGCTCTGTATACCCATTCGTTCGCCTGGTTGGCCCTCGATACGACCCGAGCCCGAGAGCTAACGTTGGCGGCAGTGGCAGCGCCAGCGGTGCTAGCGGTTGTAATGGTGGTGGTTACGGTGCGGTGAAAGCTGCCGATGGCATTTGTGGCAACGCGGCGAATCGGTAAACCACGCATTCACTCTCCCCCGCGGGGTACTGTCTAGGTGACTGCACACATCTTCTCAGATTCTACAGGGTAGAAACCCCAGTCACTACTGCTGGTTCTCTGTAAACCCATCACTTTGAGATGCCCATTTGCCTATTTAGTTCAACATTAGGACACACATCACCTCATTGATCTGTTCTATAGATGACCCATCGAAATATAATGCTCACTTTCAATATATATATATACATAGACTGAGCTTCAGGATCGTCTTAGATTGTGTTTGTTTGATTAATTTGCTTACTGTAAGTGACCACTGATCAACAATATCATTAACCATTGTCTCTATCTCTATATACCCCAGTCGTAATGTCTCTTTAGTAATTATATACTAGGGGATAAAACCCTTTGAACGTTCTAAGGGAATATCATATTGAATTATTCAAATAATTTTACTTTATTTACGAGTGTGTCCGTTATCAATGATTTATACATGAGCTCACTTGGATATGACATTTTCAATCAAATTTATATAAATATATGTAGCTAATTGTTATAAAACTGAGCGCAAGAATAAAATAAATTTCTGAGAACCTCACAAAATTATGATTTTTATAAATAGTAGGGGAGGGAGGGGCAAAAGGGGGTACTTAAGGAAATACCAAGTTTTCGAGGACTCAAATACGCTAAATCGTTTTTTTTTTTTAATGATATTCAAAGTAAATAGAAGAAATTCTCAATTACCGTTGAAAAAAAAAATTTTTCATTTCTGCGGGCAAAGTGGGGTACCCCCTAAAAAAGGTAAAAAAAAAAAATTTCTGGATTTTAAACGAATTTGACTAAGTTGAATTTTTTTTTAAGTAATTTACATAAAGAAAAATTATATTTTACATGTTTATTGGATATAGTAGAAGAAAAAAAATTTTTAATAGTTTTTATCATAAAACAAACGTCATTGATATTTTTCAACCGTCAATTGATTTTTGAAAAAGTTTACCAAAAAAAATTCAAAGTAACGCTTAATTATATTTACAGAAGTGATTTTGGAATGTTTAAAAACCATTTAAAATATAAAATTTTTTTTTATCAAATTTTGGGGGTACCCCGTTTTGCCCCCCCTTCCCCTATATTATACACCTAGGCCAATAAAGTACGAAATGTCTCAGATCACATGTAATTGTTGGCCGAGGTCAAGAAACATGTGATCTGAGGCTCTCTGATTTACTGCCCAAGGAGTGTAATATACTATTTTTAACCCGTCAGCACTCCTGTCAGCTTTTCAGTATACTTTACGCCCGTGATGAGAGTTTTGCTCACGCTTAACGCGTAGGCACCAAACAAATTTTTTCAAATTTTAAGCAAGAAAATATTTTTCATAAGTTAATTGCTCTATGTATTATGAGAATAATAAAAAATAAATAAATGATAATCGTAATTTATTTACGATTAATAAACGTAATTTAAACTTTAAAGAATTCAACCGAATAACTTCGCACACCGTAGACTGCCGAAAGTATACGAGCAGTCACGAGAGTAACCGAACATAGAATTTTTTTACTTACGCCTTTACGCCCGTGATGAGGAAAATGCTCACATTTTTTGAGGAGCATAAAAAAAAAAAATTTTTTTAAAGCGGAATCTGAAAATCGATAAAACTATTCAAAGATAGAAAAAATTTCAACTATTCGTTCCATTTGAAAAAAAAAAGTTATTCATGTTTAAAATCGAGCGTGAGCAAAATGCTCATAACGGGAGTGCTGACGGGTTAATGTAGGGAAGAAGTGAGAGAAATTAGATCCCCTATACAGAAGAAAAAAATTACTAATAGGAAATAGAAAATCTATATGTAAAAAAGTTCGAAAAAATTATAGATTATGGGTATTTTGCTTTTTTTGATTGCCATAAGAATGCCATAAAAAAATTTTACTCGTCCCAAGAAAATTTTTACTTGAGCCAAGAAATTCTTTGCATTATGAATTAAAAACAAAAATTTCCTTAGGGCGAGAAAAAATCTTTCTAGTCCTCAGAAAATTTTTGTTTTTATTTCATGATGCAAAATTTTTCTTGCGCCAAAAATTCCTTTTTTTTCTGTGTTTAATTTCAATATTGGCATAGTAAAAATGCCTATAAAAACATAGAATTTTATCCAATGTCGACATAGGAATTATTTTTATGTTGACATAGTATAAAATCCCTAAAACAAACAGGAATTTTTTTCATGTTAGATCATTTTTTTACGATGTCAGCATAGGAATAATCACTATGTTATACTAAAAAAATTGAGTATGAAGAGAAAGCTAGTAATCAATGATTTCTGATAATATTTTTTATTTGCCCAAAGGGATTTCAATTTTTATAAAAAAAAAAAAAAATACATTAAAAATTTATAGTATTTTTTCCATCAAAGTTATCAAATAATTGATTTACCAAATATTTTTTTTTTTTTTTTTTATTAGACTATAATTCATTTCTATGCATTTTGAATATTTTTCCATAAAATAACTCAATCAATAAATTGATTTCTAATAGTTTGAACTACTCTCCTGTAAATTTTAACTTTTCAACTCTGAGGGTTTGAAAGTTACGGACCTTTGAACTTTAGACGCAGCTGCGATTGAAAATTTTGTTTCACAAAATTAAGCTAATTTTAGTTAACTCTTTGAAAATTATCATCATATATATTTGCCACTAATTATACATTTTCCATTGCGAAAAATGAAAAAAATAAAAAGCATTTTTTCACTAACGAATTAATAAGAAAATAAAGAAATTCAAAATTCATAAATTTAAATAATAATTTAATAATAAGTGATGTAATTTGTTTGTTTTATAAATAGAATCCTAGTTTTTTTTCTTTTATTTCAAAGGGAAAGTTGAGCAATACGTTACTGAAATGTAAAACACTTTTTTCCCTCGGCATTAGCGTTCCTACGTGCTGATTATATTTTCATTAACTATAACCCCAGGAGTTGAAAGTAACGTTATCCCGTTTGAAATTCCATGTCTCGCAGTTGGTCGGCTGAAGAATCCGAAGCTTTAATCAACCTAATGTAGTCGCGTAAGCCATCGTGTTATAGTCGTATCGTAACGTCCTACTCATCGTCCTCCTTCTGGTAGTCGTCGTCGTCGTCGTCGTTGTCGTCTGCCGGTGTTTTTCGTGAGCAACGATCGCATGATAAAAATGACAGAGATGTATGGCATAAAGAGACATGGTTTATAATTATATTTAATAATCCTGTTGTTGTTATTTATTATTATTTCACTCTCTAATTAAATTATCTAACCTTCTAATAATCATTATTATTTATTAGTATTTTTAAATATATACATAGTTTTTTAAAAATTCAGTTAATTAGAGTTTTAAATAACTTATGGAAACATTACCATATGTTACTTTTTTTTTTTTTAATGAAAATTTATATTTTTCATCTGCAGATAATACACTTTTTTTTATATTTCATAAATTTAATTAAATAATTTCGTTTTATAATAACTGACGCTCTGAAATTTACAAATTAATGTTCTTTTAAATATTAAAATTTTTGATTGCTATAAATTTTTATTAAAAAAAAATTGTTTTGGGAGAAATAGAAAAAAAAACTCGTTAACTGACAGTTATTCCAATTAAACTGATCATTTATTATTGAATTTTTTTTTTATTTAAACTGTTTTAAATTGTAATTTTTTTTAGCAATTTCAAGTTCTTAAGAATCATTTTAAAAATAATTTTCATTTAAATTTTCATTTTCGATAGTTTTACTACTATACATCTATATTTTTATGTGTATTTCGTACTTTCGCAAGTGTGTGAAAAACTAAAAATTTTTTTATTCCATTCTACTAAAGAAGAAATGAAAATTGTTTTGTAACTTCAAATCTCAATATGAATCTTCAAAAAAATTTTCCAAAATTACAGTAAACCATAGGCTAGTAAAATTTATTTTCTTATAAAATTTAAGGGGATACGCTGCTGGATCTTTTTCTCACACTCAAAATAATATACGGAACTATCTTTGTTGCATTCGTAGAGTAAATGAAAATTTTAAAACAATTTTTTTCGCAGACGAATTAGAATTTTTGAAATTACGAAATTTCTAATCCTCCGTTAAGGTTTTAAAATACGCTAAAGTCTCGATGCAGTGTTTGTCCGTGAATTAAATTGAATTGAAGATCCGTTACCTTTATCCCTTAATAACCATTGGTAAAATATATTTAAATAAATAAAAATTTAATAAACTTATTTATCTCTACTAAATTTTGGCAAACTCAGTAATTATTTGTATACATAAGCATAAAATATTTACCATCAGTACTTGTAAGAAAATAGTTAAAAAAAAAAAGCGAGTGAATTGTCTGGTGTGAAACAATACTTCTCTGACGATGACTTTCTCACCTTAAAGCAATATAGTTTCTCGACAAACTATAAAGGGACGTTCAATGGCTGTCCTTTCAGAGTTATGGACCATGGTATCCGGTAGACAAAAACCCCTCGAGTGATAAAGTGATGGCAAACGTGTCACGTGACTGTATATGATAATTCATGAGGCGTGTACAATATCGTAATTCTGCTTTGTAATGGTTATGATGTGATATAAATACAAAGCATTTTACTGACATACATATATATATATTTATATACTAATACACCCATATAAACATATACTTATTATGTATGTATATATATTTGACGAGGTTAATAATAACGTATAACATATATATATAATATGAGTAATAAAAAATTTCTAAGCTGCTGATAAAAGTTTAAAGAAGGTGAAGCGTATAAACACTCTTGGATGCTGATCGTGGGTCATGTGCATTATTATATTATTATTTTTTCATAAATGTAAAATAATGTAAAGGAGAGTGTATATTAAAGGCTGTATATTAAAGGCTAACATGGATCGGCAGCAGCACTTTCTTCTTTCTCTTTATCTTTCACTGGCCGACACAACAACGACGGTACGATGAGAGCTCGCTCGCGAACGCGGTAGGATGGAAAAATGTGTCGTGGTTACGCCGTCGGAGCGTAAAGAGCTATGATAATAGAGGCGTAAAGAGGGTCCGGGGTTATTTCATAATTACAGACTGTGCTTAAACCGAGGGTGTATTATGCCCGGCTTGTATGCGTTGCCAACTCACAGCACTGAACCTTCTTTCTCTCTTGCCCATTCTCTTTTTTTTCTTTCTCTCTCTCTCTCTCTCTCTCTCTCTCACCCTCTATATATATGTATATAAATACATATATTTATTATGTAACACGAGTGTAAGAGAGAAAACACAACATAGTCGTATTACTAACTTAAGGGTTGAGCTTGAACATCTACAAAAAATTTCATACAAAAAAACCGAGCTTTCTCAGTTTCCAACGTTTTCACCATTTCTATCTCCATTATACACATCGTGTTACATGTAATCTCTGTATTTTTATATCACTTTAAATTATAAAAAAAAAAAAAATGTGCTACAAAAAATACATACAAAATAAATCTTCATTGAATGTTTTTATTCATTTTTAATTTATAGCAAAAAACATTCGTTTTTTTTTTTTTTTCAAACTTGCTGCAATTAATTAAATCACGATAAAATTAATAAAAAAATGACCTAATTTTTAAATTTATCTTAGAAATAAAAAAAATTTATTCAATTTCTCAGTCACTGATTGACGGAAAATTTCTATTTTATCAACAGTAAAAAAATTTTAATTACTCGGCGCCTTTGGTGAGTGAGACGGAGATAGTTAATGGACCAGACAGCTTTCAAATATTTATTAAATATAATAATAATAATTATTATGATTGATTTAAATGGTAATTTATTGTCATAAGTATTCTCCAGAGTATTTCAGAATTAATATGAATTAAATCGATTAATTAATTATTTAAATTTAGATTTCAATTGTAATTCGTGGAAATTACGATCAGATTAGCAGATAAGTTAAAATTCAATTCAAGTCTTTGATATTTGTATTGCAATGAATAAATTTAATTTTAATGATTATTAATTAGACTGTTGTTAGGACAAATTGGGTCACCAAAAATTACTAAATCTAAAATCCAGCCATTAAATTGTTTTATGTTAAAGTCGAAATTTTTGTTTTAATAATAAACTTAAACAATTTTTTTATGTATCCATTTTTCTCCACATAAATTTTTTATGATTGTATCACAATTAATACCTTGTAAAAAATTAGGAGTAAATTCGGAAATTGTTTAGAAAATCTGATAGAATCCAATAGAATCTCATACATTCCTATAGATTTTATAAGAATGAATGAGTTCTATGAGAAGTGCTACAGTTAAGTATAGGGCCTTATGCACACAGCTATAAGGATCTATTAGATTTTTTAAGCAGGGTCCAGATTCACTTCGTCACTTGGAGTTTCGGAATTTAAAAAAAAAAATTCACTCTGCATATGGAGTAAATAGGAAGTATGTTTTTTTAGATGAGTGATTTCGGAGTGATCTGGATTTTATTTAAATCTACATTCACACTGATTTGAAGATTTAATATTAAAACCCTTCGGAGTGAATTTTACTTCGAGAAGATTAAATAAATAAACAGTGATCCGCTCCGCATTCACTCCGGATTTACTCCGAGTTCACTCCGCTAATTTTTTAAAGAGTATGAAATTTGATTTGAAAACTAGAAAACATATAAGCAGTAAAAAAAAAAATCACGTACATATTAGACGCATTTTTTTCTGATAGTTCGTTTGCCCCTCTTACGTTGATACTTTTAACGTAAATTTATGATAATATATAAACTGTAAAAATGTAACAAATAAGTATAAAGTACACTCGACGTAAAAGTATGTAATAAAATATTTCTAGTCACGAAAATAATTTTTTTTTTATCAGACCATATATTTTTTTTTTAAAAATGATAATTAGTCTTTGTGCAAGACAATTAATATTTATATAAAAATGCAATATTAATGTTACGTCATAGTATTATCAGCTCATTTCAGTACTAATAAAATTTATATATTCCCCGGTACTTTCCAGCCATCTACCACAACTCCCATTGTCCATTTATACACGAATATTAAACATAGTATACATGTATAATAGATGAACAATACCGCATTATATATATACATACACACAGCATCGAATGCTTATCTATTTTCTACCGCAGTCACGTATGTACGTACGGTAACATGCACAATATAGGTAACGCGGACACACGCGTCGCGTTCACAAACGTGTCGCGTGACAGATGCTGGTTCCGGATTTTTCGTGTGACACTAGAGGAAAGCTGTTCTAAAGGTTGAAAATAATAGAGAAAAAAAATGAATAAAATAAAGTAAAACACAAAGAAAAAATATTTAAAAGAATTGAAATAAAATAAAGAAGAAGAAAAAGTAAACAGTCAAGTTGCTAGTGAGTGACACCGTCAACTCGATGTGACAATTATCTTTGACAAGAATTTCATTTTACGTTTCTCTGCCGGGAAATCGGTTGCCAGAATGCCAGGGAGACTTGAACTTTTACTACATTTATCACAAGAACGTATACTGGAATACTAAAGAGTTAGATTTTGTCAAATAATCGCAAAATTTTTTTTTCTATTATTTTTATTTATAGAAAAACGTGGATATTCTTTTAAAAAATAATTCAAGTGGAGAAGTGAAAACGAAGTTGATTTTTTAAGAGTATTTCTAAAGATTTTTTTATTTTAAAGTTTAAAAAAAAAAAAAAAAAAAAAACCAAATGATCAAAAGCTGATTTTGTGAAGTTTACTTTGTAAGCTGTTGATCCGAATAACTTAAAAACTTCTCAACTGATTTATTTTTATTTCTTTTTTTAACAAAGCGATAACATTTATCTAAATTTATTTTTTCGAGTACAGTGATTTTGGTTTTTTTTTGGTTTCTTTTTGTTGTCAGTGAATGTAATGGATACTTTTTAAAGAGAAAAGTTAAAAATAATTGAGTAGATAATTTGTTTTAATTATCAAATAAAATATATGTCTGTCAAAAATTGTTTATTAAATAATTAAGTATAAAAGTTTGTTGATGACACGCATTGTTGTTCGCAGACAAAATATCCATGACGGAAAATTAGGACATTTTCGCTTTAACAAAACAGTGAAATGCAATTTCGCGTCCCGTATTCAGCTGCATTATTTCACGATTAATTTCGAGATAGATATTTCCTACGTGCAGATAATTATAATTATTACAATTATACAAACTAAATTTAAATTTTCAAAACATAAATTTATAAATGTTTTAATTAATTACTAAATATTTAATATTTATGTCATTACTCTTATCTACAAATTTAAAATAAGAGAAATGGGTAAAATTACAAAAATCACGAATTTTAATATTTCATTCAAATTTCAATTATCAAATTTTGAACTCATATTACAAATTATTAATAATTTTTAAAAATAATTTACAAATAATACAGATATTTTAAATAGTTTAAAAATTTATAAATTAAATTCTTGCAAACTCCAATTTTGAATTGAATATCAATATAATTAATAAATAAAAATTATTCGCATACTTCTCTGTGTCTTGTTTTACCGATAATTTTTCCTTGCCAGGCAACAAAAAATTTTTTAAATTTTTCAGAACAGAAAAACCGAAATCCAAAAATTTATATTTCAAAAATAGTACATTTTTTTAGTGTTGTCATTTTACCCAAATTCTCATATTTATGACAAAAAAAACATACTAATATTTTCATACTGCTTTACTTAATTTTTTTTTTTTTTATTATGGAGTAAATAAAGCTCATAATTTAAAATTTCAATATAAATTTTTTATGATAAAAAAAGTTGTAACCAAAACCACATTTTCATTAAAAATGATAAATAGGTTATTTAAAAGTACGAAATGCACTTACAGTTCTAGTCTTTTTCAACATTCAGGAAAACAAGTTAAAGAACACTTTCTGAATTCATTTGAAATACCGAAATAACCATACGCAAGTATAACTAAAAAGTATGCACTCGACAAACATGTACTATACATGTACTATATATATATATATATCTACATACATTACAATAACCAAGAATGTGCGGTTACTAAATTATTTTTCCACACCTGAATTGGAAGCTCCCGTCGAGCGACCCGATGAGAAAACTTTTCGTGTAGTATTTCTCGTTGTCTATTTCTATTCGTTATTCATTTTATTTCGCACCCAAATATCCACAATGTAGAATTACGATCCAAATGTACATTTTCGACCACATTGCTGGATAAAAATAAATAAAAATGAAAATAAAGTAAAAAGTATGATAGAAAAAAAAAAAAAAAGAAAATAATAAATGAATAAAATACGACACAAGTTCACACTTGTGTAACAGGTTTCCTACCCAACTTTTCGAACCAATCGATATTGGAAGTTACTTGTAGTTGAACAAATATTATGCCAGCTCTATACTGTACTACCACACATATTACCTAATGAAAATGTACTGATGTATGAACAGAAATGTTTAAGTTACTTAATGCAAGTTTACGCTCAAATAATTTGCATTATATAAGATTTTAATTACCATATTTCAGACTTAAGTAGTCAAAAAATAAAAAAATAACAGTCAGCTATTTTTTACCTTAGCTGGTTGTCAGTTATTCTGTTGTAAGAACTAATAACGAATTTTTTACAAACTTAAATGATACTGTATTAAAGCTAACAATTTGTTTAGTCAATATAATTGCCGTGGTAATTTACTACCATAATTTACAAGTTTTGTTTGGAGAATAAAAGTTGTGTGAACGAGTACGAGTGCAGTAAATAGCTTGCAACCATTTAGACAAATTGTTATTTTTTATCAAGTGTATTTTGTAAAATCGATTATTGATTTTTTTACATTATTATAAGTATATATAAGATATATATAGTAAGGTGTAGTCCATTGGCAATCTTTGTAAAAGCATCAAAAATATATTTTCAACTTTCCACTTGGAAAATTGAAAAATTCGTTCAAATCACTGAATCCTCTCAATAAATATTTTCAAAGAAAAATCTTAAAAATATTTTATAAAATTAATTTTTTATCGCGGGAAGCCGGATAAAATGAAAAATTTTAAAATTTAAGAAAAAAAATCGTAATTAGTTATGAAAAACATCTTTTTTGAATTTTTTTCTAAGTTTTTTTTTATTTATTATAAATAATATTTGAATTCACACT
The DNA here is from genome assembly GCF_029852145.1 of Microplitis mediator. Classification (NCBI taxonomy): domain Eukaryota; kingdom Metazoa; phylum Arthropoda; class Insecta; order Hymenoptera; family Braconidae; genus Microplitis; species Microplitis mediator. The sequence continues at coordinate 14,623,047 of NC_079979.1, forward strand.
TGACATTTTATCAAAAAAGTTTTTAAAAAAATTTATAGAAAAAACCTTTTTCAGGATAAAAATTATTTTCTTTTATCCCCCCCATTGTTTCGTCCTCCCCTACCGACGTATATTATACATTTATCAATAGAAAAATATCAACTTAATTTAATGATTATGACAATTTTTTCTTCAGCGACAATTTATATATATCATGGGATTATTTTACGATTAGAAAAAAAAAAACTCATTCAAATTAATGTGTTGATTATTATTTTCCAGTATTCTCAATATTTTTTACCCTCCATGACTATAACTAAAATGACATATATATCTAAATGTCCCAGCACGACTTGACCAATTTCTCTTTGGTATATTTATCTAAATAACTTGATCACATACCAGAGCTGTAACCCAGTAAAGTTATTCTCACTTACTCGCATCGAATCTATATTCCAGAACTCACTACATACTCACGAACTCTCATACTCTACATTTAGGTTTTTAGTACCACGAGAATAATCCAGTCAACTGTAACCTTAAACTCAACACCCTGTAAACTTTATCGGAGGTTTTTGAGTTGATAGTAGCGTAAATGCATACAGCCCAGGGCTCAATACCGGTTAGTTTTACATTCCCTGGAGCTTCTTAGCTGCATAAATGACTACCAATTACTATTATAACATTCAGAAAGCACAACAAACAAAAACAGGCCATGTGGAACACACTGTGGCAAGGCTACCAAGCTTTAGCCCCAGTGTCTAGTTTATAATGTACTACAATACGAAGGAAGAAAGAGTATATGATATGAGGAAAAGAGCTTGTGAGTGTAGAGAAAGGTGAAGACGGACAAGGATATAAACCCGGGAGGCAGTAATACAGGCCGCACACCAGTTCGCTGACTTGACTCGACTCAGCTATAGTTCTACCAACTCTCAGCTTCTGCTCCTGCTAGTGGTTCAGGTAAAAACCTACTGCTAATTAATTAACCTCTCCTCGGGGTTTGTGGGTAAATAGGAGGAGCTATGTTGAGTCGTTGCTATTTATATATTGCACTGGTGGTATAAGTAGTAGTAATAGTAATAGTAGTAGTAGAAGCAGTGGAAGTAGTGGAAGTAGTACCGGGTACAGAGCCTTTGGGGAAAACGGCTTGAAAGGTCCATGAGAGTTGAAGAGGCCGCCGGCAACTCACGGTAACCTAAGCTGACTGGTCTCTTGATCTTCCAAGCTTCTCTTCCTTCTCGTCACCACTACACCTACGACTACACCTATAGTAGAAATCTACATCTTTGTCGTAGGCGGTAGCGGTTTTATACTACCCTATTCGCAATACGTCTTTCTAACCACTTGTACATCTGTTTACGAGTTCTATTCTGTACTCCTATTATATCATTCTACTCTCTGACCAGTTTGGAAGATTATGCTGGTGCACTGACATCACCATTGCCTGCTCAAGTAATTTAGATGCTGGAATAATTTTGAATACTATGGTCTATAATTAGATTTTTTGCATTACTGGTACCCGGTACGTTCTTTGGCTGGATAGAGTCTTAAAGTCTATTATGATAAACTTTGTTCTATGAAGATACTTGCGTGAATTGGCACGTATCCCTCGAGGGGATGATAGTAGCCGTGTATGAGGATTAAAATTTTTATGCTCAAGATATCTTCATGCGCTTGTGGGATCAATGAAGATGCCTATATAGTTTAAAGAAAAAAATGAGATCTTTTAGGTATATTATAACTTTATAAAATGTTTTTTTTATTTTTTTTTAAATATGTTATTAAATATTTATTATCGTGAAAAGAGAGTGGAATTGTTTGTTCAATATGAACTGGTGAAATAAAATGCCTGGGTCGAAATTTTTATGATGTGGGAGTGGGTGGGAAAATCGGGTCGCTATGGAAATAATGCACTTTTTTATTTTTATTGCGTTAGACTTTTTATATTTTTTAAAAATAAAATAAATTTACAATTGCCATAAAATTTTTTTTTCCTTTTCAGATCAAATATCGACTGTTCTAAAATTTAAAAAGAAAATGATTGAAAAAAAATTTTGAGTATCCTATTCTGCTCGTCTCTCCTCTTTTTTAATTGGGCTAATTAGTCAATCGCCTTAATACAATCCGAGTGTTATTAATTGATAAATTAACTTTTTTCAACGTGACCCAAAAATTTTCGAATTTTTTTTTTTTTTTTAATTCCATAACTTTCCAACATTACTAAATGTTATGCATTAAATCTTATGAAAAATACATTAAAAAAAAAAAAACTTTTATGTCAGTCATTGTATTTTTTTTAAATTTCCAGTCTACTTAAAATTTTCTAATTATAGAATACGACTTTTCGAAACTAAAATGGTGATATTCGCCTTATCATTGATGAAAACTTCTATTAAATAACAACTAATTTTATTGTTATAAGAAATAATTGTTCATTATACTTTAAAAAATGAATATAATGCAAAAACTTTCATTCGAATATCAAAACCTATTTTAAAAATGATAGACAGTATAAGCGTTCTATTACGGACAGTAATTAAATATTTATATAACCAAAAGAATTTCCATCTAATTTAATGTTACTATCCACATAATCCGACTTTGAAGAAGCTATTACTTTTTTATAAAGAAATAAAAAGAGATGTCGGTAAAATAGTTAAGGAATGAACTTGAAATACTTTTGAATTGACTACTATAGAACTTGAGATGGTTAGTGAAACTTTAAAGAGGAATTTTCTGAAGTAGAAAAGATGTCTTAACGTTGTCAAGAGCTCTACTGAGGATTCCCCGATTGGTATGGGCAAATTAAACGGAATAAGAAAACAGAAGTATATTATGATTTTTTTATGACCTAGTCCCTTAAATTTTAATGCCTCCTTTTTGAATATTTATCTCATTGTATCATGATAATGTGGGGTTTTTATTATTTACAAAGACCCGGCCTGATTAAGAGCTCTTTCAAATGTGAAATAACTTTATAGTTGAGATAAAATAACAAAAAAAATGAACTTTTGTCGGCGAGATCTTGTTAAAAATGAAAATTTATAAGGTCAGATTTAACTATGATCTTTTCACATACGTTTTAATTAACCCGGGCTAAATGAGACACCATTTCGAGAAAATTTTTTTAAATTTTTGTTCATAATTTTTTATAGTAAATCATTTTAATATAGTCTCATTTTTTACAATTTATTATAGTTTTTAATAAAATAACTTCACTTATAATCGTGGAAAAAAAATTTCTTTAAAATTTTGGGCGCACTGCCCAAAATGGCCAACTTGTCCCAATTTCTCTTAGACACTGCAAACATAAATTTTTAAATTAAAAAAAAATATAAACCCCCTTAAAACTGAGTCCTTTTTTCGCCCAGATTTTGTTGTGTTTTATTTTGCGCCGGATCATTTTGATTTTATTTTGTATGTTTTTAAATAATTTTATCTCGTTAGATTTTTTTTTTCTTCAGGTTGATAGAAAAATATATAAAAAAATGAAGGTATGAGAAAAGATGGATAAGAATATGGTAAAAGTACGCTGAAAGGAAAAACGTCTAAGTATCTCAGTACAGCTATAAGAGATTGGCCTACATACACATGCATAAGCCAGCAGTTTTACAGTATAAGAGTAAAATGAAGAGTAAAGGATAGCAAACTCAATATAAGAGAAAATAGCTTTTATTTTATTTAAAATTTTTTTTTACGCTACATCTTTTAGCAACTGAGCTTCTGTCAGTACAAATGCGATTTAAATATTAGCATTATGTTATAGGTCTTAAACAGTCACATATAATGAATACTGAAGCATTCTGAGTAATATAATATATACAAACAGAATATATTACATGAGCTTAAATGTGTTGAATTGTTTTTTTTTATTTTACTTTAATTTAGTGTTTGAATTTAAATATAAAAATTTTGCTTTTCATAATTTTTCATTTCAGAAATTTTCGTAAAAGCTACTTAAATCCTGTTTTAAAGTCGCGATAAATTATTAAGTTTTTACTTTAATTAGCGCAAAGAAATCGTTTTTTTTTTTTTTTTTTTTTTTTTTTTTTTTTTTTTTTGTAAGCATCTGTGAAAGATTATTTTGGGAAATTATTATTATTATATAAAATAGGATAATTTTTTTCGTTCATATAATGAGGTCAGTTTTATATTTTAAGAGATTATTTGTGCCTAAAAAATACACTGTAAAAAATCTCCGGGGTAAGTCCAAGCGGTGTAGGTGTTAAAATTATCGGTATTAAATTTACCCCCGAAAGCGCTATGAAAATAACGCTGCCACCGGTGTAAATATTCTAGACCGGTGCACAGAAAAAACAGATATCTTGAGTCAAGAAAATATTTTTGAAGACAAACGTTTTCGGGAACCAAGTCAAGATTTTCTTGAGCCAAGAGAATTCGTCTTGATTGGAGAAGATTTCTACTTTATCTGAAAAAATTTAGGTCTCCAAAAAAATTTTCTTGAATCAAGAATATTTACCTTCAGTCGAGAATTTGTTTTTTTGTGTGTGTTAAAATATTTTACTTTGTGAATATTTTTACTTACTCGATCACTATACTTGTTACTAAATGATTTTTTTTATAAATTTTCATAACGAACTGACATTTTTTGTGTTTTATAATCTTTAAAGTTAATGCTCCAAGCGGACGCAATTTACCCCGCTTTTACACCAGTATCACTCCGCTTTTACACCGGTCACCCCGTTTTACACCGGTTTTACTCCGCTTTTACACCGGTTACCCTGCTTTAACACCGGTGTATTATGCCTCCTACACCGGTGTAATTTCATTTTTACACCGGGCGGAGTTAAAACGAGTCCATTTTTAACACCGCTCTTTTTACAGTGTAAGATTCACAAATAAAGAAAAAAAAATCTGTTTTAATGAAATTTTTGTAAGCAAATTTTGTTTCTTTATTTCATAGATTTTTTACTACAAAAGCTTTATAAGTTCAGCTATCTCATTTCAAATACTGTGAGCCAATTATTACTTTGTTTTAATTTTTTTACATAAAAAAAAAATTTGCTAGACTTCAAATGAAATGCATTTTTAGATGTAAAATTTGTTAATGAAATACGTTTCCATAATTAAAAGAAAAAAAAACACAGTAATGTGCAAAATATGTTATGGAGTGAAAATTTTACTGTTACTGGATTTTAAAATTGGGTTGCTGAGTTGTTAACGAATACTTTATTAAAAATTTGAATTAAGCTACGAAATTTTTGGAAATTATTTGAATAATAAAATTTTATGTAGAAACAATAAAAGAAAATGTTTCATAAAAATGACGCATTTAAATATATATGTACATAATAAATAAGTATATATATATATATATATATATATATATATATATATATATATATATATATATATATATATATATATAAACACAGAAGACTTAACGGAAACAGGAAAGAGGATACTTCTGGTGGCATTTTGAATTATTAAAGTGTATCCTTTTTTGAATAAATTATCATGAAAGAACCCAGTGAAACGAATCCAAGGATAGGTGGACTGGTAGAGGATGGTGTATACATATTTATGATACAGACGTGAAATACAAAGGATAATATAGTTGTACAGGTGTACACATAAAACCGATCGAACATGTACCAAGACAAATTCGGACCGAGTAGTGACGGGAATAAGATACCAAAAATATATACAAAAAAAAAAAAAAATACTACCGTGAGTATATATACCGACACTATGTAAATACTAGTCGAGCTTTGTTTGTGTCAAGAAACCTTTAACTAATTGTTCTGATAGAACCAAATTGTGAATTTACATATTTTTAATTCAACTTAAAAAATTAAAAGTTGAATTTTCTTTTATCGTTATTTACTATTTAATAAATTAAATTTTATAATTTACTCATCGTTTTATGAAGTTGAGTTTTTTTTATAGAAACTATTAAATAAATGAAATTTATTTTGTTTTAATAATTTTTTTCCTTTGTGTATTTCTTGAAAATGTTTCTTTGTTCTTGAAGCTATTTGCCGGAAGGCATTTTTTTAGAATTAAAAAATAATTTATTTATTTTTCAATTAATATTCATAATTTATATCAAGCGAATTGACATGTCATTTCTTTCATTTTATTTTATTTTATGAATAAATAAATTATGAACTTTTGAATAAATTAGTCATATTAAATAATGGAATTAATTACTGATGTACAAACAAATTTATTTATTTTTATCAGTGCTCATTCGCAAGACAGAATAATATCTAAAAAATGTCAGTATAATTCTTTATTCCATCTGGTGGAAAGAATAAAATTCGCTGAACAAAAAGATAAATGCGAAAAGTAAGAAAATGGCATTATAATGAGCTTGACGAAATAGACAGACACCTAGTTACATAAATAAACAGCAACGCTAACAAGGAAAAGTTTTAAAAAGAAGTAAAAAAATACGATAAAGAAAAAAAAGAGGAAGCGAAAAAAATAAAAAGCCAAGAAAATGATGATAAAAACAAAAAAAAACAACAGCAGTAGCAGGAAGAAGTGAAGAAAAGAGAACAGTAGTAGAAGTAGAAGTAGAAAAAAATATAAGAGAAAATAAGAGTAAAGAAGAGCTGAAGAAAGGATGTAAAATGCTTACACCACGTGACACATAGTGGTCCGCAAACAGAGAGAAACATACGCAGAGATCAGGAGAAATAAACCCCACTGCAGAGCTGTGGGCGCATTGCGCAAAACCCCCTGCTTGCTTGGCTTGCTCGCATTCCCTCCTCCCCTCCTCTACCACTCACCCTTCACCTCATCCTCATCCTCTGGTTCACCCTTCTCTATGTTACTTTTTCACTTCCTCGTGTACCACATTTTGCTACCATTACCTTTCTCTCTACTTCAATATTCGCTCACGCTATGCCACCTTTTTTTTTTTATTACTTCTTTTTCATCCTTCCAACCGACCGTTTCCCCATTCAAATCGTTTTCTATACCCTTGTTCATTCTGCCTCTTTTACTTCTTGCTCTTTTGACGCTCTCAATCCTTATATTGGCGCGAAATCTCTACCTCTGTTGCTCGAGCTCTCTATATCGTGTTCATCTACAACCTAACACTTTAATCTACACCTCTGTTTAATTATCCATTTCACTTAATATACCCATTATATAGGCGAAAAAAAAAACACATTTTTTCTGCCAACATTTTTTTTCTAACTATTGAAATGTGTTATTTTACAACTCAATAGCTTTTTTCCTCTTGAATTATCGAATTACCAGTTTAAATTGGTGAAAAAAAATTAAGTTTTTTATTAAAATTCAAGGCGGTAAAATAATCAAGAGATGTGAAAAAGAGGTTTTTTTAAATTTTGAGTTTATAGATTTTGACCTTTGACTATAAAAATTTTTTTACATGTCGCTAGAGAGCAATTGTAAAACAAGTAGCTTTTTTTTTATCTTCCAAAAGCTCTGGTCAGAAAACATTTTTCCATTGATTTGGATGTCATGTGCTGTTAGCTTTAACTTTTCTCCTCGAGTTAGGGAGGCCAAGTGAGCTCTGCGCAGCCATTTTTCCCCGGTTATCAGATATCAAAGGAAAAATCACACACTTTACTTTGACAACCGATTATTCATGACCTAATGATCCTACAGAAATCTAAGCTACGGTTTTAAAATCTTTAAGTATTCTCTACAAGATCTTTCGATCTTTTTTAGACGAAAAAATTTATTTTTTCACGTCAAACCCGTTTAATAAAAAAGTAAATAAATAGCTTTTTCCCATTTTTCACTAAATTTACCACTACACTAAAAATAATAATAGCTTAAAAATTTCAAAGTTAAGAGTCATAAACTAGAAAGTTCAAGCTCTAAAATGCGTTTCTTTCATCATTCTATAATCATTTTTCATAGAGTTACAGCCTTTTTAAGATCAATTTATAAAATTTCAAAGTAAACAAAAATAATATTTATAAATGTTTATTTTTTCTTTCATAAAAGATCCACTCAAATAGAAATGTAAAAAAAAAAAAAGTAAAAAACTAAATAATTCAATCAATTTGTCTCAATATTAACCTTTGTTGAATTTTTCATCGAACACGACATGAAAAAAAAAAAAAAAAAAAAAAAAGTTACCTCTACATTACCCAATAATGTATACGTTTGTAGAGGGTAAAGCGAAGCAAGTGGAGGATCGTATTCAAGAGACAAAGACTAAAAAAGTACAGCAAAGAGAAAGTTAAAACCAAGGAGAAAGATAGCAAGCACAGAAGAACATGGACCGCGGGTTCGTAAACCACTACTACGCAACGTTTACCAACCAAGAGAAATTAGAATAGCCGCAAGGCCAGAAGCTTCTCAGCATCAACGGAGGTTTCTAATTCTTCCTCAGGCAAAACTAACTTTCCAGTCTTTAGCCGTTCTCATTTAACCCCTCAACTTAATGTCTTTAAGCATTATTATTACCCTCTGTATACTAACTCTCATCACTTTATATACCTATTGCGCAAAATTTAACTAAACTTTTTGAATAAACGTCTTTTTCCCACATTTACACTCTTATTTACCTCACTACCAGCAACAACACCAACAACAACCACACCAAAAACAATAACATTAACATCAACATAAACAATAAAAATATAAATTTACTTAAAACAATGAAAATTAAACATAAACTAATTTAGAACAATTGAAACATTTTAATCTTATTAAATTATTCATTTTTATTACATATATATATGTATCAAGTAATCTTGTATCACCGAAGCCATGCGTGAAAATGCTCAAAATAACTATCCAGTTTTCGTATGCACGATAAAACCGGTTAATGGATACAACGTGAATAGCTGGGGGTGTTTTAAGCAGGCGAGGGGATAGAGGTGGCCCGGAATGGAGATGGGGAGTTTTGGGCGGGCATGAGGTGAAACTTGTCGAAATATCACTCTCTGAGTCCCTAAACTAAGCGCACAAGTGTTAGTAGTGCTGGTGGTACAGTAGGTTGCTCTCTGGATGGGTGACTGGGCTGGATGACTGCGATGGTGATGGTAGCGGTGGTGGTGGCGGTGGTATTCCTGGTGGAAACCGGAGTAATATCAGGTGGAGGCGAGTGTAGCAATTTCATTACCGTAACCACTGGGTACCCAGGCATTCATGTGCAACCAACAATGTCTGTACGTTTATGCAGAGGAGTGCTATACTCACTCATTCTTGTTACTCTTTCTCACTCTTGCGGCTATACCTTTAGCTCTTTTGCTCCTCCTCGTTTTCCATTGTATATAGTGTACAGTGAACACGAGATTGCGATCTGATGCAACTTGAGAGACCTACTGCCGCTTCGCTAATTCACTTTTGAGTCTAAACCCGCCTAAACGCCCGTTAAAAACTTTTCCTGACCACTCTACAGTAAAATACTTTACTGGGATATATACTTATTGTTAAATCTATACTGATTTAACAATTTATTTCGGATGGTAGAATCCTATTGCGTTCTAATGTTAACAATATTGTACGATTAAAACGCCAAGTGTTTGTGTTTTCAATTTATTTTCGAAAATTATTTTTTTATCTTTGCTTTGATTTGGAGGTGAGTTGAGCTAAATATATAATAATTTAACTAGGGTACAATGGATTTTTTAGAAATTTTATTGTGATTTGTGATACAATTCGAAGTTATTGTATAGTGCGACTCGATCTATTTTTGAATTTAACAGTTAATTATTTTTTTTATTGCGCAGCAGATTGATATAAAAAAATCTAATAGTTTTTTTAATTTACGATCACGGAAAATAGTGCTTTTTCATGTTTTTCATTAAAATTTTCTTTTATGACTTTTACGATCTTAAAATAATTTTTTTTTATAATCTTCACGTGACGTACAACAAATAAAAAAAAAAAATAATAAAGTTACAACATATTTTTAAATTCAAAAATAAGTCATGTCATACTTCTAAATTATTACCCAATTGGAGATTAAAAAGTAAAAAAAAAATTTTTCGAGAAAAAAATTTTGATGTTTTTTTCTAATATTCCAAATATTAAAAATAACTCGCAAATATTTATAATATCAATAACAAAGCAATAATTTAAGCCATAAATTTAGATAAATCTAATTTGACATTAACATCAAATAATCTGTGCGTATGTTCGCATGCGTAACCCTGATATAATCCTCAATACGCAACTAATTGACTTAATTTCTTATTCATCAGTATCAGATCACCCCAGAGAATGTTCTATCGACAGATCAATACTTGAATAATTGATTTATTATTAATAAATTAAATAAGAGCAAGTGAACTGTTGTAATGTATGATAATAAAAATGACCGATGGCTTAATTAAATTAAATTAAGGATGAATGAACTCTTATGTTTATTTTTGTTAAATAAATTTATACATAAATACAAACTTTTAGTCTTAGTGAACTATTTCTGTATAAATTGCTTGTGAGAATAAAGGTAATGTGTTAAGCCACCCGTAATTTATAATGTTATTTAATTCACTTCATGAATACGAAAATTTTCTCAACAATTGTTTTTGACGTTGTTTAAATTTAAGTTAATTTATAAATTAATATTCATATTATCATAACGAGAGAGGCGATAGATAATAATAATAATTATAATAACCCCTGAAAAAATGGATTAGATCTACGTATATCCATGTATAGATCCAAGTAGATTTACGTAAGTCTACACAGAAGAAAAAGATTTCTTAGTGCAAAAAATTTTTACTCGCCCCAAGAAAAGTTTTACTTGTCCCAAAAATTTTTCTGCATTATGAAGTGAAAAGAAAAATTTTCACAGGACGAGGAAATATTTTCTTGGGGCAAAAAAAAATTTTTTCTAGTTCTAAGAAAAATTTTGTTTTTAATTCATAATGCAAAATATTTCTCGAACCGAGAAATTCGATTTTTTGTGTACGTAAATCTATTCAGAACCAGGTAGACACTTTTTTTTTTATATCTCATTTGATCTACGTAGATCTACACAGAGTTACGTAGATCTTTGCATACCTACCTACAACAGCTTCATTAAATCTATATAAATCTATGTAGATCTAACAAAGCATGAAAAAGTGCGTCTACGTAGACCTGAGTAGATCTCCTTAGATCCATGTAAATCTACGTAGATCTCATCCATTTTTTCACGGGAATAATAATAATAATAATAATTAAGAAGAATTATTGTTATTATTATTATTATTTTATACATGAGATTATATCATGTGATTTATGATTTCACAGGATTTATTTCGGAAAATAATTTATTAACCAAGCAGTCTGGTGTTTTAACGGCTTTACAATGTCTTAGAAAAGCGTTACGGTAAATTAGGTCACGCAAAATTTTTAAAATATCTTCAGTATATATTTACCCGAGTATGATACGCTGAATCTATTTATATTATACACTATATACGGGAAAATCTGTATGATATTTCGCGTTTGCAGTTGAGAAAAAAAATTAAAAAAAAAAAAAGCAGATAATTTAAAAAAAAAATTTTATGATTTAAATTTTTTCGAGCTTACGTCGTAAAAAAGTTTACGGCAGTTTGAGATTTTTATTTGTTGGATCAAAACGTTATTTATTGTTCGACTCAATCTATTCACGTTGGACAGCATCATACATGTTACATTTGTAATATATTGTTTGTATATATCGACATTATTCAAGTTTTTATGAGTTAAATGTATGAATCATTTACTTGCTGGATTATTTTCTGTTCGCAATTCAATATTATAATGACAATCATATATTTAATAAATATTACTTTCCATAAATAAATAATGAAACATTAAATTTTCTTTGTCATTGTTGGATCCATCGATTGATGTATAAACTAAAGGATTTTATTACATGAAATATGAGTTTTAATATATAAAATAATTGTTACATTTCATTGTGATATTTATATTGTTGTTGATCATTATTTTTTTTGTTATTTTTTAATTAATAAAAGTATTGATTAAAAATATCGAAATATGATTCTTATGAATGTTTTTTCAACCACACAAAAGGTTGGAAAAAAATTTTTTAAATACATTGTGATATGTTGGATATATAAATATAGGGGAAGGGGGGGAGCAATACGGGGTACCCTCAAAATTTAAAAAAAAAAAATTTTATCTTTTACATGTTTTTTAAACATTCCAAAATCACTTTCGTAAATATAATTGAGCATTATTTCAAATTTTTTTTGCTAAACTTTTTCAAAAGTCGAGTGTCAGTCGAAAAATGTTAAAAACTTTTTTTTCTTCCTTTGTATCCAATAATTACGTAAAATGTAATTTTTCTTTATACGAATAACTTACAGAAAAATTTAATTCAATCAAATTTATTTAATATCTATTAAATTTTCTTATTTCTCCTTTTATAGGAAATCCCCCATTTTGCCCGCAAAGATGAAAATTTCTTTTTTAAACGGTATCTGAAAATTTTTTCTATTTACTTTGAATGTCATTACAAAAAAGATAGATTTAGCGTATTTGAGTCCTCGGAAACTCAGTATTTCTTTAAGTACCCCGGTTTGCCCCTTCCTCCCCTAACAATTGAATTTAGAAATTATTTTCTAACATTTCAACGAGTCTATACATTTTAAATTGGTATTGAAAAAAAAAAAAAAACATCATAGTTCATATAGATTTATTTGTAGAAAAATTATTTCAAGTTCATTATTGTCTGAGGTCAAAGTAAATTTGGTAAAAAAAGTTGGGGAATAAAAAATACGAAGATGCCAAGAAAAATTTTTTTTTTTATTTTTTTTGGGAAATGGGGCAGCTTTAAAAAAATTAATAAAATTTGACGCATGTTGATTTACGTATAAAATAAAATTTAAACAAGTATTGAAAAAAAAAATAATAAATAAATAATAATTTCCGGACAAATAAGTCCGAGACATCTCAAGTTACGTAGAAATAATATATTATAAATTAGAAGCATTAAAAAAATAATTTATTTCTTCTTTATAACATGAAATAAATTTTTGGAAAAAAATATAATAATCATTACTTTTAGCGATTGTCCTCAAAATTTCTGGGTGTATTATATATAGTAACTGTAATTCAAGCTAAATATGTTAAAAATAATTATAATTGAAAAAAATGTAAATAATATTTTGAAGAAATAATAAAAACTTTTAATGGATATATAAAAAAAAAAATTAATCTATAAATAATATCTGATAACATATATTGATATAATGTTTCAGATATGTCTAAAGTATTATAATATATTGATGACATAAAATTTTTTGATTTAAGTATTATATAGAAAGAAGAGAAGGTGGTCGTAAACCAGCCACCCGTTTTATAGGTATTTATTCATATAAATAAGCAAGTTACAGCCACATTATATTATATACATATACATATATAGATGCATACATAAAGGAACAAGCAACCATATATGGATCATTTATAACCAAATCCATACACTGTTCATGTATAAATTTCCAAGCACCATCACACCTGCGCTGTACCTCACCAGAATTCAAAATAAATTTCCTCTTATTTTAATCCCTTAATAAAATATAAAATAATAATAATAATAGTAAACTGTAGTAAAAATTAAACGCGGCTTACTTCTTTGGAATAATTAAAAAGATTTTAGCTCCTTAAAAAAGTTTTGTTAAAACTAAAACTAAAACTTAAAATTAATAATACCCAACGCTCTACTGACCCAGAATAATTATTAAGTATCCGAAAAGTTTTATAAACAATAATTAAATTAAATAATAAATTAACTATTATTATTCTCATGTTGGTTATAAATTTTCTTCAATTTTAAAAGACTTAACTTTCCAATAAAAATCTTCTCTTCTTTCATCTTATATATATATATTAAGTATCAGACACATTTTATTGACTACCGACAATAATCCCTCTTGAAAAATTGAATCAAGAGTCCCATATCGTTATTTATGAATTTCAGATAATTTGATGTCAGACAAAGATAAAGTATAAAGTAAACCATAAATGAAGGAGTATGAGTATTGATTAAACCATAAAGTATATAAAAAATAATAAAACAAAAAATAGTAATAATGGTAAAAAATAAAAAAAATTTTTAAAAATGTAAAAAAGTAGAGTAAGGTGGTAAGGTCAAGGGATTTGGTAAATGGAGTACTGTATACTATAGCGAGTATCGAATCGAGAAAGCAAGTAAAGTAAAGTAAAGTAAAGCAAACCAACCCCCTTATACGCGTTAGGAAGCTTGCAAGCGACTGTTGCCGTTACGTCTTAGCTCGTGTGATTCCGCGAATGCTCGGAAACGCCGGCGCCTGTGCCCGCCGTCGCGACGCCGGGCATATCCAGGGTGTGAGGGACGACGAGCGGGGTGACCCAGCAGCAAAGGCGTCCTTTTTACGCGATCACCCCGCCAGAAGGGTCTCGACTCTATATACGATCGGACGTACGTTACCTTACTCACAGCAACATTAACGTAACATTATCATCATTACTCCCGCATTATCATCATCATCATTATTATTATTATTATAACTATTATTGTTATTGTTATTATTAAATAAATTTTAAAATTATAAAAATAAATAATAAATTTAATTTTGTGCAAAAAAATAAAAACTTGTTATTTTTTTTTAAATTTTATTTAAAAGCTCAGGTGTTATTGTGGCAAAACGCGACAAATTGAAATATTTAAATTAAGTGCAGACAAGTGGTCCTTATTGTGGCATTTACATTGGACTTAAAAAATTTAAATAATTTAATTTAACAAGTGAAAGTTTACTTATTTACGTAATTAAAATTATGAGTGAGTGTAAATAATTAAAAGTTCGGTTAAATAAATTAAACGCGTTAAATGTCTATATATGACAGACCGGAGAAAATAAATAAGCTAATAGATGTGTAAATAAATATTATAATAAATTTACCGCGAAAATATTCTTTTAATTAGTTTTGAGTAACGGAAAGAAAAAAAATAGTAGTTGATAGAAAATATATATATATATATATATTATTTATAAAAGGAATAATTAAAGTTGTATTTGTACATCAATATTTATAAGTAACGCTCGCCGCGGCGATAAATCGCCCGACGATGCTGACCATGTCAACTCTCATGATGCCAACTACCATTACGACAATTACTAATCCAGGACCTATTTCAACGGCAAGTGTACCGCAGAAAAGTGAAAATAAGTTAACTACTACGGCAAGTCTTAGTCATTCAACCACCGCAGTCAACAGTAAATCAGGTGCTTTTAATTTATTTTTATTTGTTATTATTTAAAAAAAAAAACGAAAAAAAAAAATTATTCAATATTTTATGAAGTTTAAAAAGTCACGGCTTATTTTTTTAAGACTTGAGTATAAAGTTTAAATCAAATTAAGAGTTTAAAATTTATTGAAATATATGAATATAAGCTGAGAAATTTTTTTTCTGAAATAACACTTTTATTGACTGTTTTAAACAAAAAAAAGTGAGCGACAACTTAAGTAATTTATTCATATATTTTGTCTGGAATGTATGATGAAGTATCGATGAAAATTTACAAGTGATCAGGTCAAAAGTTCAAATGATAAAGTAAAAATTCTTAAATTTATTATTTTATATTTATTTTAGTTGAATTTAAAATTTCAGTCTGTTGTAATGGAATTAAAATTACGAGAGTTAAATTAATTTTAAAGTAACTGTTTGTTAAGTTGTTAAAAATGTGTTTTAATCCTTGAGCTGGTTAAATTTAGTAAAACATTGTAATGATATTCGTGAGTTTGAATTAAGAGGTAAAAAAAAAAGGATGAGCGGGAAAACAGGAAAGTTTGAGAAGCCGATTGATAGCTTTAGCTACGGCTTTACTCTCTAGGCGATCTTACCAAAGTTTAACATCCAAAGATTCAATTTTAGTTGCCACGCTAGCTAGAGCCCTCATTCTTATTGGTCACTGCTCAATTGTATGAATATGAATGAATACATATATACAAATATATTTCATAAAAATACTTGTGTGAATTCAATTTTAAAATTTTATTTTCCACGAATTTTATTATTCCTATAAAAATATTTTCAAACATAAATTTAATATAAAAAAATTTTCTTTTATTTTATTCAAATAAGAAAAGAGAAAATGAGGACACTGAGCAAAAAATTTATTTTTTACTCTAAATCTAATTTTGTTTTTAGATGAAAAGAAAAATTTGCAATTACCGTAAATTTTATTTTTTCGGAACAAAATGAGATTTTTCTTCAAATAAAGTCAGAAAATCTTAAATTGTTTAGTCAATTTTAAAAACTGAAAATTATAATTCAAAATCATTTCACCCCCGCCTTTTGAAGATTTAATAGTTTAATTTTTTAAATTAAATCGACAAAATAAGTTTATTGAAATAAAAGGTGACAAGTATTGAACTAATCTATTATCACAAAATTTTTATCGTATCAGATTTATTTCTCTCAAAGTTTGTGAAAAGAATTTCAAAAAGTTATAAACTCTGTCCTTTATTTAAATCCGACAAGTACATTTTCACTGAAAGCTGATCATATCCCATAAATTTATAGGATATTTACAGTTTGAATAATTAAAAAAAAAGAAAAAAAAATCAAAATTTTTAATTAAAAAAATTCATAATTCTTAAACTTTATTGACTTTTTTATAAAACAATTCTTTATTTATACTATTGTTATTATCAGAATTATTAATATTAATACTTTTAATATTCCCTTTGAAAAAATTACAAGTACAAGTAAAAAAAAAAAAAAAAATAGGTCATCGTGTGAATAAAAAATATAAAAAGAAATTAATATTTGAAATAGAGTTGAAACAATGAAAGCAGTTGTTAATACTATGAATATGTTAGCGCACTGGGTGTATGTGCATTAGCTATGTATACTAAAACTTTTCATCTATATATATATATATGTATACATTTATATAAATATGTATGTATTATAGAGATATGTACATACCGTAAATGTATATATACAACATTTATATATGTATGAAAAGGGGCACGAAAGCCAAATAAAGGAGCAAGACAAGCATGAAGATCCACTTGGGTGACCGATCAAAATCTTGAGCTTTCTCTCTTTGGTTACTGTCCGAGCCAACGCGGGCGACTTCCTTCCTCACTCCCGCCTCAGTGCCCACTAAATTTTCCCAGTCAACTAAGGAGCAGTTGCAACTGCTGAAAAGCTACATAGCTAGTGTGTCTAGGAAAAGCTAAAGCTGGGTATGTTGAAGGGTAAAAAGGGAGTTGGGAGGTAGGAAAGTATATACTGTGTCTGTGATTTGGCTAGATGCCCTGAGGAAGAGCAAAATTTCAGGTCCCCTTTTCCTCCGGGGATAAATCTGAGTTTTGGCGCGATCAACCAGGAAAGGAAAGGGTGCAGCAGAGTAATAACTATAAGACTCTCTACGGGTGTTCCGTTCCTTTCTCTTATATATTTTATCTCTCTCTCTCTCTCTCTCTCTCTTTCTCTCTTGTTGGTTCTAGCTTAGCTTTAGGGAGCTGAGACAATTCACTTTTGGATAGAAATCACGCCAAATCTCGGTTGTGTCCACCACTCATTTTTGGATAACCAAAAAACTCCTAAATTTATTGAGATTAAGAATACTACGTCTCTTTTTTTTATATTTTTTGTTTCTACTTTACTCCACTTACTTTTTTTTCCCAACAGTTTTTTATAATTTTTTATTTTAGTTCCTATCCCGACTTTAGCTCGCGAGCTTTTTCATTTAACGTCTAGAGTATAAGATGGGTGCTTGAAGAAGTAATGTATATATATATATATATATATATATATATATATATATATATATATATATATATATATATATATATATATATATATATATATATATATATATATATATATATATATATATATATATATATATATATATATATATATATATATATATATCTAAGATTAAAAGGCATATCCGTATTGTTCTTTACTCAAAAATGAAACTTGTCTTTTTATAAAGTAACAGCAAGCGAGTCAAGTATGCCCAAGATAGGGTACTTCCTATAATTAATGAAATTATGAATTTAATCCTTCTAATGGGAGAGAAAACGGCGAGAAGAGGATAAGGGATATATAGAAAAATGAAAGAGAAAGAAAATTAGATGAGCTCAAATATATATATATATATATTTAGTTTTTGTGTCACAAAAGCTGATTTTTAAATTTTTTATAATATTAAATATTTAATTAAACTTGTCTTAAAAAATTCAAGAAACGTCGCGTGTTGTTAGTTGATGCAATCCAAGTGTCTAGACTTATTATTTTACTTATTTCATTATAAACTATTTACAAAAAATTTTATATCTTCTGTTCAATTAACTTATTATTACTCTTATTACTTGATTTCTCATTTAGCAAAAAGTCCTACAAATAATTTTTTTTGAAAAATGTAAGCAAGAAGTTCTTTGATTTTATTGAACCTCTAGATCTTTGAACAAATAAATTATTAAAAATCTATTAATCACAAGCTTTAATTTTATACCCAACATATAGTTTTAGTAAAAAAAATTTGATAAAGAATAAAAACTTCCTTAGAATTATTTTGAAAGATATTTAAATTTGAACTAAAATCAAATACCAACATCCAAACGATCTGATAGGTATTCTACTGCAATGAATACTAAAAATTAAGTACACGGTTATTCTAATATTTTTACTGTTCATTTTATAGAATAAAATTATATTTAATATTTTTCTTTTATTAATAAATATTTTATCTTTATTATTAATAACAAGAATTTTTAGTTAATATTTTTTCGAGTGAAATATTAAATATATACTTAAATATTTATTCAGCAGAGTTAAATGATGTTTGATTTTAAAATATTTGTACTTTTAATTTACTTGAAACATAAAAAAGTAACATCTCCAGTTGATTATTTTTTTTTTTTACAAAGACTCGTATTGTTATTTCACCAGGAGCTTTTATAATAAAAAATTTCGCTTCGCAAAATAAAATATTAAATATACTAAAAAAAAAAAAAAGGAATATTGCATTTCCAACACATTTTAAAATAAAAATAATATTTACGAAAGAAAATGAAAACATTTATTTGTTTAGCAGATGAAATTTAACCGAAATGCATTTGCAAAAAATGCAATTACTCGTTCATGTGTTAAAAAAAAAATTGATTGAAATGACATTTGGTTGAATAAGTATCGTGTTACGTAAACCATATATTCGTATTTTATTTTTATTATATCAAATAAAAAGCTATCTTGCCTTGCGTTGACTCAAATAGCCGTTGGGTTAAATTGATACGAGCAAATATCATCGGCGTAAAAGACGTGGTAAAACGACGACAAAATGACAGAAACGATAACCAGCAGTAACGACAATAGGACACCGGCATCAGCATCAGTGTAGGGAAATAAGTAGAACGGATGTTAAGTCCTGAGATGAAAATATAACAAAAAATAAAAAAAATAAAAAATATATATATAAAAGCAGGTAATAGCTGATATGAGAGTGTAGAGAGTAAAAGAGCCTATGGATCGAAGGATAATAGGAATAAGAGTAAAGGTATCGTATTTACTAGTCGAAACACTTGAGTAGTAGAGTTGTGTGTCTGATGCCCGGAAAGACTTCTTGGTGAATTTAAAACAGCCGATATCATCCAGCACCAACCCTTACACCTTACTCGTCTCTCCTCTTCTTTCCACTCCTCCCTTTTCGTTTCCTCTCATCTATATACTTGTACTTGTACTTGGATATAGCTATGTAGAGTTGGACGATCGATATGCTAATATTTTGACGCTTTCGAAGAAAATGAAATTATACCTTAGATATATATACTATTGAGAGACATAAAAAGTAAATGCACAGTAAAGATAAAAATAAAATTAATATTTATTCTTTCAATTTGTTCTATCCAAGTTGTAAAAATATTAAATTGTTATTAAAAATAAAAAAAAACATTTGATTAAAAAAAATTCTTAGGTCATGAAAATATTGTGAGTAAATGTCCAGGCCGCGGGCTATGGGGTAAAATGATCCAGCAGTTTTTTTTTAGCTAATTTAAAAAGGTAAAAAAGTTTATTTGATAGCTTTTAGTATTTTTTTGATGTATCGTATGTCAAATGTGATCAATTGATTTAAAAAGAAAATAACTTTAGTGGAATTAATCCATCAATTCTTCGGCTAAATGAATTTTTAAACTGATTCGCTTTTTTCTCTCTTTATTAGTTTTTATTTTAAAATGAGATAGGAAATTTAAGAGAGGATTTTTGTTGAGCTAAAGATTGTGACAAAGTATATGAGATTTTTTGAGTAAATGTGACTTTTTTATCAAAATTCTAGATAAAAAATTGAGAGGAAATTTTCAGTTTTTTAATATATGCTGCTGGAAACTAATCTAGTATTATTAGTATAGAATAAAGTAATTAGGAAATTTACTGTGACACCAAAAATTTTGCTGAATACCTAAAATATACAAACATAGATAAAGGGTGGATAAGATGTACTATTCTCATACATTCAGAACATGGAAAACTTTTAATTAGCCGTAAAAAATTTTTTTTCGTAATATTATTATTTCTATAAATTTAATAACATTTCAAAATATTTTTCATATGTAAATTTATGGTAAATATTATATGTAATAAAATTTAAAAGCAAAAACTTTGAAAAAAAAAAATTTGAATTCTCTATTTCATTCGCTTTTTTTCTTTATACTGTAAAAAATTTGCGGAGTAAATGTGAAGTGGATAGATTTTTTATTTATTCACTCTCCTTGAAGTGAAATTCACTCCGAAGGGAAATTTTCGTGAAGTGGATGATTTTTTAGTAATTTAATCCTTTAGGAGTGAAATTCACTTCGAAAAAGCCAGTGAAAAAAAAATCGTTGAAAAAGTGTTGACTACACGGAAAGAAAGTTTCTTTAAAAATTACCGTTAAATTCACTGTAATAGTGGAACAAATGGCACGAACTAATCATTTGTCGGTAAGTGAGATAATTTTTAACTTTTTTTCAACAAATTTTACCGTAGTCTACCATAAATTTTATTCGGTTTTCGGTAAATTTTATGAAGTCTACCACAAAATAAATAAATTTTTTCGTAACTTTTATTTCAAAAATTGTAATAAATAAAAGCGCCGCATTATGTCCCACGATTACGGTGAATTCAACGGTAATTTTTAAAGAAAATTTCTTTCCGTGTATTTTAAACTGCAAAATGTGACACAATGACAAACTTTTTTTAAACGATTTTTAAACTTTGAAAATTACAAAGATAATAAACAATTGGACTTAATAATACTATAAGTTAACGTTTTTAAACTCTTTTGTAAACTTTTTTCGGCTTTTTATAAAAGTGCTTTCATCATTTTTAACTTCCCGCTAAGAAAATTGTAAATTTTCGAAAATTCGGGAAGTTATTGTTTTCACCCCGATTTTCTAAAATCGAGTTTTCATCAGATGTCGACGTTTTGAAGTCCTAGGAAGCTATTCTGACTATTTTCAGAATGATGTCCGAGTGTATGTTAGTATGTGTGTGTGCGTGTGAGTGTGTGTAAACTCTTTGTAACTTTTTAACTAATGAATCGTTTTGGATGGTTAAGGTGACAATCGAAAGAGCTTGTTGGCCATCAACTTTCCTAAAAATTTCAGATCGTTTGATCATGTAGACTCGAAAATATTGGCGAATTACGAAAAGATAAAAATTTTTTTTTTTAGTTTTTTAGTGATTTCTCAGAAACGACTTGAACGATCGACTTTAAAATCAGCTCTAGAATTTGATAAAATGCGTCGATTGCTGCCTTAGCCATCTCAATCAGTTAATTTGTACGAGAGATATCGCGGGAGAAAGAAATGGTAAAGAACAGTTATTTGCGAATATCTTTGAGACGACTCGACCAAACAATTTCAAAATCTAATTAGCTCTCGAACTCAATAAAACGCGTTGGTTGCCATCTTAACCATGGAAATCGGTTAATTCGTTCGCGAAATATCGTTGGAGAAAAAAATGGCGAAAAACGGTTTTTTTCGAAAACAATGGCACACAAAAGTATTTTCGAGCTCAAAGATCTCGAAAATGTGTTCACAATAATGTTTTTGAGCTCAAGGAGCTCGAAAACAGCGGGAAGTTTTGGGGCTGGCCTGCAGGGTTAACCGATAGACCGATTTGTTTCAGTGAAAAATACGTTCAGAAAAAGCTGATTTCTGAACGTTTTTTTAGCATATCTTAACAATATGATATTCATTTATTTTTCTCTTGAATTTTCAAAAATTTAAAAAACGTTCAAAAAAGTTCGTCGTTGTGTCACGTTTTGAAGTTTGAAATAGTCAACGCTTTTTCAACGTTTTTTTTTTTTCACGCGGGAGTTTTGAAAAATATTAATTATGAAACTCTCGGCTATACTTCCGAATCCGGCACCTCGCAATATATATGTATAAATGTGTGGCCAGATTCGAAAATATAGCCAAAAACTTCGCAAATTGAAATCGTAATAAAAACATAGTTAAGTTAGGTCTTTTATGCTTTGACATTTATATTGAAAGCGGAAATAATTAGGAGCTACCTTTACATATTATTCACGCGAATAATTTTTAAAAATCAACTGATAATGAAAACTTTGACGCTTATGAAGTTTAAAATAGTAGTTTATCTATCGAGTGCGATTGTGTTTAAGACGCGAGTGTGAAGATTGGTGCCCGAGCCGAAGGCGAGGGTCTTAGACTCGATTGTACTAGATAAATACATTAGTTTTTGTGACAGATATTTGAAATTTACTACATTTAGTGCCTATAAATGGCAGGTTATAAATCCGTGTTAATTTATTTGGTAAGATTGTTTTGAATATTTGTTGAAAATTAGAGAGAAGTCGGTAAGTGGACGAATTAAAATGATAATAAATTTTGTCACAAGATGGCTCGTTAAGTTACTTCGATATTTTTTGGTCGTTTGCCATCGCACATGTAACCAAAAAATATTTTTTGATCCGATGATGACGTCACTATTAGAACGATTAGGTATCTTTTTTACCAGCTGTATCTTATCTAATATTTTTAGCTGCCGGCTATAGGCGCTATATGTCGTAGATTTCAAGTGTCTGTCACAAAAAATACATTTTTCGTTTTTCATCATTAAAGTGAAACAGAACCTCTTTGTCACACTTAAAGAAATAAACGGAACTATTTTTGCTGTATTCACTCCCGATATTTTGCAGTGTATGATAAATTTTACTGTTACACGAAAAATTAATCAAAATTAAACTTGAAGTATCTTTGTGTAAAAAATAAAATAATTTTTCCAGCTTTCGCGGTAATTTTTAACCACAAAGATTCATCGTAGATGTAAAAGAAAAAAAATAGCATGAACTGATAGAATTTATTCGTTTTTTTCTGATAGTAGTATATATATATATATTAGGGTGGCGCAAAAAAACCGACTATTTTTTTTTTTTCAATCTCGCATGAAAATTTGTTGGTTTACGATGTTTTAAGAAGCCTCTCCACAAATCAGCTCGATAAAAAATTTTTAAGAGGTCGCTCACGAATTTTGAAAATATCGAAAATGATCGAAAGTAGGATTTTTATTAAAAAAATTTTTTTTTTCTCGTGGCAGCAATAGTTTATATTTGTAAAATCATGACTATGCTGAAAATTTCAGCCCAAAATTTAAATATTTAAACGGCGCTCAAGAATTTCGAATATTAACTGATAATATGTAATTAATAGTTTGAATTAGTTTTTATAACTCAATTGTAGTCATTTCACTTAAATATAACTTTTGCATACCCAAAAATATACAGAACAGTCTTAAACAATGAAATTCGGTCAGTTTTGAATAAGCGAAAAAACCTACAAATTGAATTAAAAAATAAAAAAGTATGTAAATAACTTATTATTTCTATTTCTCGGGTTATATTTCCATTCATTGTCATGCAAATTGATGGTGAAAAAATCGAGAAGCTTTATTATTAATATTTAAGGGTCGCTCAAAAACGTCCAAGAGACTGCGCTCGGAAACATTCAAAATTCTTGAGCGCCGTTTAAATATTTAAATTTTGGGCTGAAATTTTCAGCATAGTCATGATTTTACAAATATAAACTATTGCTGCCACGAGAAAAAAAAAATTTTTTTAATAAAAATCCTACTTTCGATCATTTTCGATATTTTCAAAATTCGTGAGCGACCTCTTAAAAATTTTTTATCGAGCTGATTTGTGGAGAGGCTTCTTAAAACATCGTAAACCAACAAATTTTCATGCGAGATTGAAAAAAAAAAAATAGTCGGTTTTTTTGCGCCACCCTAATATATATATATATATATATATATATATATATATATATATATATATATATATATATATATATATATATATATATTGTTTGTGATTAAAAAGAACGTTATTTATGTATTAACAGTGTTTTGAAATTTAAACCGGATTGTGTATGAGTGTTATTATTATAATTATCTAGAGGTAGAAAATATTCGTATCTGAAAATGAATCATGAAATAATAATGTTGTATATAGCACGCGAAATTGCATTTTACTCTTTTGTTAGAGCTAAAATGTGCTAATTTTCTGTCACGGATATTTTGTCTACGCATAACAATGTGTGTCACCTACAAACTTCTATAGTTAATTATTTATTAAACAGTTTTAAGCATGCAACCGTGTATTTATATTTGAAAAAAAATTTTTTAAAAACGAAATAATTGCTCAATTCTTTTTAACTGCTCTGCATAAAAAAATAACGTTTACTCTTTTAATAATTAGTTAACACAAATAGCACTTTAATTATATGTCGAAGTAATTTTACTCCGGTATCAAAGACTAAATTTATATATTTTTTTTTTTATTTTGTAAAGAGTAAAAATAAATTGCTCCTCATTACTGACATCAAAAAGAATTTCTAGTATAAAAACAAAATAATAAAATAAATCAAGCACGATGTTTTGATCATTTATTTAATATATTATTTTTAATACATTCAATATGATGTAACAAAATTTTAAACCGGACCGAGCGATTCCCAAGGAAAATATATTTTTAGTATTTTTGAATATTTTTTATTCAGAAACCAATTGAGATAGAGATTTGAAATTTTAAAGACCTTAATCTTTTAATAGTACATACATAACCTGAAACTATGAATAAGATATACGCACGCTATATGCCAATTTCCCTATTCCATTTTGCCCCGAGTGCTATGTTTCATACTCTCTTACATCATAATTATTTAAACCTCCATAAACAAAAAGTACTCACAATATATAAAATTTTAAAATAACAATAACTAGCAACCTGAAGTGTCTATGTGACTGTCCAAATATCATATCTAAATTTATGAAATATTTCTTAAATTAAATCATTAGTTTATTGATTTTTTACACACTTCAAGCGTCAAGCGTTGAGGGTACTTTATGATCGATCTATTTTTATTGACTCATTCACTCACATTGAATTATCTCTACACTCTTTTGATTACACTAAAATGGGTCAAATTGCCACTGAAAAAAATAATCGCTAGCTGCTAGCGATTTTTTAACTTCCCGCTAAGAAAATCGACGATTTTCGAGAAATTGGGAAGTTATTGTTTTCACCCCGATTTGCGAAAATCGAAATTTCATCAGATGTCCACGTTCTGAGGTCCTAGGAAGCTATTCTGACTATTTTTAGAATTATGTCCGAGTGTCTGTATGTATGTATGTGTGTGTGTGTGTGTGACCGGCTTATAACTTTTTAACTAATGAACCGATTTGGATGGTTAAGGCGACAATCGAAAGAGCTTGTTGGCCATCAACTTTTCTGAAAATTTCAGATCATTTGATCAAGTAGATTCGAAAATATTGGCGAATTACGGAAAAAAAATTTTTTTTTTTTTAGTTTTTTATTGATTTCTCAGAAACGACTCGAACGATCGAACTCAAAATCTAATCGGCTGTAGAACTCAATAAAAGGCGTCGATTGCCGCCTCAACCATCAAAATCGGTTCATTCGTTCGTGAGATATCGTGGGCAAAAGAAATGCCAAAAACCGGTTTTTTGCGAATATCTATGAAACGACTTAACCAAACAATATCAAAATTTGATCAGCTCTAGAACTTAATAAAACACGTCGATTGCCACCTCAACCATTGAAATCGGTCGATTCGTTCGTGAGATATCGTGGGAGAAAGAAATGCTAAAAACGGTTTTTTTAACTTCCCGCTAAGAAAATTGCAAATTTTCAAAAAAGGGAAGTTATTGGTTTCGGTCCGATTTTCGAAAATCGAGTTTTCATCAGATGTCGACGTTTTGAGGTCCTAGGAAACTATTCTGACTATTTTCATAATGATGTCCGAGTGTATGTTAGTATGTGTGTGTGCGTGTGAGTGTGTGTGTGTGAACTTTTTTTTGTCCGACGATATCTTTGGAACGGATGAACCGATTTGAACGTACTTGGTGGCGATCGAAAGAGCTCACCAAAACTTAGTCTTGATTAGATTTTGGGATAAATCGATCATGTAGTTTACAAGTTATACAAAGAATAAGAATTAAAAATTGTTTTTTATTTTAGTTTTTTATTGATTTCTCAGAAACGACTTATACGATCAACTTCAAAATCTAATCAGCTCTAGAACTCAATAAAACACGTCGATTGCCGCCTCAATCATCAAAATCAGATAATTCGTTCGAGAGTTATGTTATCGGGGGAGAAAGAAATGGTAAAAAACAGTTTTTTGCGAATATCTTCGAAACAACTGAACCAAACAATTTCAAAATTTTATCAGCTCTAGAACTCAATAAAATACGCCAATTGCCGCCGCAACCATCAAAATCGGTCAATTCATTCCTGAGATATCGTTGGAGAAAGAAATGCTAAAATCGTTTTTTTTTTTAAAACAATGGCACACTAAAGTATTTTCGAGCTCGAAGAGCTCGAAAATGTATCCACAACAATGTTTTCGAGCTCGAGGAGCTCGAAAACAGCGGGAAGTTTTGGGGCTGGCCCGCAGGGTCAACCGATAGACAGATTTTTTCGAAAAGAATCGGATACAATTGTATTTTCGAGCTCGAGGAGCTCGAAAATGTACTTACAACAATGTCTTTTTCGAAAACAGCGGGAAGTTTTGGGGCTGGCCCGCAGGGTCAACCGATAGACAGATTTTTTCTCTAGCAGCTAACGATTTTTTCTTTAGCAGGGAGCGATTAAAAATCGCTTGCTAGAAGCGATTTTGTCGCTAGCTGATAACGATTTTTTTGCTAGCAAATTACACATTTGTTCCTTGCAGCTACCGATTAAAAATCGCTAGCTGCTAAAGAAAAAAATCGCTAGCAGCTAGCGATTATTTTTTTCAGTGTGTATACTAATACAAAGACAATTTATTAAAGGATAATTTCGACCAAATATTAAGCGGATTGATTATTCCGTTGAATAAATATAAATTATTTGAATCCTAGAGACATGAGTTGCCAGTTTTCGTGTATGAAACTTAGTAACCACGATAACTCCCAATAGACACAATTAATCGGTCCAACTTTTTTTACTTATCTTTGTATTTTTTACCACAAGAACTATTTTGATAATCACTGTCTAAATCCTTTTAGTTTAATTGTAATTAACTAAAAACCTAAAACTGATTTTCCACGAAAAATTTAGCTGTCGTTTTTATTTCTACTATTGTTATTATTTTTTTCATTTTTTCTCCCCACCTACTACTGGCAGCAGCACTAGTGTAATAGTTGGATTATGAATAAAAATTCTTCATAAAAAAAAAATAAAATAAAAGTAATGATTAAAAAAATTTGGCAAATCCAAAAGTGCACGACTCGTAATGCTTATTTATTATGAAATAATAAATAACAATAAAAAAATGGCGGGAAGTGCAAATAAATTTAAAATATATACAATTCTCTTTCATTAAAACTTGTTATGTTTTTTTTTTTTTCATTATATTAGTATTTTTTTTATAATTATAAAAGAACTTATTCAAAATATCTCGATTAATAATAAAAAAAAACATATGTAAATAAAAATAAAAATAAAAAAAAATTGAATTGAAAAAATTCAGGCCTACCAATTAGCAAAAAAAACAGCTGTTTTAGGACGGTAATGCGCAAGCGCCCCTGGTGGAATAAATGTACGTATAATGTATAGATATATCACCATCCACGTTAATTTTACATAGATATATATAGATATAGTTATACAGCGTTTTTTTTTTATTTTATTAATTGTAATTAAACGACACTGAGTTACCTAGTCATTCGCAATAGGGGACCTACAAATCGTTCAAAGAATTTAAAAAAAAAAATTTGATTCAATTACTGGATTTTTTCGCAAGATCATGTATACAGGATCCGTACTTGACGGACAGGAAATTTTTTGAAACTATTTTGATGTTTTTTTCCGTTTTTATTGAACTAAATAAATTTTCGAAAACTATGGAACTAATCTCCATTAAATTATCTTTAAAGTAGTATGCAAAATATCTTAATTCCGTGAACTAACAAGGGTATAATAACTGAAATAGTCGCCGAAGTGAAGCGAAAAAAATTTTTCGATCGTAAAGCACGAGTCGTGCAAAATAAAATGAATGAGTGAGGCCTGCACTTTTGGATTTTCCAACATTTTTTTATTTTTATTATCATTAAAGCTTGAGTGGAAATGTCCCCTATTCTCTTTCTCACATTCAATAAAATGGGTGAGACTTTTTCTGTTGCACTAGTACAATAAATGAGAATTCAAATACATTTTTCCTCGAAGACTTATCAAAATTCTGAAAAAAAACTATACTTTTAATTTTCATTACACTCCGAAAATTTTTTTGAATTAATTCAAGAGTAAGTTTTAAAAACTATTTTTGTTAAAAACTTCATTTGCGAATAAAATTGATCGAAAATCAGTTTCCGTTGTGCTCAAAGAAATAAAACAGGAAATATTTTTTTCATATATATATAATAATTCGGCGTTTCGAATTGATAACTAGAAAATTTGGATAAAATTTAGAAAGAGTTACAGTTTCAAATAATAATCTTATTAAATATAATTATCAGGTCTAAGATCTCGCAGGTTGTTAAGCACAACTCAATCGTCAAAAAATTATAGGTCGAGGAACAAGAAAGTGAATTCAGTCAATGACTATTATTCCACCATAAAATCATTTGGAGGTTCTATTTTATCTGTTTTAGCAAATATTAAATATATTATACTATTTCACTGACACACTGAACCTTATCTATGTGCAATTTCTAGATCAAATACTATTTTTATAATCGTTAAATAAGTCGTATGTAGTCGATTGTCATAAATACATAATTTTAACCCGTAAGTTTTTAAGGTGTACTTTTGACTAAACTTTTAGTAAAAACCTGAAATTCTTATTTGAAACTCTAATTTTTTAGTTTTCCATTCAAAGCGCCGCGTTACTCATGGAGAACTGTAATTTTTCCTCGTTTTTTTTTTCTGTTTCGTGTACCGGGATGTTAGTAATTTTTTGAATATAAAAGAAAATAAAAAATCGGTCTATCGGTTGACCCTGCGGGCCAGTCCCAAAACTTCCCGCTGTTTTCGAGCTCCTTGAGCGCGAAAACATTATTGTGAATACATTTTCGAGCTCGAAAACACTTTTGTAAGCCATTGTTTCCAAAAAAAAACATTTTTTAGCATTTCTTTCTCCCACGATATATATCTCACGAACGAATTAACCGATTTTGATTGTTAAGACGGCAATCGACGCGTTTTATTAAGTTCTAGAGCTGATTAGATTTTGAAATCGAATGATTCAATTTTTTTGTAGATATCCGAAAAAAAACATTTTTCACTATTTTTTTAATCAACGATATCTCGTAAACGAATTGACTGATTAAGACGGTTGAGGTATAAATCGACGTGTCTTATCAAGTTCTGAAGCTGATCAAATTTTGAAATTGATTTATCCAGTCGTTTTTGAGAAATTTCAAAAAAACCAAAAAACAAATTTTTTTTAAATTCTTTCTCTTGGACGAATGAACCGATTTTGATTTTTTTTGGCGGCATTCGACGCGGCTTATGAAGTTTTAGAGCTGATTAGACTTTGGAATCAATCCATCGAGCAAATTAAAAGTTATCCAATAAATAAGACATTTTTGAAAAAAATTTATTTTTGAAATATCTCCGAACGCACTCTACCGATTAAGCTCAAATTTTTACAGCTTCAAGATATTAACAAGCCGCGTCAAATGACACCTCAAAGATCAAAATCGGTTGATCCGTTCAAGAGTTATGAATATTTACATACATGCATACGTACGTACACACATACATACACTCGGACATCATCGTCAGGATAGCTTCCTAGAACCTCAAAACTTCAAAATCTGATAGAAATTCGGTTTTTGCAAATCGGACCGAAACCAATAACTTCCCTTTCAATTTTCTTAGCGGGAAGTTAAAAAAACCAATGACCATTTTCGCGTGGGAAATTTGAATACATTCAGAATTATTTAGAAAATTTAAGCCCATTCTGAGACAGTGCACTTTACGTTTTTTAAAATATTCTAGAACTTGAAACTTTTATATGTATAACAATATTGAAATTGAAATTTTATTAATTAATTTTTAAAAAATTGGAGCAGAATAGCAACAAGGACAGCGCATTTATAATTTCACTGGGGTAAATAATTTTTGAAAAATATTTTACGAATTTTTTATCAATGGAAAATTATACGAAATTCATTAAATAAATTTAACCCCAAAAAATTTAACACTTTGATTTTTTAAATATAATCTTGACATGAAGATTTTGATAAAATTTATTTCATGCTGTAAGATGGACAGCGGGGTTGGTTTATAGGTCCATCAAGGTCGTGTTTATTTAACAAATTTAGTTTGATCAGTAATTGATAAAAATTTTAGATTATTTTATTGCACACCGCGAAAAAAATCCAGAGTGCATGTGGATTTTATTTTAACACGAATTCACTCCTTCACTATAGAGTTCCAGAATTTAAAAAAATCACTCTGCGTCCGGAGTGAATAGGAAGCATTTTTTCAGCAGAGTGATTTCGGAGTGACAAAGATTTTTTGTAACCCGCATTTACTCTGGTCCGAAGTTTTAATATTAAAATAAACTCCCCTCCGGAGTAATTTTCACTCTGAGGGAATTAAAGAAATAAAAAATCATCCAGATTTTATGCACGTTTACTCAGCCAATTTTTTACGGTCCATAGGGAAAGTTACCATGTTAGCATATAAGAATTATTACTATATGATGTAGGATAAATTCTTATGACATACAAAATATTTTTGTGTAATACGAGAATTATTCATGTATTGACATGGAAAAAATTACTATGTAACATAGAAAAAGTTTCTAGTCAATATAGAAAATATTTCTATACTAACATTTGAAAAACTGCTGCAATTTATTCTCCATGTAAAAAAATAATAATAATAATAGTCATAAGAATCATTCATTATGAATATATTTTATAAATATTTAATTATTCTTATTACAAGAGATAATCAATAATTTATGAGTACATAAGTACCGTCAAGATGAGTATCGCTTACATATTATATAGTTCTTATAAATAATGTATAATAGCGACTATGACTATTATATTTTGAATAATAAGTATTGTTATGTATATGATAATTATTTTTATCAATTATTAATTCTAAGTTTTACTGAATTTTTTTTTGTCCTTTTTTTTTAGCATGAAAAAAATGAACTACATAAATTGAGAAACGATAAGTGATATAATGATGAAGTGATCAGTAAATACTATCATTCTAAATAGTAATTCTTTAATTCATAATTAAAACGTAACTAATTATAGAATAAATATTAAAATTTATTGTCTATGCAGGAAAAATTGATATTTGAACTTTAAAAATCGTAACAAACCTTAAAAATTTATGGCACGTATTATAAAATTCGTTGTTTGAAATGTTAAAAAATTCTCTACATTGACACCCACACAGTAAAAAATATTGTGTATTTGTGTCGAAAACGGTTTGTGTTAAACTAACACAAAGTTTGTGTCACTTTTTGTAATATAAAAAATGTGTTATACACTCATTATTAACATATTTTGTGTGTTACTGTGGAATTCTTTGCGCCCTCTTGTGGCGATATTTCAACATAATCTTTGTGTTAAAAAGGGGTTACACAAAGTTTGTGTCGAAATTTCAACACAAATTTTGTGTCAACCGTTTTTAACACACAAACTGTGTTGATTTTACACAATATTTTTTACTGTGCAGGTTCCGGGCTATAATTTAAAAATTTTATTGTTTTCCGTGAGGGCTTGATACCAAAAATATGAAACTTTTCATAGAACTCAAAAAATATAACAATAAATAACATATAAATCAGCTAACAATAAATGTGTTTCGAACAAACATTTATTGTATATTTTTTTAATGAAAAAAAAAAAAAAAAATTTTCGGAAATTGATATATTTCATTTTGTTCCGGTTGCCTGGAGTCTTTTAGATATTTTTTTACCTTTTATTCGTCTGCTCAACACACATGTATAAATATATATGACTAGACATCTTATATAATTTTTTTTTTTTTCTGAAATAAGATATGTCAGTCGAGGGTTGAATTTTTAATTTAGCTCCAAGTTTGTATTTGTTTTAAATTAAAACTTAGTATTGCCCCTTTTATTCTTTATTCTTGTTCCATTGTAGTCTGACTGTTATTCTTGTAATGTTGAATTCAACTGTAACCTGTTGAGTTTTAACTGTCTACTCAAGCCATAAATATACCAGATACGTCGCTGATAGTCTTTGCCTTTTCACTTTACTGTCTCAATCTCGCGCGCAACAAATGCATATTCACAATACACTTTATCTGACTTATCATTTCTTACTAATAATTTGTCAACGTCGTGTTCAAGAAATATTAGGCTTCTATTCATATTATTATATATTACTGTTTCTGTAACTTTCATGCCAGGGTAAATATATAATTTATTATTTTTTAACGAATTAATTTATCCGAAAAAAAAGTACTTTAATTTTTCACGCCACTGCACTATAAAATTATTATAGTTTTTTTAACGTCCCGCTATGAAAGTGGAAAATTAAAAAAAAAAAAAAAAAGAAGGGAAATTGGTTTCGGTCTCGAAAATCGAGTTTTCATCAGATCTTGACGATTTGAGGTCCTAGGAAACTATTCTGACTATTTCCAGATGGATGTCCAGCCGTTTGTGTATGAGTGTATAAACTTTTTTGTCCGACAATATCTTAGGAACAAATCAACCGATTCGAGCGTTCTTGGCGGCAATATAAAGGCCACACTAAGGCTTAGAACTGATTAGATTATGGAGTCGATCGTTCAAGTAGTTTACGAGTTATACGAAAAATAAAAATTAAACTAATTCTTTTTAAAGTTTTTGTTGCATAACTCATAAAATGATCGGCCGATTTGTTTCAAATTTTGATGAAATTCAAGTCTCAACAAGCTCTTTCGATTTCTGCAGAGTACGTGCAAATCAGTCGGTTTTTTCCAAAGATATCGTCAGACAACAATTACTTATTTTTCAGCAAAATGTATGTTTTTTCGGTCCAATCGTTTTTTGACCTCGCAGAACTCAAGAGTTTACCAATAAGCTCTCCAAGCTCGAAAACAGCGGGAAGTTTTAGGATTAGCCCACAGAGTCGACCGTTTTTCCGATTTTTTTAAATTAAAAAAAGTCACCAAAATTTTAGTTATTACTTTATAAAATAATTTTAATAAAAAAAAAAAAATACTTTTTATTGATAAATGACACTCGAAGTCAAAACACAAAGTTTTCAAGAAATGTCAATTTTTTTTTTTAATTTTTTAAATTTGCTCTATAAAAATATTTCAAAATCTCAAATTATGAAATAATTAAACCATGAGTCAACCGATCAATTAATTAAAGAAATTAATTAATTAAAATATTTGTTTAAAAATAATTAAAACTAGTGAATAAATAATAATGATTACGAATAAAAGTAGAGAAAAAAGTATACATTTTAATTAAAAAAATAAATAAAGAAAAAAAATAGTAAACAAAGAAATTTAATGTGACAATAAAATATAACGACGGGTGTTAGTGTAATTAGCGTAGTACGATTTTATCTGGTGGAATTTAGTGGTTCATAATCAGAGGTACCCGTTGACTCGTAACATATCCGGTCGTGGCTTCCGCTTCGTGGGAGCAGGCCATTTCCGTTTCAGCCTGGACTGTGCCCACTCGCAGCTAATTCTACGCAGATCACAGTGTATAACGTGCGTGTATACATTTATTTTAAATGTGTATCCCATATATATATATCTGGATTTGTATTTGTATATACATTACTCGCAATCAGTGTTATATGTACACGATCCTCGCGTCGACAGTCTTGTTCTACAATCCTTGACGTATGTCTCTAAAGTTGTGATAATATACGTAAAAGTATTTTGTAAATTTAATTTAAAAAACAATATATTTAAATATAATAAAATAAATATTGACAATTTAATAAACAAATAAATAAATATGTTGTGTGTTTATATGTACATGTACATGTATGTTGATAAAGTTTTAAGCTTCAAAGCAGATCAGATTGAAGGACATTAGAGATACGCGGTTAAGCATTTCATGTTGGAATATACGACCGGATCGCGAGAATGCTTCTACTGTGAAATACAATCGGTGACGCGACTGACGGTCATTGCGTGCGCGTAAATCGATCGAATAGGTGTGTCCTAGTTTCAGTGATATACGAGAAGTACCCAAGGAGGAATACGCTCGTCCGTGACACAAAGCCACACAGTGCACCAGGCTATCGATGTGCCCTGCCACCGAAGCTGATGCCGTTACTACTCCTGCTTTTACTGCTCCTGCTTCTACTACTGCTTTTACTGCTATTGTGTATTCCCATATATACATACATATATTATTTTCTTTTTTTTTTTTTTCTTTTTTCATCTTAAATTGCTTTATATATTTATCATATTCTATGAACAAGGTGCATTCGAAATTTATTAACAACTTATTAAATCCTATATCATTTTTTTTTTTTTTTTTTTCATATAGTGATATTTAGTACAGTGAGATATTAATAAAAATATATCATTTGCGTTGAGATGGAGAGAAAAGTTAAAATGAATAATCGAGGACGTTATTATGGAACTTATTGTATTTATGATGTTGCCAATTCGTACATCACTGCGTTGCATACAAAAATTTCACAGGCAATTGCATTGTCACGGTTTAACTCCGCTGGTTATTATCAAAATCCTCGTGAGTAAATTTACAATGACTAAATAATGAATTTTATATTTGTTTATTTGTTGTAAATAAATGTTTTTAAAATAAACTTTTTTTTTTTAATTTTATGTAAATAATATTTAATCGAAAACCGATTTTTTATAAGAATTTCATGTAATTGAAATATGATAAAATAGATGTCCTGCATGTAATTTTAAAAATTCAAAATTTTTGACAGTTTGCAAAGCGAGATATTGATAACTAAAGTGCACATAGTTAACATAGAAAAGCTCAGACTAACCTAAAAACAAGTCATGTTTTTTCACATATACTTCAAATTATTTTGCTTAAGAATATTTCTAAAAACTGATAGATTGCAGAAAAATAATAAAATTATAAATTTAAAAATGTATACAAATTATCATACTACCGATTAGTAAAAAATGTTTTAAATATTCAAAGAAATCTGTCTCACAATTTTAAAACGAGAAAAAAATGAGTAAGCAATATTAAGTGCAAGAGGAAACAATGGCGAGTGAGAGAGTAAACAATAGCACACACTATAGGTCGCGAGTGAACTTAATCGCAAAAAAAATATTTAGACGACAAATAATTTTTTCGTAAAAAACAACTAAATTTGCGCTGTAAAAAATCGGGAGTGAATACGGATTTTATTTAAATCCCGATTCACTCCGTCAATTAGAGTTGGAGTTTAAAAAAAGTCACTCCACATCCAAAGCGAAGCCGGGTCGAAATATCTAGTCTCAATCTAGCCTCATCAAACCCAAGTAAGTCTCAATTCAGCCTCACTGAGTACAAAAAGTATTTTGAGCCTTAAATGATGTTCAAAAAGCCTCAATGAGCCTCAAACGATGCTCAAAGATCCTCAATAAGCCTTGATGAGCCTCAAATGAACCTAAGTCTCGACTATGTAATTTCAATTCGATTAATATTATTTGAGACTCTTTGAGCATATCATTTTAGGCTCAAAATGCTTTTTTAGCTCAGTGAGGCATGATTGAGGCTTACTTGGGTTCGATGAGAACTGATTGAGGCTAGATATTTTGGCCCGGGAATAGGGAGTTTTTTTTTTCAGCTGACTGATTTCCGCAAGTTACGCAGCTTTTACCTCAATCCGCATCCACTTCGATTCGAAGTTTTAATGTTAAAATAAATTACCCCCCCCCCCCCAATATGAGTGAATTTTACTCCGATATGGTCCAAATTCACTCCGAATTAACTCCAAATTTAATTCGCGTTCACTCCGAAATTTTTTTCGCAATGTACTTTTAAAGAATCCAACTTACCCTAACTGGTATATAAAGCTTACACAGATTATTTGTAATTATTGTTCATAAATAAATTTATATAAGAGTTTTTTCGTATTAAAATTATTACTTCTAAATATTTTAATTTTTCTTTGTAAAAGTAAAATTTTCAAAGAATTCATTAAATTTCTGTCTGCATTGATGTTAACTTTACGAAACGGTTTAAATAATTTAAAATATTTTAGAGGTATTTTGTTGTGTACATGTTTATTTTAATTAAAACGCATTTGATTGTAGAATTATTTAAATTTTCTTTTTACATTGTTATGATAAACAATATAAATTTTCATTGGCTAAATCAAATAAACTGAGAATACCGAATTAAATTCGTTATTGAGCATTACTAAGTGTAACAATGATGGACGAAACTATCAAAATATAATCCAAAACACTGGTATTAAATTGTCAAATTATGATCGATAGAGCCAACTTGCATAATAACATTATTTTAATGACTTCAATAAATTATTCAAATTTGTCAATTTTAAAAAATAAAATGATTTATTAAATTTGAATATTGATTATGAATTCTGAAAAACTTCTCTACTTATTATTATAACTTTGTGACAGAATATAAACAGTAATTAAGTCTTTAGTTTATTAATTCAATTTAATAGAAGAAAAACTTAATTTTTTTACAGACATTTTTAATCTTAATTTATATTAAACAAAAAAAAATATAATTAATGTTATCATGGATATAGTATTCTATAATTTCTTTATCTTAATTATTTTTTTAATTAAAAAAAAAAAGAAGTAATAATATTCCTAACTAACAATACGTCTCAATTATTAAGTAATTTAGAAATACTGTTTAATCAAAAATATTATATCTTAACTAGCATTTAATGAGTTGTATATAATGTAGTTGAGTATTAATTCTAAAAATATTTTGTCTTTTAAACTAGGGAAGCAGGTCTACTTGTTAATGTGGTTGTATGTGAAAATATATAAGATGGAAAATGGGATAGCGTGTTTGTTTTGATTTATAAGAATTTATCACGAAGCCCTTTTTCAGTGGGGGGATGAAACAGAGAAACAGAGTAACAAAGAGAAAAACAGAGAGAGAGAGAGAGAGGAATTGAATTCGTCTAGTATATATTGTATCCGGAGTTAATGCGACCTGTAATACAACTGTGTGTATATGTGTGTGTGTGTGTGTGTGTGTGTGTGCTTGTGTGTGTATGTGATCGGAGCCCTCTGCTCTGCTAAATTGAGTCTCGACCCTCGCGTGAATAATAGTCGCCTTCATGTTATGTGGACGCCCGATAGTTGATTCGCCGCCATTTCCCACGAGTTGCTTGAACAATCGGTCGATCGTTGGTCATGATCAGTTGTTCATCATCAATCAATTTGTCCTAGTGACAACGACCCCTCGGAAGTGGAATAAAATTGTCATAGACATGCCTGTCATAATAAATTCATTGCTAGAATAAAATTAGTAGTTGAATAGCTTTTTTTTTTTCTTATTCATAAATGTCTGTATGTATAAATGTATAGTGGTAAGTATTAGTAGTAGGTGGACACGAATGGCAGTAGTTGGAAGTTTTACAATGAGTTAACTTTTGTAATCAATCATGAGACTTTTTATCTTAATCAAAAGTACAACCATTTATGAATACTCAGAACGATTCGAGGGAAAGCTATAATTACACAAACAATGGCTCGTTAAATTGAGTCGATGATGGAGCAAAATAATAGCTTAGATTAAATTTAACTTTGTTGTTACTCAATATATTTCGTGAGCAATCGTTTGACGACAACAAAATTATTATTTTATTTTATTACAATTAAATAATATTTTAATTGAATTGAAAAAAGAAAAAAAAAATCATTCACTTCTAATGATATTTATTTTAATTACTTTTGATACTTAATTTATTTGTCGTGAAATCAATAAATTAAGTGACAGAAATTAAATTTTATTTATTTTTTGTAAAAAAAAAGTATTTAGATCGTTAAATAAAATACGCGGTAATTAATGACTTGAGACATTTGTCGAGTCCATTATAACCCATCATGACCCATGAGACATTTTTTTATATAACTTTTTAACTTATTGCAGGGATGCAATTAGTATGACTTTTTTATGGTAATTTATTATTATTTTTGGGTCACAAAAAATATAATCATAATGATGATAATAAATTAAGCTGGAATCTAAAGTTAGTGAGAGTATTTTTATTGTAAAAAAAAAAAAAAAGGAAGTAGTGGAATAAAAGTAGTTTCTCATATTAAATGATTTGTGAAAATTATAGATTTGGGCCATCAATTTAATCCGTTGATTTATGAAAATTTAACGCGATTGGATGCGTATATAAATTTCATATGTGGAAATGCAGTAGATAATTCAAATAAGACTAATTCTTTAGTGAGTAAACCGAGAGCAAATCCATAAATTGATAAAATAAGAGCAAAATTGTTAGATTGAAGAAAGTTGGAAAGCAAGAAAGGATAATAGATAGGAAGTTACCTACGGATGGTCTACAGCATACCAAATGAGAAATGAGGAGAGCTACCGTCTCATATTCTACACTCAGTGTTTCAACTCGACCTTTAATATTCTTTTTGTGTGGCCTTACACAGTACAATGTCTATCCTATGTAGCTATTACTCTTGTATACCCATCACATATCTTTTTTATGTTATTTTTTTTTTATTTTTTTACAATCTCACTTTTAGGATAAATTAAAAACTATCAAAATAAAAAGCTCACTCAGATTTAATTTCTTCTTTGTTTTACTTCTGTCGGAGTTGTTTTTTTAACTGAATGTGTTTCTTGCATAATATTTAAATAAATATATAGTTACATATATTTGAATAATAAATAATAATTTACTTTGTTTTATTTTTTATGAAAATGAAGTCCAAAAATTTTTTATTTTAAATATAAATTAGATTTTTTTTTTATTCAAATTTAAATTTATAGTTTCCAGTGGTCGTATCATAATAATTCAAACAATGAATTGTTTTTTATCTATACAACGAAAAAAAAACTTAAAATATAATTTATCCCAAAAATTGGAAGGATTTCAACTCGAATTCAAATTATTGTATTAAAATAAAATAAAAACGAGTTTTGAAGCTTCAAATTTCTACTTTCTGATTTTCTTAAGTTAAATGTCAAAATTTATACCATGAAACATCAGGCTGAGATGAAATAATTTCTAATAGTAACTTTTTTTTGGACTTGAACAAACAAGCTTTTAAAAAAAACTTCTTTTTATAGGAGTTACGATAATTTTTAACAAACGTATTTTTTCTCTCACAGGTAAAAATATTTGGCCAAAATCATACACTGTAAAAAATTGTTTGGACCCGGTGTATTGTAAATGACTCGGTGTAAGAATTTCGGTGTGAAAATTACCCCAAATATCGTGTTAAATTTAGGCAGTGTGAATTAAAAATTTTTACACCGTCAAGCGTGTAAATGTGTAATTTATGATAATTTTGCGTTAAGGAAAAATAATCATAAAAATGTTTAAATGTTAAAAATACTATTTAATAACTACATAATATTAATGAAGTTATTGATTAAGTAGTTAAAGATGTTCAATGATCATTTGTTGCTCGTTAATCAAAATCAACGAGTAACACGGAATGGTGTAAAAAAGTAGATTACACCATGTTAAAATTACATGGATGCAAAATTTACTGCACGGCCGTGTAAAGTTCTCCGGGTCCATTTTTACATCGAAATTTTTTGCAATGTAGAATTTTTATTCGAGGCCTAAAGTTGGTCGATAAATTTAGTCAGCCTATTTTCGGTGAAATTTCACTCATTTTTCGGCCTTGTGTTCACTACCTTGGCCTATTGTCGTCCACTTTTCGGCCGAGAAAAAACTTTATTACTTTTTTCACTTGAAACTTTTTACCCGGGAATTGATTTGAATTGACCAGCAAAAAAAGATCAACGGTCATTTTTAAATTTAATGTCAATTTCCGCGTTAACTTAATATCGACCAGAAATTTATTTTATAAAAAATTGACTGAATTATTTTTCAGGTCGAATGACGAAAAATTTTCAGTCAGGTCAGTCAATTTTTCGCGGTCTGAACAAATATAAAAATACCAGTCATTTCGCATCAATAATTCAAGTCCAAAAAAAAATTTCTTCTGAATCAATCAAAGTCAACTAATATAATATTAATCAATGATAATGATCATAATATTTCAATAAACAGTTTACAATATTGACTATTAAAATCCATATACAAATTTTGTTGAATAATTATATATTAATAATAAATGAATACATTTATCAACTTGTTTATAATAATGAAAAACATCTGTTAGTATTTTGCATTAACTAAATTAATAATAAATAATTTTTATATTCAATATGACAAATAGTCTATTTAATATTTATGATACAACTAATTATTAATTCTGTAATTAAATTATTTGTGACTGTGGACACTCATTAATTTATTCATTACAATTGACAATATTTGTTCCTTTGTCACAACCTCATAATAATATTAATATACGTTCATGTATATTTAATAACAATATATATACAGAAAATAAGGTATTATATATAAATATTAATTAAACAAAATAATTTATTCAAAATAAACTTTTTGTACTGTGTACTGGGTGCACTACCTGCAATATTCCATTAAATTAAAATTATCGATTTAGTTGTGCATTTAGTTATAGTACAAAAGTGTCTCATTGTTTTCTCATTGTCTTCTTCTCATCTCGATTATTATACGAACAATTGTAGACAGCGAAACAAAAATAAAAAAAAAAATAAAAAAAGTAAAGTAAATGCTAGAGAATGAAATGAAAGACTGGCTCTACTTTTACTAGTACTTTGGATTCTGGTTATACTTCTGCTTGTGCTTGTACTTCTATTTCTACTTATTCTTATTCTCATTTCTACAAGATAAAATCCATAGTACCCAGTACAAAAGCAGTAAGAGCTACGACAAAATATGACTCTAGAATGGAGTTGGGTGTGCAACGTGCAAAGCTTGGCGATTGGCCCGGACTTTACGCATTAGCGTCAAATACTTGCCGCGCAAGCAACTCATATAACCTACTACCTACTACATACTACACTAGTACACTAATACACTCACTCTCTTTACCACTTTCCGCTCTTAGTGACCTACATTTTACTAATTTTCAGCTAATTAATAATTTAGCGGTGCACTGTAGGTTATGCATGAGATAATTTTGATTCTATTTCATTCCACTAACTCTACGCACTATTTATATATATATATATTTATATATATATATTATTGCATTATAATTAAATATACTACCTAGACCATTAATAATTTTATCGCTACAACTAATAATTAATATAATGTTTGCATAAACAAATATTTTTAATTGTTTGTGAATATAATGATTTAGCAGTTTTGAATCAATAAATTACAATCATATCTAATACGTATTTATATAGAGAAGAGGGAAAAATGCGAAAATTATTATTTCTCAAAAT
Organism: Microplitis mediator; assembly: GCF_029852145.1. NCBI lineage: Eukaryota > Metazoa > Arthropoda > Insecta > Hymenoptera > Braconidae > Microplitis > Microplitis mediator. The sequence goes on from NC_079979.1 coordinate 14,664,897, forward strand.
GGTATTTGTTTGTCATAAATGGTAATTATTTATAAATAATTTGAGGTTTCTAAAAGCTTATTCATTCAAAAACTTTTTTTAATAAATAAAAGAAAAAAAAATTCTATGGGAAATAAAGTCGCTATTGGCCTTTGTTGGGTAAGATGGTTGTTTAGCCTGCTGTTATTGCTGTGGTTGTTGCTATTATTAAGAATGCCTCTGTACCATTAAAACTTCCCTTGGTTCTTGTACCCCTGGTGATGTTGGATATTGGTAATTTGTCCTAATTGCTGTTGTTGCTGTTGATTGAACATAACTTTAATTTGAATTATATTTTTCTGCTATTGCTGATGTTGATACTACTAAGTATGCTGTCATGGAAGTTGTTGCTGCTGCTGTCGTTGCGTAAAAGTTAATATACCAACACAACCGATGGCTCTACTTCTAGCAACATCAACATACTGATAATTTTCGGCTTGTCCTCAATCTATAGAGAAGACCGGGCATGGTTGTCTCGCGGGTTGGTTGTCAGTGGTCATAACAGAAAACTAATTGAACGAAATATGAACATTGATCGGCATAGAAAGGGAGGTGATGCCTTCGCGATTTTTCGACGCCGAACCCCACAAATGACCGCTGTGACAACCAAATCAGGAGACAACCATATCCAGTCTCCCCTAAATGGTTTCATTAAATTGGGATTACTATTAGCTATATGCGATATCAGTTTTTGTTAATCTGGAGTACTTGGACTTCTTAATGCTTGCAAAAGCTGTTGTAATGCTCGTCTTTGTATTGGTGTTGTGCCACTTTAATCTTGAGGATCTACCTGACTAACTGGTCCTGCAACAACATTAGCTTGTGGCGACACTTAATCATCAATTTCCATTGCTGATCGACTCAGATGCTGTTGCGGTGATGATAAATTTGTCGGACTGGAATAAGGTTTCATAGCAATATCAGCAGCCGTTTCAGCATTAGACGTTTGCGGCCCACTTTGTATCCCACTTATTGGACCAGTTGGAGTTTTTATATTTATCTCAGCCATACGTTTTAATATTTGATTTTGTTGTAATCTCTGCTGAAATTGTTGTTGTTTCAACGTATGATTAATACTTGAACTCGATAGCACAAGACCAATTCGCATACCACTTACTGGAATACTTGGTCTTATCATTCTCATCGCAGCTATACGTAGCCTTAATAATTGGGATTGTTATAGTATCTGCTGAAATTGTAGTTGTTTCAATTTATGTTTAACATTGGAACAAACTGGCACAAGACCTTTCATCTCATGACAATTTTTTGCATGATAGCTACACAATGCGATAAGTTGTTTACAAATAGGACAACCACCATTTGTTTTCTGTTAACAATCTTTTGTATTTACTATCCTTTTCATCTTTTGACAGGAATGAATCTAGCAAGCGTCTCTGTAATAAGACGCGTGAAACAAAAAGTTTGTATGCACCTTTCAATAGACAATTTTCTTTGTTCTTGAGAATTTGCTTGTTTAATGCCTGCAGGTGGTGAACCATCATTGACATCTGAACTAAGTTTTTTCATATTAAGAGGATTACAATTTTTTAAATGAATTAAACAACAATAAAACAAAAAATATTTGGAAAATCCAAAAAGTGCACGTCTCAAATGCTCATACAAATTATTCTATACTTGATATTTTTGTAAATTTTAAATTAATGTTACATGGACAACACTCAAAAAATCGAAAAAAAATGATATTATAAAAAACTAACCTTCAAATAAAATAACTAAAAATGAGAGCTATGCCGTTTCGACCTGTAGAGTTTTCCACAGTTTTTCATGAACTGTGATTATGTCTTTTGTTGGATGCAAATCCGACAGTTCCGTAAATTTACTTTAGATACTCTAATAGTTCTTTTTTTCTGAGCCAGTTATCGTTGCTCGCAAATGTATATTGGAAATCAACCAATGAAAACATTTGATTAGCAAATAAGGTATTTCGAAAAACTACGAAGATTTTTAGTGATTATAAATAAATATACGTACACAGAAAAAACAGATATCTTGAGTCAAGAAAATATTTTTGAAGACACACGTTTTCGGGAACCAAGTCAAGATTTTCTTGAGCCAAGAGAATTCGTCTTGGTTGGAGAAGATTTCTACTTTATCTGAGAAAATTTAGGTCTCCAAAAAAATTTTCTTGAATCAAAATATTTACCTTCAGTCGAGAATTTTTTTTTTGTGTGTATAATTAAAATGTTTGAAATGAAGTACTTCCACGGATACGTTTCAGAAACGAGTTCTTTGAGCCGTGGAAGCATTCCATGTCCAATTCAAAATTTATCCAGAACGACACAACTTAACCTAAAAATTTATTATTGACAGCTAGTTGTTGTTGTTGTTAGTGTTGATGTAGGGACGTTAGGAGTGTATAAGAGTAAAGTGTATAGAGAGAAACAAAAATTTATGGATAGATAGTATACGTATACGTCCTATAGGACAGAGCGAAATGTATACGAATGTAAAAGCAAAAAAATAAGATAGAAAGATCTACGGATGATAAATTTTAAGATAAATCTCTGAAAATTAATCGATTTTTACTAATCTCCTTCTAATGGGAAAAGAGTTGATTTTGATATTTATTACAGTTCATCCTGAGGATGAATGACGACTTTTACAGAGGAATTAGGTTGATCGATTGCTTGTGACGGCTTAAATCGCGGCGACTCATAGACTAACATTCTAAAGGACGTCACTATGAAAATTAATTTAATTGTGATTTTTTTCAAATTATAAACACGTACATCAATTGAAAATACCCCTCATCAAATGCATCCGACTTTCAAGTACACGGAGAAATTATTCTTGTTTGAAATGCTATAATATTATAGTAAAGCCGAACCATGTTGGCCACCTAAAGGAAATTGAACCAAACACATGGAAAAATTACTATGGTCATAGTAAAATTGACGACAATTATATCACAAATTACTGTGATCATTGTAAATTTTACTATGGCCATAGTAATTTTTCCATGTGTTTAGTTCAATTTCCTTTAGGTGGCCAACATGGTTCGACTTTATTATGACACCATAACATTTCAAACGAGAATAATTTCTCCGTGTATACAAAAACTTCTATCAACTACCAAATCAAAACACATCCTTTAAGTTATTCAAATTATTTTATATGGCTATTTTGCGAAACGGCGGCTATGCGTCAGCAAGAATTTGCTTGTTTCTTTTACTTGTTTATTTCTCTAACAAAAATTTACTGAGTTGCAACTTATTTTTTAAATACAAAAAAAAAGTAAAAGATTCAAGAAATTGAAATTCAAAAAAGTGCATCAATTCTTCAGAATTTCTACTTCACTCGAATTTATCCCAAATATACTGACATATATATACATATATACATATATATATATATATATATATATATATATATATATATATATATATATATATATTTGTTCGTTTATTTATTTTTGTTTCTACAGTCACGATTGTTCGGTAGATTTGTTCATGCTGTTCGTGTCCACATCTCGATTGTACTGGAATTCGAGTTTGAGAACAAAAAAAAAAATAGCAGGGTCGTAGCTACGTGTCGAAGAATTTAAATGTCCTTTTATACTACGCGTTACAGCAATAAAAGAAGGGAGTGAGGTCGATCACATTTACATGGACATTCTCATGTACACATATATAAATACGTATAAATATAGATGTATGTATGTATATATATATTTATGCAACGAATAGGTTAAATTTGCTCTCTAGTACAAAGTACACAGTGATATTTCTTGCAAGTACACAAGAGCCATTTATATTTTTCAAAGTGTGTTAATTTATGGTACTTAAAAGTTTAAAGTTTTAAAACTAAAAAAAAAATAAAATCGGATTCGCATTTATTGTTAAGCTCATTAAATAGTTTTACTGCAGTGAATGTAAATAAAGTGTAGGTGTAGGTGTATAGGTAAATATAATACGACGGATGAAAGCTCAAGTAATAAAGTAAATAAAAATTTAAAATTGCGATTCGGTAATTAAGAGGACTTATTTAAATGAAAATTTATTAGTTGCTAGAATAAATCGATAATATTATAGCTTCGGAGATTGCAGAGTAGAGCGAGAGTGAGGGGGAGAGTTATATTCAAGTTTACCCTCATGTAGTATACACACTCTCTCACTATGAAGGTAAATACGGGTAGTAGGTATACACGGGATTATGTATTACGTATATGTTATGTTTACCGTTCACTTGTCTGTCCGAAATCCTATGTTTATTTGCGGTTGAACACTCATCCATTCCGCTGGATTTGTTATGTAGTTAACCCTTAGTTCAAGAACGTTGTTACATATTTACTGTTAGGCTTATTTTGGAAGTCTTATATAACTTATAATAATAATTATTTCCATTTATCACCGCTTATAAATATTTATCATTGTCAAAATCCTCTATTACTTTTATAATAATTCATCATAAATTAATTTTACTATGTATTTTTAAACACTTGCCTCTAGAACTTGAGCTAATAATAGTGAAGGACGTCCCGAGTCGAAATTTAGAGCCTATATAGGCCCCTCTAGCCCTAAATAGATCCGATTTAGAGCCCTGTAGTCCTGTAGCTCCAACTTTGAACCCAGAAGTCCTAACATTCACTGAGAGGTCCGATTTTGAGCCTTCAAGTCCGACAATATTAGTCCCGTAATAAATTTCGATTCATTATAATTAAATAATTTATGGTGATAAGAGAAATTAAAAATTGATTGTAAGCATTATTTTATTGACATGCAACAGAATTTATTAATAACAATAGTCAGATAAGCAGGTGGATAATTAAATTGTAAACCTTTTTAATAAGGAAAATTTTAGTTTAATTTATTTACCATATAAAAATAAATTTGCATTTATTAACAAAATTTTAATCACTCCGCATACATATTATAATTACTTACGTTCCTTACTGTTTATAGGAACTGCTATTAAATGTTGATTATCAATTTTTATATAAAAGCATGGTGTAATAAGTTTTATTGTTCTATATACTTAACGTTATTTTTTCAAATTCTAAATTTTGACTGATAATTTTCTTCAGAGATATATAGATTTTTACATCATGTCACTGTAGATTTAATTCGCATTTATGATGATTAGAGAACTTTCAATTGAAATTTCAAAATATATATGACTATAGTTTAATTGTTAATAATAATAATTTTAGAATGAAAATTGCATCACATAAAGAAAAATAATATTATTTTAATTATAATGAGTACTAATAATAATCCATTTCTTTAATTGAAGTTATAATTTTTTGTAATTTATTATAAAAAATTTAACTATTAACAGCATTTGCTGTATATTTTGATAATTTTAATTGAAATTATTTTAAGCATTGTAAGTGCAAATAAAATCCAGAGTAAGATAGATTATTATTAATCACAATATTAATAATACTAATGATATTAATAATATGAGTATTATTATTAATATTATAATTATGAATATTATTATTATTATTATTACAATAAATTAGAGCTTACAGGCCCTAAATCGGACCTAATTTTAATTTTCATCAGGTCCTAGATTGAGCCCGCAAGTGCTGAAAACGGAAATTTGTAGCACCTCAGGGACCAAAATCGGACCTAATTTAACATAGAAACAGGCTCTATTTAGAGCCTCCAAGTCCGAAATAGGTCCGACTTTAAAAGGCTCTAAATGGACTCTGAATTTCGACTCGGGACCCTGACAAAATGGGGATATAATGGAATTCGTAAACTCTTTTCATTCTGATTACGATAAATTTTTTTAGATTTGACTTATATTAGATGAAAATTTTTCCATTGTCATAAAATTTTTTTTATTTCCGGGAAAAAAAAAAACAACTAAATAATAGTGTATTATATACCTAGGTAGGAAAGTAGGACATTCTGACCCACATGTGTAATAGCCAACCCGAGCCAAAAGCTTCCTCTGTGGCGCGCATACATTTTTTCACCAGATCTGCACCTGAAAGTTGGAATTTTCGCCTCTGTTTGCGGGAAGAATAGTGCACTGATAAATGTATTTGTTTGAAACAGTTTTTCAGCCTTGTTTGACTGAAATAAGTATTTGTTCGTTTCAAATATAGATTTATTAATAGTTAATAAATCTCATATTTGAGTGAACATCGCTGCAATATTTAACTACAGCGCCACTTTCTGTTTATAATACCTTTCAGTACACTGTCTAGTGTAAGCCGTCCATTCGTCCATTACGTGTAACAAATTCAAAATATAATCAACTAAATGTTGTTTTATGAATAACAAAAATGTTGACTATTTTTCAAATTAATTACTGTGTGTATCATTTTCTTTAAAAATATTGAATTAAATAGTACTATTAATTATTTGTCATAACCCTGTTTAGAAAATCGCATAGAATTTAATAAATTCTCATAAATTCCCATAGAGATTTTATAAGAATGAATGAATTCTATGAGAAGTGCTATAGTTAAGTATAGGGTCTTATACATACAGCTATAAGAATTGATCGGATTTTTTAAGCAGGGAACCCTACTTAATTAACTTCATGTGTCATTTCCTTCTATTCAAAGAAGTCATTTATTAACCATTAAGAAATATTTATTTGGATTAAATAAATATCATTTAAAAAATCATTTGTTAACTATTAATAAATATTTATTATGTAACTGAAGTTCCGAACGTTCATTGAACGAAATTATCTAGATAATTGAAGAAAATAATCTAAGGCCAGGAACACTCAAACTAGATTAAAATTGGTACTGAGTAAAGTCTGAACGCGTCAAATAGTCAATCAACCCCTTCACCTATCCTTACAGAGGAGAAGTTCATAACACTACAATTGGTCCATTGAACCGCTTCCGAAAATTCTAAAAAAATTCGTAAAATATCCTCTCTATACGAAGAGTAATTCCACCCAGTTTTGGTTCGGCGGAAACAACTCCTTCACCTACCCTTACAGAAGAGAAGTTCATAACACTACAGAAGGTCCATTATACCCCCTCCAAAAATTCTGAAAAATTTTTTAAAATATCCGCTCTATATGTAGAGTATTTCCAACCAGTTTTTGTTCGGCGAAATCAACCCCCTCACCTACCTACTATATACTTCTCTAGCCTGGGGATAGGTGAGGGGGTTGATTCCGCCGAACAAAAACTGTGTAAAAATACTCTACATATAGAGAGGATATTTTAAGAATTTTTTTAGAATTTTTTGAGGGGGTATAATGTACCTTTCTGTAGCGTTATAAACTTTTCCTCTGTAAGGGTAGGTGAGAGGGTTGATTCCGCTGACCGAAAACTGGGTGAAAATACTCTGCATATAGAGAGGATATTTTGAGAATTTTTTCAGAATTATTGAAGGGGGTATAATGGACCGTCTGTACTACACGGAAAGAAAATTATGGCAGCGGTTCCCATAATTATGTGAAATTTTTTCCTATACCATCATAGGAATTACGACCATAAATTATGGGAGCGGTTCCTATAATTATAGGAATGTTTCCCATAATTATAGGAATAGTTCCTATAATTATGGGAATGATACCCATAACACTATAGGAATGGTTCCTATAATTATAGGAATGGTTCCTATAATTTATAGGAATACTTTCTATAATATTATGGGAATCATTCCTATAATTTATGGGAATGGTTCCTATAATTTATAGGAACCATTCCCATAAATTATAGGAACCATTCCCATAATATTATGGGAATGGTTCCTATAATAGTATGGGAACTATTCCCATAATATTATGGGAATGATTCCCATAATGCAATTGGAATGGTTCCTATACCATTATGGGAATCATTCCCATAATATTATGGGAATAGTTCCCATACTATTATAGGAACCATTCCCATAATATTATGGGAATGGTTCCCATATTATCATGAAAAAATTAATTTAGAGAAGTGTGGTAATCACTTCTACAATACACAGAAATATTATTAAACATAAAAACAAAAATTCAAACATTGAAAAAAAAAATCGTATTTGGCAAAAAAACATAAAAAGTTTTAACAAGAATTTTTTGTCAGCACAAAACATTCAAGAAAATTCAAATTTTGGGAAATTTCTACACTATTGTGCAAAAAAAAAATTTTATGATATTATAGGAATGGTTCCCATAACATTATGGGAATAGTTCCCATAATATTATAGAAATAGTTCCTATACCAATATAGGAACCATTCCCATAATAGTATGGGAATGATTACCATACCATTATGGGAATGGTTCCCATAATGATATGGGAATGGTTTCCATAATATTATGGGAACCATTCCCATGATGGTATGGGAACCATTCCCATATCATTATGGGAACCATTCCCATAATGGTATGGGAACTATTCTCATACTATTATGGGGATGGTTCCCATAATATATGGGAACCATTCCTATAGTAGTATAGGTACTATTCCCATACCATTATGGGAACCATTCCCATAATGCATAGGAAAACTTCCCATAATTTTCTTTCCGTGTAATATATACTTAACGTAACGTGAGGGTAGGTCAGGGGGTTGATTCCACCGAACGAAAACTGGGTGGAAATGCTCTACATATAGAGAGGATATTTTAAGAATTTTTTCAGAATTTTCGGAGGGGGTATAATAGACTGTCTGTAGCGTTATAAACTTTTCCTCTGTAAGGATAGGTGAGGGGGTGGATCAACTATCTGACTCGTTCAGACTCTACTGTGTACCAATTTTAATCTAGTTTGAGTGTTTCTGGCCTCAGATTATTTTCTTAAATTATGTAGATAATTTCGTTCAATGAAAGTTCGGAACTTCAGTTACATTATTTATTTAGTTAAACTTTCAAACGAATCATTTATTAACTACTAATAAATATGTACCTGAAGATCGGAACGTTTTTCGCGCAACGAAAATGAAAAAATTGATGTACTTTTGATTGCTTAAGAGGTAGTTCCGGAGGTTGGAGGTGGCCTGCAATTTTCGGCTGACATACCAGCATCTATACGCAAAACATTTCAGAGAAATCAAGTCATCCAGTAAATTTTTTACTTTCCAATTTTTTTTTTTTTCGTTGCGCGTAAACGTTCCGACTTTCAGATACATTAATAAATCTTATTCGGCTCAAATAAATATTTCTATCAGTGTGCATGCGCTAATTTTTATCATTTGTTTTTTCATAAAAGAAACCATTTTCCAGATTTTTTTATTTAGGACCATTTTTAAAAAACAAACTTTTAGATATCCTGTTTTGTTCATCCCTTTACCGATTAAAAAAATAAAGAATTGAGTTTTGCTTCGGACTCGAAAAATAAAATAAAAACTCCTATGTAAATTTATCTTTAAATTTCAATTAAAAACTTCTAGACTATTTTTTTTTTTATACCAGAAGACCTAAGTACTGTTTTTATTTATTTTAGATATAAAATATTGTTTGATTTTAACATCAGAGCAAAAAAAAAAGAAGAAAAATCAAAATCTAATTATCTTTAAAAAGAAACACTCGTTAAAAGATTGAAAAATGTATAATTGAAAGTTATCACTGTAACTTAATTTAAAATGAAATAATTCAATCAACTACAGCGATAAAATATTGAGTCCGAGCCCGCGAATTTGATTCCCCCGGGGCTCTAAGCTATATTTACTGAGAATGTTAACTAGTTTTATATTTTTTCCTTCGTCCAACTTAAAATTCATCAATATACAAAACATGGATGAAATAATCGGTGAGATAGCCGCGGGACATATCAATAGAGCATGTGTGTAGACCAGTCATTCACTAGCCGTATCGGTGTTTGCGGCGTTAAAGTTGTACCAGAAAGTAAGAGACAGAAACAGAGACGAGGACAGAAAAAGAGCAAAAGCATAAGAGTTGCCTGTACTGGGAAGTTATAAATGTTAGTCGTAGTAGAGAGAAAAAATGAATAAACGTGCGGGGTTGGCTGGGCTTGAGGATGAAAAAGGGTGGAAGCTGAACTTGGGGCTGGGGTTGTAGTTGGGACTGGGGGCCTGGGTGGTAGAGTGAGATGATGAGGGAATGGGTTACGCCGGAAGGTATAGTAGTCCAAACAGGATTCTATCCCGTTCACAGTATATACTATAGAATGCATTGAATCGTGCCGAAATAAAAACAGTCTTTTTGAATGTTTTATATATGTACACTCGGCTCGTCTCTCAGCTACACTAGTATAGGCTCTCTGCTCTCTTCTCTTACTCTCTTTTACCATATAACACTACTACTATACTACTATATTCTGTACTCTGGTACTCTATGTACAGTGTTGTGTGTTGTATGAACACAGTCCAGCATACCAGACTACCAGCGGTAGCACGCGCCGGCGCCGCCTTTCAAGTTTAACTTTTCCACAAACGGAACCACTATCGCTGCTTCTCTAACTGTTTTTTGAGTTGCTTTTTATTATTTTTTTTTTTTTACTTTTCTAATTTCTTTTGGTTTATACGCCAGTCGGTAGTCTGCTGTTGTGTAGGTACTCTTTACTCATTTCATTTGAAGGTTTCTACATGATACAATACTTGTAAGTGATATACATATATATAACAAGCAAGAAAAAAAAACATAAACAATTTTTAAATTTACGTTTCAAAAAAAAAAAAATAAATATTTTTTTTACTTAGTTGTTTGTTAGTATCATTTTTTAGCAAGAATAAAGTCTGAAAGTTATTTTAAATAGAAAGAGGGGTCGGAGATGGAGGTTCTTAAGAATTACAAGTTGAACAAGCTCCTTATCAATGCAAACGATCCGTCTTGTCAAAGTCTGACATGACTTGGTAGTTAGTTTTAGGTGTATATAGATATAACATAAATATATAAAGAGTATATATATATGGTTCCTTCAGTTGGAGTCTGTAAAAGCACATTTGTATTACCGGTGTGCTGGTACGAATGAGTAAAAAATATTGTAGCTATTCGATATCTGGTTTTTTGTTGTTTTAACAAAAAGTTGCGCTTTTTAAAAAAGATGAATTATAGAGGTCTCATGAATCATTACAATTTATGAGTTGACGGACGACATGACTGTTCAAATATGAAAAATATCTCATGGGTCAATAAGATTTTTTATTTAGTTTTTTATTTTCGACCATGTCGAAATAATAAAATAGTAAGTTAAATATTTTCTTCTGTAAAAATTAAAAAAAATTTATTCTCTAATATTTTACAATCCAATTTGAAAATAGAGTATTACATCGAAAGATAACACGAATAACATAAAAAAAAATCTGTTAATAAAAAATTTTCAAAAAATATTTTCTTATGCTTCGAGTTACTAAAAAATATATCTATTTACAATTCAAAATGATTTGAATAAAAAAAATCTTTTTGCGATAATTTATGCCCTCTGAGAAATTTCGAATTTTAGTAATTAAAGCGTTTAATTGAGGTGCTTAGATGAGCGTTTAACATTGCATGTCAACTGTTTAGTTGAGCTTTACTGTAACTATTTACATTTCTCTGAGTGTGAGTAATGTGTATTACTTATTCCTTTACATAAACCAAGTCTTTACACTGTGAAAATTCGAAAATGAATTCAGAGTGAATATAGATTTTATTTCAATCCGAATTCACTCCATCACATGGATTTCCGGAGTTTTAAAAAAAATTACTCTACATACGGAGTAAATAGCAAGTTTTTTTTTTTTTTTTAACGGAACGATTCTAGAGTAATGCTGATTTTATTTCGCTCCACATCAACTCCGGATTTAATCCACGTTCACTATGAAAATTTTTTACAGCGTAATAATTAAATTTATTAAAAAAAATAGCATATTGTGTGACAAGAGATGAAACAAAACCATTTTAGACCAAAGCGAAGGTGGCTGACTTCACCCCCAATCTGAAATCGTGCTTCATCGTGTGTCACACACTATATTTTTTATGATTATCTGCATTGGAACTTAAAGTTTTAGTGTCAGTAGTCAGTCAGAAACGAGTTAATTTAAGATCAATGGTGTCATCAGCTATTAGCGTAAACATAAATTGTGATTTGCAATTTATGATGAAGCAGAAAAAATGAATGTTACTTGTCATTTACACTCACTTTTATAACACAACCACGAAGTAATAACTGTAACTTAAATAAATAAAATAAATAATCTGAAATTACTAATTAATAACAACTTAGAAACTGGATTTCAGCAGGCAAAAGCATTATTTGTTTCTCCCCAGAGGACGAATCAAGTTTGTTTTTGCCCGTTAACTGAAGGCATTTGCAGTTTACCCATACGCTAATATTTGTTCGCGGCATTAGGCTGAAATTGACTTGTTTCGATTACCTGTTCAGACACCAAAACTCTAAGTTTCGATGCAGGTATCATGAAACATTGTATTATTTCTTATCACCTGCATTGAAACTATTACGAATTACTATAAATGTTTTAGCCAGTTGAAACAAGCCAATTTTAGCTCAATGCAATTTAACGGATAGAAAATTATCAGTTTCATCTCCAGGGAAGAAAGTGTCTAGTTTCCGCGCGCAACAGTGGATTGTGTGACAAAAGATTAAATAAGACGATTTCAGCTTTCGTGTGATGTCAGTCAACCCGACCTTAGTCTAAAATCGTCTTTTATCTCGTACCACATGCTATACTGTACTTCTGTATTACCTATAATCCTTTTTACTATTTATGAAAAATTTATAGATTGTAAAAAAAATAGTATATTACACACCTAAGGAGGAAAGAAGGATATTTTACCCACGGGTGTAATTGGCAAACACGCGGATTGAGATGTCCTACCTTTTTCCATCACTGTAAATCGAAGTGTTTTATTGCCATTAAAATACATTGTAGTCTCTTCCTAGATACTTGCAAACGTTTAGAAAGTGGATACAATGTATTCAAATGGCAATAAAACTCTTAGGTGTTTTAAATTAAAACACTTCGATTTGCAGTGTATGGTGTGTATATAATTTTTCACCGGATCTACACCGAAAGTTTAAATTCCTGCACTGTTTAGAGGGAAAAAATTCGTTCTTTTCTATGAGAAAAAAATGATAAAAATGAACATATGCGCCATTCTTCCCACAAACAGAGGCAGAAATTTAACTTTTCAGGTACAAATCTGGTAAAAAGTTGTATACACCACGGAGGAAGGTGAATAATTATATGTGGTTTTACTAATCAAGTTGAAAGCCGAGTTTGTACCTGCGCTGTTGATAATCTCAAATTTCTTCATTTCGACTGGTTCTAGGCATGTAAACTCTAAGTTTCAAAGCAGATGATTTAGAAAAATATAGTTTGTGATACGAAATAAAACACAATTTCAGACTTCGTGCGATGGCTGCTCTCACCTTTGTTTTAGGAATTCATCCTCACCTTTGCCTGAAATCGTCTTATTTTATCCCTTTGCACACATCACATTATTTCATAAATTTAAAACTTATGAAAACAAAAAATATTGAAGGGGCTCAAAAGTATTTATATCGACTTATTTAAAATATTTATTGTAATCGCCATAAGTAATTTTGAAAAGTTAGGATTAAAAGTCAAGCCAACACGTAGCTACCATCAGGGTAACTCATAACTACAGTTTTGAAGGTTCATAAACTTCTTTTATCCTTACACCTCTTTTCCGATTGGTCATTAGTTCCCTTTCTAATAAATTTCTTATTGTACATTTCTTTTTTAAATATTTAATACCTAGAAAATTATTTACTTAAAATCCATTTACTCAAAATCATGAATACATTTTAGATAAATCAGGATAGAAGATTTATAAGTAAAAGAAGCTTACAAACTTTTAGAACTTCAGTGGAAAAAAAAAAAAAAAAAAAAAAAAAATAGTTGAACAGTAACTTCATCGAGTTAAGGGCTTATATAAATTATTTATAAATTAAATTACAAAAAAGCAATTAATTTTTATTGGCTGTCCTAAATATTTAAAAGGACTTGTAAGAATTTTTTTTTTTATTAAAAATACGGAAATATAATATGGGGGGAGAGGGGAGACCACTTCAAATTTTTGTAAAAATTTTAAATTCGAATTAATTAGTTTTCAAATTTTTTCGGAGATGTAGGGAGGGGGGGGGGGGCTGATTCAAAAAATTTTCTTTATAACTGTCATATTGATACCGAATACTTATTTGGGGATTCAAAAAATGTATAATTAGTAAAAAAAATACTGCTATTGATAATTTTTTTTCTGATAGCCCATTTCGCCCCCACTTTCTTAAAATAAAAAAAATGTATTGTAATTTTAAAATTAGACTTTATTTTAATTGAAAAACTTTTTACTAAAAATTCTATTAAAATAGGAGGTAAATAAAAGTCTCAACATAAAAAATGACTTTAATTTCAAAGCTCTTGAACTGACTGATAAAATATTAAGATATATCGAAAGAAAAGACTGTAATTTGAAAAAATAAATCCCGCCCGCTATAAGACTGTATTTATAATGATTTGTTTTGTTATATTTTTTGTTGTCACAGAACACTATCACATATTTGTCGGGGACCTGAGCCCGGAGATTGAGACGCAGACATTGAGAGAAGCCTTCGCTCCATTTGGGGAAATCTCGTAAGTTTTTGTTGGATTATTTAACACGTAATGCCAGCCATCTGTCCAAACTACTCTTCAGGAAACATTCAATGTATATAAATATATATGAAAATATATTCACGCGACTAATTAAAAATATTACCATGCAGTGAAAACTTTAGTCGTGTTAATTAATTGTTTTGTTTAGTTTTTATTTCTGTCTTTTTTTTATTTTTATTTTACGTTACGTTCAATTACCATTTTAAAGTGAACAAAAAAAAAATCTAAATAAATTATAAAAGTAGAAGTAAGTGAGTAAAAAATATAATAATAATAATAAAAAAAATGGATTAATGAAGAAGCTTATACTGGAGAATATTTCGTTTCAACCGCGTCGGGCTTCGTTATATAAAAATGGACTCAAGAAAATATGTAATGAGTGGTTGTAGAAAAAAGTAAAAACAAAAAAAAAATAATAATAATTAAAATATTTTATACTCGTGAAATAATTCGTGTTGTTGTTGTTATTATTGTTATTATTATTGCTACTGTTATTGTTGTTATACATCCTTCCCGGGACACGGAATCATTATCAAGAGAGTCTGTCTGTAAGAGAATCAATTTTAATTTAAACGGTGAGTTTATTCGTAGTCACAATGGCTACTAGTAGCTCTCAATTTAAAATTGTCCGCTCATTTTTTTATTTATTTATTAATTTTTTTTTTTTTTTCAAACTTATTTTTATTAATTTTTTTACCCGCACAAATAAATAAATTTTTTATACTTTTTTATTATATTTTATTCACATCTAATTTTTGCTTGATAGTTTTGAAATAAATTTAACAGTTGTAATTAAAATTGATTTGAATTAATAATATCACTAAACTAACAGCAATAAGTATTTTAATAATAGCATTTTTAAAATATGTTTTAATATTTTTTGACTTGTAAATTTAAATATACGAAGCCTGACCACTTACAGAATGTTTATAGATTTTTTTATATTTTTTTTTTTTTCATATCTTACGACATAGTTTTGAATTTATATTTAATCTGTACGTTTTGTAACAAAATTTAAAATAAGTAATCCGTTAATTAAATAAAGAAATATTAAATTTATATCATACGTGTAATAAAAAATACTAATAATAATAATAATAATAATAATAATAATAATAATAATAATAATAATAATAATAATAATAATAATAATAATAATAATAATAATAATAATAATAATAATTATCATAATAATAATACTAAGTAAAAATATCAGAGTAGAATAGAGTAGAAATAGAGTAGAGTAGAGTAGAATTTTACAATACGATTTAAAAAAAAATTTCTTAATTATTAAAATCGTAGTAAAAAATATGGATTTAAAAGTCACCCAAAACTCGTTAATAAAAAATATCAATCATAGTTAATTTAATTTAATAAACCAAATTCTTAACATAAAAATTTTCGTTATCAACCGTAATTTAGAAAAATTATCAGGCTTTTTATTAACTTATCAATAATAATTAACCGCCGACTTGGATATTAATTTATTTATAGGATAATATATTAGTCTGAAAATAATTGAGTATTTTATATTTAATAACATCATATATCCGCGATACGGATAGATGAATGGAAAATATAAAATTTTAAGTGATTGCTTTAAATTTCTAAACATAAAAAGTTTAATAAATTGACCTAAAACTGCATTAGTCTTGTTTAGTAGACTTTCCTGTTGGTAATAGAGTATTTTATAGGCAGATTTATTATACTATATGAACTGTAGATACAGTTTGAAGCGCACCCATAAAATTTTGTATTTAAGGTGTGTTATATGTATATATGTGTACAGATAATCGAAAGCAGTGATCCAGAAGTCTTGATTTCCGTTGTACGAACAGTAGATATATCTCTATATATATATTTATAATGCAGCTATAGTAATACTCGAGAAGGAAAAGCGTTGTCAGAATTTTAATTTTCTCAGCGCAGGATCCCTCGATGGGTTAAACCTCGCCAGCAGAATCGCCAAGGAACCAGGAAAGTATATCACTATATAGTCAGCCGAATCACCCGTGCGTCTGCATCCGCGACCGCCTCTCGACAAACTGACCTCGTAAACTTAACCCACCCATCTCATCGCCCGTCGGTAGCTTGCTCGGTTGCTCGGTCGGTCGGTCGGTCGGTTGGTTGGGTGAACGGGACCCATCCTCCTTGTCGATCCCCTGCACCTCACGGTAGCAAATAGCCCAAGAGAATTCGCTTCAACGGAGCTCTGTGACATAGTTATGACCGTCTTCAACTTGTCTATATCTATATATATGTACATTATATATCTATATAGATATAGCTTGTCACTGGAATATTCAGTTTTACTCGTTTGTCATTACCTCCGAAATTTCCGTCAACTTTAAGATGAAAAATTCAACCTTTTCTTTCCTTTACTTCCATGACCTTTTTTATTAAGCCATTCATGTTTATTTGTTTGTTTTATTACATTTTACTATTTTCCGGTAATTTAATTTTTTTTTCATTTACTCTTTGTATTATTTTACTTTTTTATTAATCATGAATCGCGATAATTAAATTTTATTTATAAATTTTAATTTAAATTTATTTGTCCGAATTAATTTAATGACTTTGGCTTATGAGTTAAACTCTGATTTTTAATTCACATGTAATTTAAATTTATATTTAATTTTAAAATAAATAAAATTGTTTAAACAAAATTTTAAATTATTATTTCATATTTTTATAAATTATTCATATTTTATCTTGTAATAATAGTAAATCAATGAAAATAATTTACTGTCAATGAATAATGAATTTAAAATTTAATTTAATTTGTTTTTACTGCATTATCAATTGAAATCATATACGATAAATTTTTAAATATTTTTAGTTAATTAATTCAATACCATTACCATTAGCTCGCTGTACATTTTACCAATGCTAATTTATTATTATTTTTATTATTATTATTGTTATAAGTATGATTATTACGTTTTTAAGTACAAACAGCCCTCGTATGCATATGTTGATTACACAAAATATCGAGCTACGAGATCTAGGATGAAAGTAGAGTGCATTGGATATTCTCTTTACCGTTGAGCCAGCAACCCATCACCGATGCTGTTTGTCTCATACCTGACAAATGAGAGTACTTGTGAACAAACGCTGGGGAAATAAAAAATATACAAAAGTAAACTGAGATATGAAAAATACAGTGATCGAGTAAAAAGTCAAAAGAATAATATTTTTTTATAAATATTATGATTTATATAAATTTATTATTTACTACTCCGTTCCTATTATTTATACATCCGTTAAAAAATTGTCATATTCATAAATAACAGAATAAAGAACATCCATAAATAATAATAAAAAAAATATAAATATGAAGTTATCCGATGTCTAATAATCTTTGGATTTTTTTCAAAACGATAAATTGTAAAAAATTGGACCGATAGTTTTCTTAATTTTCTATACGTGCATATTCTTCGTTATTTTTTTTTTATTTTTTGTGGATCTCAAACATAAAGGCGCTGAAAGTGCTTTATGAACGGTTTTTTTTCGACTATTTTACTCACACAAAAATATTTCTACACTCTTTTAATTCCATATAAATAGGTAAAATTGTATTCTAGCATATAGAGAATTTATTAATGAACAATTTGAATCTAATATTAAATTGATTTTTTATTTTATTAGTTTGAAATAAATTATTTTAACTCAAGAAACCAGTGCTGTCAATTGTTACGTATGAAACTTCGTAAACGCGATAACTCTCAATAGACACAATCAATCGGCCTAACTTTTTTTTTTATTAACTTTGTATTTTTTATCACAAGAACCCTAACGAAAATCACTATCTGAATCCTTCTAGTTTAATTGTAATTAATTAAAAACGTAAAACTAATTATTAACGAAAAATTTAGCTGCCATTTTTATTTTTACTGTTGTTATTATTTTTTTCATTTTTTCTCGCCATCAACTAATGGCAGCAGCACTAGCGTAACAGTATACCCAAGTAACACATACTTGAGCAAGATTCTGGTGTCAGTGCTTTGAGCAAAATCCCTCTCGCGCAAGATCATGTAACAAGAAATCGTCATCAAGAATTGTGTATGACTTGCTCAAGGCATTGTAAACAAGAATATTGAAGATATCTTATATATATGGTGCAGTTTAAAAGTTTCTGGCGCATTTCTTGCACCAGTAACTTACGCCAGGTACTTATGCATGGCTTGTTCAAGATCTGCTCAAGGTCAATTTTGAGCCTTGAGCAGATCTTGAGCAAGCCATCCGCAACTATTTTCAACTATAGTCTTCCTCCAGAATTGAGTTATAATCTGGCACGAATTCCTTGTGTGAGGCTTGCACTAGACTTGCTATTGAAATCTAGCCACAAGTACCTGCAGCAAGACACATAGGTAGGAAAAGATACTAATGTCTATCGAACTTGAGACCAGGCTTGCTCAAGCATGGAACAAGATTGTTAGATGGGGTAGGTTTAAAAAAAGGAGCGACTTCCAAGACAAAAAAGACGGGATATTTAAAATAAAGTGTTAATAAAAAAATATTAACCTGAAAATAAGGAATAAAGAAATCATATTGACAATTTATAAGTTAAATAAAAATTCATAATAAAAAAGACTAAAAATAAAATGAGCGGTTGACGTGTGCACTTTTAGATTCTCCAACATTTTTTTTTTGTAACTGAGTTGTTATAAAAAAAATCCGAAAATTTTTGATTATCTACTAATTTCAGGATCATTTCTTTTTATTAAAAATTATTTACATATTTTAAAGTTATTGTTGATTTTTAAACAATACCGAGTATTTAATATATAAAATACTAAAATTATATAATAAAAAATTTTTTTTAAAACCCATTTTTTGGAGTAACCCGTCATACTTCGCTCGTCTATTTATATATTTTTAAATATAACTTTTGCATGATTGTGCATAATAAATTTATTATTCACTTACTAAATTTTATAATTAATATATTTTTTACAATCTTACTCACTTTACTCACTATTTTTAAATAATTTTTTTTTTCTAACTATTGTGACTTTAAAACTTTATATATATATTTTATTATTACTATTATTATTATTATTATTATTATTATTATTTAGTTCTATTGTGAAATGTATCTTCTTCTCGTAGGTATACCGATTAGCACTTAAACTGACAATGCGAGAAAAGATATGATAAAAAAAATAAAAAATAAAAAAGTAAATGTAAAATAAAAATGACAAGGGTGAGACCTTTTGACTTCTGTAGCTTCACCATTCATACTTGGTGAATATAAAAGTCAGAGAGTATATGGGTTTAAAAGTTAGAAAGAGAAAAATAAGAAAGAGAAACTAGACTCTGAAGCTCAAGAAACTAAAGTTTAAGTTTAAAGTTGGCATATATACATTTTTATATATATATATAGAAAGAGAGAGAGAGAAAAAAGGTAGAAAAGGTAACGGGAGTTTGCTGTCCAGCTGAAATATTCAAGTTACTCGACGGCACAATGATACGTGTCTCTCTTACCTTCCGCTCTTTAGTTACTTTCTTGTACAAAGCTCGATGGCTCGCAAGCACTTGGGACTTTTAAAAGAAACGATGTGATGTCATAACAGACAGGATAAAAAGTACTCACTTGTAGTTCTCACTCATCTATCTTGTTTATATATGTCTACATATCTATCTACACATATAAAAATATTTTTATTCATCATAAAATCTGGTTTAAATTTTAAATTCAACATTTTTAAGTAGCAACATCATATAAAGTTAACTTATATAAAAGAAAGTGTTTGTATATTTATTTTTTAAATATTCCTCACTCATGTTTTTTTGTCATAATTTTATTTACTTCAACATTTGAGTGATGTATTCAAATATTGTGTTGAATATATTACGTGTTGCTATGACATGAAAACGAATAATTATATTAATATTTTTTTCTTGACAGAAATATAATAAGAGGAAAAATACTACAAGATAAGCTTTTTAGAAATAATATTTTCTTACTTTAAGAAATATATTCATAACTTTTTGTAAGAAAAATTATTTAATTAAGTTTTATAGTTTTGAATAATGGCCATTTCGCCCAAGGATTATTTATAATGTTGTTAATTTACATAAATTTTAAAAAAACTTGCAACAAAAAATAAAAATAAAAAAATATTAGCTAAAAGGGTAATGTCAACCGATTTTCAATTCAATTTAATTCACGGACAAACACTGGAAACCTAAAATAGAGTCTTTAACGTTTTTTGAAACCTTAACAGAGGGATAAAAATTTCGTATTTTCAAAAATTTTAATTTGTCTCCGAGAAAAATTGTTTTAAAATTCTCATTTACGAGTGCAACAAAGATAGTCCCGTTTATTTTTCTGACTGTGAGAAAGAGGTCCGGTGGCGTTTCTCCTTAAAGCTAAAGATAATTTTAAAAAGTTTGAGAAATTTAAAAACAAAATTCATTTAATATTTTTAAATATTATTGAAATAAAAAAATTTTAATTTAAAAAAAAAAATGTTTAAAGAAAATTTTTTAGTGCCAAGTTGATCAAAAGCAATATGTATTAAATTTAACAATATGAATACAATAACATATATGTATTTTATCGAGACTAATTGTCTCTTCAAAAATAGTATACATTTACTATTCTTATTGAATACTTTGCTGAAGGTGTTAGTAACTGTTTAAGTATTTCATTTTGAATATAGCAGTTTCGTCTCAGTGTACATACCAGTATAGCTCAATGTACACTTGCTATACTGCCGTGCTAAGCACAGAAGCGGTAACTTACTATGGTATTCCTATACAAGTTACCACTTCTGTGCTTAGCACGGCAGTATAGACTACTTATTACTAGTACGAGATATCACTAAACAGTATCTAGTTATTTAACGTACAACAGTCCATTACATGTTTGAAGATCAGTTGGTGCGATCATGAAATAGATTTTTCGGCAGAAGATAAATAATTAAATAATTTTTACGACCATAATTATAATGTATAACAAAATTTTTATAATGCCAAGTTGGTCAAAAGCAATATGTATACATAATATTAATTTTGTCTCAAGAATTCGTAGAATTGAAGGAAATAATTTTTATTTAATTCAAGTTAAGCTATTCTTTTGTTCACTCATAATATAATATCAAATTCATATAATAACAAAAACAAATTTGATGCTCTTTTCTCAAGAAATCGATAATTAATAATAATAAAATAAATATTTTGAACGGATTTCTTGAACCAAGAAATTCTTGTTTGGAAAATAGTAATTTTTTTTCTCAGTGTATATTAAATTCAACAATATGAATAGAATAACATGTGTGTATTCTATCTTCTATTAATTTATATTGTTGAATTTAATACATATTGCTTTTGACCAACTTGACATTAAAAAAATTTTGTTATACATTATAATTATGGCCGTGAAAATCATTTAAAGAAAATAATGTCAAAAAAAAATTTTTATAAAATTAAAAATAAAATTCTTTCGATATATATTTTTGAATAGCACTAAAATTTAAATAATAAATGTATATTTATTTTTGAAAATCTGGTATTTAATCTGTTTGGATTACGGAAAATATATTTCAATGATAATTCACTATCCTTATCATTATTATTATTATTATTTACGTCAAAGTATATTTAATATTGAATTGTTGAATTCATATCTGTATATATATATATATATATGTGACCATAAACATACATTTATAAAGCACACATGTACCCAGGCTATTAGTTAGACTAGCCAGAGTAGAAAGCGGTTTACGAAGCTCGCCGAACATGCACACAATAGCAATCGAGCGTAGGAAACAAGCGAAAACACATTTGTGGATTTTCAGTAGGTCCATTCAGGTCCTGGGACACACGGAAACACTCGAATGTTGGAAAATGAACGGTCTGCGGTTCTGCCAGCAGTACTCAACGATCTGATAGCTATCGAGTGCACCTCCGATTGCCGATCCTAATTCCCTGGCCTATTCCGAACACGTGGATTTAACTTTCAGTTCTACCTTTTTTTCCGTTGCAATTTTTTTTTCTTTTTTTAACTTTTTCTCTGTCCATCGATGACCGCGATAGGTGATCAAAAAGTTCAACTAATTGTTCAAGTATCCGACAATTTCCGAAACTGACGTTTTAATTAAAACCAACACTTGTTAAAAAAATTATACTGATAATTGATCGTACATTTTTATAGCTTTTAAACTAAAAATAAAATTTTAATTTTATTTTTAAACAAAAAATTAATAAATTGGCAGCTGTCAATTATTTAATGAAGAAATTTAAAATTTAATTTTGCTGTGATAATGAAATATTAAATTCACTAGTTTAATACAAAAGATCAGAATTAAACAATCCATAACAATTTATGATAACCAGTATTTGAGATATTAATATTGCTGTTACAATCAATTTGATTTATAACCGGAATTCAGTATTAATCCGAACAGAAATTGGATATTATGTAGAATCGATTGGTGAGTTATTTTATAATTTTTTAAGTCATAACCGTGACGTTACGTACGTGTGCATCATACATAGAGTACACATAAACGCGCATGTTTCATTAACGATACGAGATGTGTTTGTTTCTCGTTCTCTCAATCCCATTCTCTCTTGATCTACCGTTTCTATATTTTACTTTCTCTCTCATGTCCCAATGTCCTGTTCTCTCTTTAATCAAAAATTAATTTAGTGGAAATGCGCGTGCGTAGTACATGTGGCCCCCAAGGCGTAATCCACAGTGTGCGGTCATTTTAAATCGGTGGAAGGCGGTCAGCGAAATGACCAAAAGGAAAATCTATAACACGTATACACAAACACACACACACACACACACATAAACTGTGACGACTAACATAAAGTTTAATATTGAAAATTTAATATTACACAGTTGAAAAATTATTGTTACACTTGATTTATTTTAAATATGCTGTAATTTCAAATATTTAACGACTCAGTTTTACTCCAGGCGGTAAATTTGAAATCTATATAGATATATATGTTTGTATTATAAAAATTAATTTAAATTAAACAGTTTTATTAATCAAAGACATTTAAATTATGATAACCTCGTTAATTTTTATTGCAAATGTATGTATGTTCTAATTGAGATTTTTTTTAAATTTTAAAATAGCTACGGCTTCATGATAAAGTTGGTACATAATAAAGTTTGATAGCTCAATAAAAAGTTACAATTCATATCTGTAGTTCATTTGAAAATTATTACTTCATTAAAGAGCTCGGAATAAATGGAATTTAATTACATTCCATACATATATTTTGATATGTTCATCAATGAATTTAAAATTTTTAACTTCCCGCTGAGAGAATCGACGATTTTCAAAAAATTCGAGAAGTTATTGGTTTCACCCCGATTTTCAAAAATCGGGTTTTCATCATATGTCGACGTTTGAAGGTGCTAGGATGCTACACATCTGACATTTTTAGAGCGATGTATGTATGTGTGTGTGTGGATGTAAACCTCTCATATCTTTTTGATGAATGAACCGATTTAGATGGTTCTTGCGACATTCGAAAGATATTTTCTGAACTTAGATTTTCAAAAATTTTTGAATCATTTCGTCAAATAGAATCTGAAATATTTAAGAAATAGGTTTTTTTTTTTCGTTTTTTTTTTTGATATTTTGAAAACTGTTAGATCGATCAATTCCAAAATCTCATCAGCTCTAGAACTCGATAAAAGCATTCGATTGCTGCCAAGAACGTCCCAATCAGATAATCCGTTCGAGAGATATCGTCGACGGAATAATAAATGTTAAATCAATATCTGCTTTTTTCATTGAATAACATCATAATTACTGAACAAAATTACTCAAAACTAATATGTTATTCATTATATAAGTCATTGAAAGTGACTACCCAAAAATCGTCATGTTCGCTCGTATCACGATATACTTACACGATATAGATACAACGTATCACGTAAATACTTATTTTTGAGCTAACTATTGAACATAATTGTGAACAAATATAAAAAACGCTCATTCATTAATTATTTTGGACTCTAAATTTTTAAACTTTAACATAAAACGTAACCCCTTTGAGCTTGAAAAGCTCATAAAGAAGGGAAACAATGGTATTTCGAGCTCGAAGAGCTCGAAAATGTATTTATACTTATGTTTTCGAGTTCTTAAAGCTCGAAAACAGCGGGAAGTTCGGGGGCTGGCCTGCAGGGCCAACCGATGCCCAGATTTTTTTGTTTAAAAAACATTTAAATTTTTCTTTATGAGTACAACGAAGGTGAACAAATTGACGAAAAAAAATATAATTTTTGAAAGTCAGTATTAACTTTTATTTTATTTATTAATCAATTAATGTATGAAAATTATTAAAATAATTTTAATAAATGTCACAGTCAACTCGATTTTATTTTTCAAGATTATAAATAATTTTATTTTATTTATGTCATCTGTCAAACTTTTAAAAATATATTTACAATTTAATATATAAAATATTGACCGAAAAAATTTATCGTGTCTGGCTCATAACTGATTCTATGGTATGTCAATAAGTTGGACATTACTGTCATTATTTATAATACTTTACATAGGGTAGAGAGGATAAAATGGGCCTACTTTTTTTTGTAACAGTAAAAAAAAATCAACACTTTCGTCAGTAGACAATATGGGATATACTCAGCAAGAAATTAAAAAAACTTTTTTAAAAATAATTTTACTAATTTTTTGCTTTAATAATTTAACTTGAATTTTTAAAAAATAATCTACTCAACATTTTGTTTAATTATTCTTCATAAATAAAATCAACTTTCATAAAACAAATAATTATTTTCATGTTTGATCAATTTAATAAAGAATAATATTAAAAATCAAATCACGATTTACAGTAATCGCACGGTTATTTGTCAATAATTCCATTTTCAACCCTTGCACATAAATTGTGGGATCAAGGAAAGGGAGGAATAAGACACCAAATTTTTAGTGGATGTCGGGGGCAGAATGAAATACAATTTTTGAAACATTATCATGAGAAAAAATTTTTTTTAGTTAGTACAGTCGGACCTCGTTATAAGACTAGTTCGGGGTTGTAGGGGAAAAAATTCTTAGAAATGAGGTTCCCCCAACTATTGTGCCTAACAGTGTTTGCGTCCAAGCTTCGCTATAAGACTATCGTCGTTTTGCGTTTTATGTATCTATTCGGTTCAACTCTGCTCTATTATACAGTGAATCTATTTTATGTATAATTATAAATAAACAGAATTTTATGTAACGATATGTATGTAGATTTTATCTCGATTTTAGTCGAACTGTTCGTTAGTCTTATAGCGAGGTTTCGGCGCAAAATTTTCATTGAGTTGTTGGTGGAGGAAGCGTTCCGAGCGAATTTTAACAAATTAAGGGGAAGAGTCTTATAACGAGGTGCGATTGTAGTAGTGTCTCATTTTGTTCTACATTTCTCTTTATAAATATGAAACAAATATACATCGAAGCTTATTTCGTCAGTTTTTAAGAGAGGACCTATTTTGCCCCACACTTAAAATTTTTAACTTCTTATGGCTGGGTCATATTTGAGGACCAAAAAGAAAGTAAGACCAGTGAAAAAAACTCGCCTGGTTGACTTTTTTCTCTCAAAGGGTCGACTTTATCTCTCCCTCCATTATATATATATAATTTAATAAAATATAATCGGAACAAAAATAATGGATTTCGTTTAATTTTGTAGAAGTATTAAAAAAGGTTCAATTTTTTTTGTTCATATATGGTAACTTACACGGAGAGAAAAATATCGCCAGATTAAGTATACGCATCGCTATTCTGACTATACGCTGTATAGTCATCTTACTTAACGATACGCCGTATAGCCAAATTCAGCTATACAGAGTATCCTCACAGTGGATCGTCGAAATGACGATCCGTATCCTTATTTTAGGCATTTTATAAATCGCTGACATGACTATTGCGCAAACTCTGTATTTAGGCATCCGGCAACCGAGAACGATGATACGTATAGCCAATTTAGCTATACGGATCCTCACGCTGGCGATACAGATACCTATATCAACGAAACTACATATCGTTACAAAGGCTATTCGTCGTATTGTTAAATTTAATAAACGAATACTTAACCTAACCCAAACATGTATCTTTATTTTAACGATACTATAGATTATTAAATTAATATGAAAATATTCCTAAATTAGGTATACGAATCGTTATTCTGACGATACGCCAATTGAGGATACATTGGATAGTCATTCTGGCGATATTTTTCTCTATGTCTATAGACATAAATTTTTATTTATTTATCCAAATTCGTGTTTAAGAAAATAAGTAATATATATTTTGAGACATAAAGTATTTTGATTAAATATAACCAGAAAATTATTTGGCAATATTTGAAATTTTAATTCTTATTTTATGTGATTATGTATAGTAATATTGATATATTTATTTTAAGTAACAAGTAATAAAAGTAAAATAAATTATTCAAATTATCATAAATAGATTATTTTCCTGAGTGCTCATTTTGTCCCAGCCAATTTTATAATTAATAAACTAAATGACACACTTTCGAATATTAAATAATAATTAATTCGTTAATTAAAAAATATATAATCAATAAATAAATATGCGTTTTCAGATTAAGAATATCAAATAATGTATGGAAATTTATTATTAAAGATTTTAAATATTTATTCATTGGTCCAATTATTATAAAAATAAAATATGTCATTTCATAGAAAAAACAAACAATGATAATAATTTAAATAGATTATCGTTAAAATATTTATCAAATTACAGTAAAAAAAAAATTGATAATGAAAAAAAAAAAAAAATAATAATAATAATAAAAAAATACTGTCGAAATGTCGTTTGTAGTTGAGCATCGTACAAACCATGCAAATATAAACGGACACAAGAGAATTAATTGGTCGCATTTCGCGGGTAATCGAATTTCACCAGGCACGTGAATATTGCGACTGAGAGCGAACACACATCGGGCAAATCGTTATTGCACGCATTTCTCTCATAACAAGGATTATCCTGATGGAAAATGTTTTCGCACTTTTACGCGAATACGAGAGGCTATTAAACACACGTTCTCTCTCTTTCTCTCTTTATATGGTTATCTCATTCTCTTACTCTCTTCCCCACATCCTCTTAATTTCTCTTTTACTCACGGCTCGATAGCATTACTAATCTTTTCGACTAGTATATTTTGTATATAAAGTGGATATATATTATAGATAAATGGCTCTGAAAATTACGCATTGAAATCAATGAAAGCAATTTAAGAATTTACACCTCTATCATGGATTTAACTCTGCTATTCATTATTGTCTATTTAATTCTAAGCTGGATTACAAATTACAATCGACTAAACTATCTTATAAATTACCTCGAAAAATATATTCCAACAATTAAAACAAAAACTAATTTTTATCGCTTGACCTTTCTTTTTATCTCAATTTTTATTTTTTGCCCAGACTGAAATTTAAATAAAATTTTATTTTAGTTCTATACTTTTTGTTATTAAATAAAACATAAATTTTATCGAAAAAAATTTTCTCTGATAAAAAAAATCAATATTAAGTAATAATTATAAAAATTTTGACATGTCAAAATCCGTCCATTTGATTGCAATCAAATCAAATTATTTTTTCCTTTAATTTTTATAACTTTTAATTGACATAAATATTTATATAAAGTGCACGACATTAAATTTAAATATTTACGACATTAATTTTAAAATTTGCTATTTTTTTTTTTTTTTTTTTTTTTTTTTTAATAAAAAAAATTTTACTTGGACAGAAAATTCTTATCTGTTCAAACTATAATAATAGTAGATCTTAAAAATTATTTTAAAAAATTTATTTCAATTGATGTAATAAAAAAAAAAAAAAATATCGATGAAAGTTTCCAAACGACAAAATCGATAATTTTAAGAAATTCTGAATCTATATTATTAAGAGAATAAGGAAAATTTTATTCCCGCCATATCTATATGATAGAATTAGTTAATGTTATTGAAATTGGTATCATTAGATAGGTCTTGACTTGAAATTGTGCCTTTTCATAGTTCAAACTCTTTTTAATTGCCAAGTATTGAGATATAGTATATTACACTACAAGGAAGCCGAGGGCATCAGACGCGCAGTTCAGGGCTCTCCAACTTTCTGTTCGTGTAGTGTATACTATTTTTCTTTATGCCCGGACGAAAGTACGTTGAAAAATCAAAGATGTTTTAGCAGGTATTGATGCCTGCCCCGACATTTGCGGCACGAGCGAAGCAAGTGGTCGGGGGGCAAGCATCAAATACATCGATAAAAAAAATTATCATTACACATTTTTAAAAGAAATAATTATGATCCTGAAATTAACAGTCAATTAACAATTTTCGGATTTTTTGTTTTTTTAAACCGATTGCAAAAAAAAAAACTAAAAATATGCACTTAATGAAAATTAAAATAACTGTAGTCGCAACTTTTAAATAAATAATTTTTTATTTTTATAATTTATCGTTTAAAAAAAAAATAAAAGAATTACTAGACGTCGGCTAACTTCAGTATCATAAATAATTTCTAAGTTTTTAAAAATTATTAAATTTATTAAAAATAATTTTTTAGTCTTTATTAATCTTCAGTAAATTTTACTTTTTCAAAAACACAGACATATAAAAGTTCGAATGAATTGTAAACAAGTTTTGAGGTTATGAATACGAGCGAGAGTGTCAGCAAATCTTGTCAAAGTGACGGTAGTATACACTCGTTGTCATTAATGCCTGGTCCCCTGCATGGCTAAGATTCTATTGGCAGGGAGCGCGACGAAAACGACATCTGATGGCTACAAAAAAACATGCTCGAGAATTATAAAAGATATATAAAATCAGTGTAAAAAATAAAAATTCGTTATAAAATCAAAATATAAAAATTTATAATGATATAAATAAAACAGTGTAATTGAATTTTTGATAGAGAAAATTAAATTGAATATATTTCGATAAAAAAATTAAGTATAAAAAATTTTAGTAAATAAGAAACCCTATTATTTTAAAATAGAATAAGGTTAACCGATAAAATCAAAACAAATAATATATGACAACTACAATGATAATGGTTTAAAAAATAGTAGAATAGTCAATCAAGTTTTTTAACAAAATTGAAGAAAATAATTTTATTTTAATTCATGATAATTTGCTTGTAAATCGTAACTAAAGAAACATAATGTTTTTTTAACCTTCCGTTACACGCGCTTTCTCTAGTGTCTCACTCATATTCACGCCAACTCTATTAGCTTAAGTAGTGTTGTACAGGGAATCACCGTATAGCGCGAGTAACGAAGGGTTAAAAAATAATTTTTAGGCAATGATAAAAATCATTATCCAAACCGGATTTGAATCAATAAATTATAAAATATTGTTTTAACCTCAAACAATGAGCAAAGGCAAACATTAACGACACAATAACTATTATGAACTATTTTTAAACTTAATTTTCACGTGTTTATATTCAAAGAGAGCATGATTTAACGAAATTGTATCCACAGCGAGCGCTGTGATCGTTTCAGTTGTCCCCACCATATACTAGGCTCCCTGCCAATAGTCTGGGGGACCAGGCATTAATGACAACGAGTGTACGTATAACCGGGTAGCAGTGTGCACGAAAAACTCTTTTGTCCCGCTACTGCTTTCTTTCGGCCTGCTGTTATAGATGGAGCGCAAGTAATCCCAGCACGGCACGAATGTTGAACTTTCTGCCGTGAACCCGAGGCCGAACGTACGTACTTTCGGCCGAGGTATAAAGAAAAATAGATTTATCTATATCATTCGAATCACATTTAAATTACGCGAGAAAAAAGACGATCGTATTTATTTTCTTTAAATAAATAAATTAATACTTTAATTATTCTGTCACTAAATATGACTGATTGTCACTGAATATATAGCTATATTATTTATATCGCGTTACTTATTCCAAAAAGATGGATTCTTATGCTCCCTTTTGGTTTTAGGAAGCTTCTTAAAGCCAAAAAAGTGTGCATAGAAGAAAAAAAGGATTCATTGACACAAAAAATCTTTACTCGCCTAAAGAAAATTTTTACTTACCCCAATAAATTTTTTTGCATTATGAATTGAAAACAAAAATTTATTTAGAACTAGAAAAAATTACTTGGTGCAAAGAATTATTTCTTGACCAAAAAAATCTTTTCTCGCTCCAAGACAATTTTTGTATTTAATTGATAATGCATAAAATTTCTTGGTGCAAATTAAAATTTTTTGCGGCAAGAAATCCTTTTTTTCAGCGTATTTTATAAATTTAGTAGTGATATTTGGGCAGTCACGTAGTGACTGCAGGTTGCTCGTATAATTTAAAATAAAATATGAATATTTTAAAGTGTCAATTCCATTCATCAATTTCTTTTCTTTGAAGAAGAAATTGATTCAGAAAAATTTAAACAACATTATTTTTCAGAGGAGATAAATATAAACCGTGATTGATAGCGATTGTTATATTAAAATGAAAATAGAAAAAAGTCGTGATTAAAGTCCGTAAATAGAGAGACGGTCGTTAGCATCTTGTCCCTTGTGCCACACAGCTGGATCGATTATTTGTTAGCTAGTCGCCAAGTGAGCAGTTTAGCTATCCTATTATCACAGCGCATCCTGCTTGCGCGTACTCGTTTTCCTCATGAGTTTTCTCCATTCATTGATTAAACAATAAAGGATAACATGTGTTTATACATATATCTATATCCATGTACATACATATGTATATATATATTTATGGATACAGACACAATATAAAATGAAATTGCTAAGACTTTGTTGAAACTTTTATTAATGCATTGTTCAATGTCTCGTGATAAAATAATAAAGGATCGAATATTTTATACTTGATAAATTTTAAATTTACAGTGAGAAATGAAATTTATTTTATTTAAAAAAAAAAAAAAAAAATAATAATAATAATAATAATAATAATAATAATAATAATAATAATAATAATAATAGTAATAAAATCCTAATATGAAATAAAAAACTATTGCTTACAAAACTATTGAAATTTTTTGTTTCAGGGATTGCAGAGTTGTCAGAGATCCCCAGACACTAAAGTCCAAAGGATATGGATTTGTGTCTTTTGTAAAGAAAGTGGTGAGTTGACTTTTTAAATCAAACAAATTTTAAATTTTAAATTTATATAAATTGCCTTTTAAATGAAAAAAAGTTTTTTTTTGTTATCCAATGTAAAGAGTTGATTTTTATTTCTTAATACTTTCTTATAGATTTTTTTTTACTCAACTTTTGACTTTACTTTTTACACTTTTTTAATTGGTTAAAAAACTTTTTAAAACTTTTATTTTCACTTAAAAGGTTATATCTTTAGCTTTAACTTGTTTAATTTTTTTTTCCCAATTTATTGACGAATTTATTTTTCTATTTAATTAATAGTTTTATTATTTTTCATTGATTATAATTTTTTAATCGTCGGTTTCTGTAACGATTGGAAATTTTTTTTTATCCGCATTAATATTAAAAAAAAAAAAAATAGAAATTTAGAAAATTAATGTCCGGAAATTTTTCGATGCCATAAAAAAAGAAACTAAAAATAAAGTTTCATTAATATTAAACAAAGACTTAATCACGAGTAGTGTCGCCAGGGCGCGGAAACCCAAAATCCATCTCGAACAAAGGATTGAAAAAAAAAAAACAGTACGACCTAAAAAATGTCTGGTTGTATTTATGGAGTGACCGACATAACTCTCGTCGTTCTTGCTATAAGTTCAATTGAGAAAGTGTCTGCTTTAAAAATAAATATTGACATTGTGCACAATTATTTACATCAAATTATTAAACCAATAGAAACAAATTAAATTCTATCTTATTATTTGTTTAAAAAATTTTCTAAAATTAAATTTTTAATGCCTGTAATTTCGGTCAGGATTTTCGTAGATAAAAACAATAATTTAAAAGCTTCAAGTGTCTACTTTAAAGTGCATGTGGAAATTTAAGTATCGGATGAAATTCAGCAAAGTTTTAGGTCAAAGGAGATAAAAAAAGAACTCGTAAATTTTTTAATTTGTCTTTGGGTCGTAACTTTTAAGTATCGAACCGCAGCTTCTATTAATTAATTGCATTTTAAAGCTGACAGTTTTAGTTTTCCATCGAGTGGTTGAAGATCTATGCGATTTTTTTTTTACGAATCATAATAATTTTCTGCAGATATTTTTTATCATCCAATAAAACAGTAGATAGAAAAATTCAAATAAAATAGAAATTTCACTTTAAAGAATAATTTTATTATAATAAATTTAAAAATTATTTTTGTAACATAAAATAATAAATTTTTTTCTGCGATTGGTTACGCATTTATTTAAAAAAAAAAAAGTTTTTGATATCCAATCATGATAGCTTTGTCAAGTAATCATTTCAAGCTTTTAAATAAACTTTTTTTGTTTATGTATGATCATTTTTCACCAAGATATCGATGATTGAATTATTATAAATGACCAAAAGCTCATGACTCATTATGCAATATGAAAAAAATATAAATCTAAATAATGAGTTTTTATATCTCAAAACATATTTGTAACACAGAGTGTATTAAAAAAAAAAGAAACGTTATTTTTTTTTAATTTAGAATTAATCAATAAAAAAAAAGTTTTAACGTAAAATAAATAAAAAAAATAAATTGAAGAAATTACAGTGATCTACTTTTAAAATAAAAACTTTGGAATTGTTCGAGCTATATATATATATATATATATATATATATATATATATACATATAAAGCGTGAGAGTATAAGTATGAGCTGAAAATCCGCAACGTAAATTACCGACAAACGCAGATAGTTACGAGCAGGTGATTGAGGAGCTTTTCTCATCCTCGTGGCCAAGCGTACAGAGTAGCAAAGTGCTAAGTATGATTGTGTATATAAGGACGTGTAAGTGTGTGTGTGTGTGTGTGTGTATATATATATAAATATAGGTATATGAGTGTATGTGTGTACGTGCGAAGAATAGTGTGAGAGAGGAAAGGAACGAGGTATCCGGCTTTTCCTAGGGACTGGCCAAAGGCAGCTGTTTTAATGCCGTATTGATCTGGGGCTGCAGCAGTAGCTACTCGCGTCCGGCCAAGCTTCGGCGCATCCCACGTGTTAAGATTAGATTGCCAAGAGGAACAAATTTCACGGATACTGCAACTGTTGCTTACAACATGCATTTTAAATTCCTTTATCTTCATACAAATTAAATCTCCACTATCCCAAATCCATCACAAATAAAAATTATAAAAAAGTTAATCGCATAACAAATTGCTATTTTTTCCTCACGAAAATATAAAAAAAAATACCTTTGAAAATTGTACACTATAAAAAATCGAGTGCATTCGGAGTGATAACGAATTTTATTTAAATCCGAATTTACTCTGCCACTCGGAGTTTCGGAGTTTTAGAAAAAAATCACTCCGCATACGGAGTAAATAGGGAGATTTTTTTTTTAACCGAGTGATTTCGGAGTGATCTGGATTTTATTTAAATCCGCATTCACTCTGATTCGGAGTTTTAATATTAAAATAATCTCCTTTTAGGAGTGAATTGCACTCGGAACCGAAGTTTCACTGTTAAAATAAACTCCCCTACGAAGTAAATTTTTCTTCGAAAAATTAAATAAATAAACAGTCATTTGCTCCGAATTTACTCCGGATTTAATCCACGATTACTCCACAAATTATTTGCAGTGTATAAATTGACGCTGTAGTTGAAATTTATTTTTTTTACCACTTTTAAAACTTTCGGAGTTAATTCAAAAAAAAGATTTTTAAAAAATTTTTTTTTGTTCAGTCGCTTATTTGACTCAAATTGATATAAAAAAATTGAAATTATTGTAAAATCGTATCTTCTCCATTAGTTTCGAGAGGTTAAAAAATTTATAGAAACAGGTCCAGCTTGACCTGTTTCTATAAATTATTTTTTGTGACAGACACTTGAAATCTACGACATTTAGCGCCTATAACCGGCAGCTAAAAATATTAGATAAGATACAGCTGGTAAAAAAGATACCTAATCGTTCTAATAGTGACGTCATCATCGGATCAAAAAATATTTTTTGGTTACATGTGCGATAGTAAACGACCAAAAAATATCGAAGTAACTTAACGAGCCATCTTTTGACAAAATTTATCATCATTTTAATTCGTCCACTTACCGACTTCTCTTTAATTTTCAACAAATACTCAAAACAATCTTACCAAATAAATAAACGCGGACTTATAACCTGCCATTTATAGGCACTAAATGTAGTAAATTTCAAATATCTGTCACAAAAACTAATGTATTTATCTAGTACAATCGAGTCTAAGACCCTCGCCTTCGGCTCGGGCACCAATCTTCACACTCGCGTCTTAAACACGATCGCACTCAATAGATAAACTACTATTATTCCTCTGCGAATTAATAAAAAACAAAATAATAATCAGCATTGAAAATTATGATTGCAATTAATTTTAATGGTTTTTTATGTCAGTAAAATAGTGATTTATCATGTGTTCGTTGAAAATTGTTATAAAAACAGTATTTTTGATCTCTGAAATATTTTTTTTTCTTAAAGTTTTAATTTTTTAGTTATAAAAATACGCGGAGCCAAAAACTTTTATAAACTCTGTCATAAAAAAACAAAAAAAAAAAGCAAAAACATTCCAGTGATGTTGTCGTTTAATTTATTATTTTTTAATTCGCTCTATATTTTTTATTCAATTTGCCGAGAAATAGAGAACAATGGAAAGAAAAATTAAACTTGTATAACTATAAAAAATTTTAAAGGCCAAAATAAGTGGATTTCTACTTTTGCATACCAACAAAAAAATTATCAAAGCTGTTTTAATATTTAATTCGCCGGCATAAATATCGTTAATAACTAAGATTCAAAAATAACCCGTGAAAATATATGTGTACTTAGAACTTAAACTCAATAAATAAGGACAACTGTAGTGTATAATTAAGTGCTTATATCCAGGTCTCAATGTTTAACTAAATAAAGTTATTTGAACGCCACGTGTAAGTCAACTTACTGTTTAGTTGTAACCGTAACTGTTGTTGTTGGCTTTGACTTAGTCATTCAACTAGATTGCTCAACTTTTCCCTTTTCCCTGTTAGTATACTGTGTTCTGACACTAGTCTGGTCACTCGAGGCCTGTTCACTTGTTAATACTTTTTATTTTTTCATCATCATTATTATTATTATTATTGTTATTATTGTTATTATTATTATTATTATTCAAAAGTTAACCCACTTCATCAATGTTCTACATCACGTGACATAACATTTAATATTTGTTTAAAATAACAATAAACAATGTGTTTACTAAATCAATTATATCATTAATTAATAAATTTATAAATATCAATGCGCATTTTTTAATTAACAATTAAATAATATTTAATTGGCCCTATGTCGGTAATTATTTTTCATTGTATTTTATTCTACAAGCTTCAATGAATAAATTAATATTCACTAATTATTTTTTTTTATTTCATTATATTTATTTATTTACATATAAATTTATTTTTATAAAAAAACTTTTATTGTAAAAATAAAATCAAGAAATAAATTAAAGTTGAGATATAAATGCGGTCAATCACATAGGCAAACCCACTTCTTGACAGCTGAAGGTAAAGACTGCAATGTACATTTAAGTTTATTACGTTTATTTTTTTTTTATTTTTCAGGAGGCGGAGAGTGCAATTGGCGCGATGAATGGCCAGTGGCTTGGCAGCAGAAGCATCCGAACAAATTGGGCGACACGTAAACCACCACCTCCCAAATCGGAAGGTAAATTTATTTATTTCATTTCATTTTATTTTTATTTCATTTTACATTCCCTTATTTTTTTTTTTTTATCAATTTATTTATATTCAATTTTTCTTCATTTAATTTCTTATGATTACTATTTTTTATAAATAATATTTATTTAATGCTCTATGTAAATTATTAAAGTTATTGGTAAAGTTATATTTTATTTAACGATATATGCAACAAGCTCAATGGACTTTTGTAACGGTACCTTAAAGGCAAAGTGTAGACTGAAAGTGAAGGCATTATTATAATATCGTGAGCGGTTTCCAGACAAAGTTGCTCTTTCTCTCTCATTCTCGTTCTTACTCTTACTCTTTAATATTATTATTATTATTATTATATTTTTTTTACTCTTGCTCACTTTTACCCTCTTATTTCTGTATGCAGTCGACCAACTAATTTCATTTTGCGTACTCTTTAATTAGTACTCACCAAGAACTTTGAACTTATTTTTATTTAAAAAGAAAAATAATAATAATAAAAGTAAAAAATTGCTTAGTCGGCATAACTTTAAATGTTAAGCCCCAATGGTAAGTATATAATTTAGGCCAACACTTGCATCACAATTATTTATTTATGTGTTTGTTTGTTTATTTATTTATTATTTTATTCTATTATAGTAGTTGATTTTTTATTCTAAATGTCGACAAGGGGTTGAACGACTGTGTATTGTGCCTGTGTATTTTGGGTGTGAGTTTTGCTAGTTTAGTACTAGTACATGTATATTTATATATATGTATAAGCCTATAGACTATTGCGAAATATTAATAAGCAAAACTGCCAACGAACCATTGAACGTGCGTTGTCGACTGCCCGATTGTATATACACCAATTCCCCTGACGGCAACATCCTATACTACAACCACTCGGTTTTGCTTGTTGCGCCAAGTTTTTGATTGGCTGACTGTGCATCACAACACTACTTGCAAATTCACACAAGTATATATGAACGTAAATACAACATACACGTATACACCTTTAAATAAATGAATAACTACGTACCTAATAAAACACACATACGTGTACATACCTTAAGCGCACGAGACAATATATATGTCATGCATACGTGCGTTTAGAAAACCAGAGCAAAATCGAATAAAGAGGAAAAAAAATGTTTTTAATATTTTATTCTCTTTGCTTTTATTATTATTGATCACATAAATTGTCTAATCCATTTTAAATTCGCTATCAAGTCAATATCGTTGGAAATTTAAACAGAAATACTTTTTTATCTATAACATATTTATAAAAAAAATAAATATTTTATTTTTGTATTAAATGTTTATGAATATTTAACTCTAGTAGATTAGCATTAATTATTTATTAATTTTTTTTTACTAATTAAAAACAATTATTTCAATTTATCTGTAGAGATTCACTGAAAATATGAGTTAGTAAAATAATCTTGGGATTAAAAAAAGGCTTTTTGAAGATTAAAGTTTCTAGTTGTTGACCTTTGATTCAACAATTTTTTTTTTTGTTTTGTTTACATATTACTAGTGAGTGATTGTAAAACAAGTAGGAAAAAAGTAATCGAAATGTTTTTTTTCATCTTCTGATAGCTTTGCTCAGAAAAAATTTTTCCATTGATTTGGATGTCATGTGCTGTTAGCTATAACTTTTCTCCTCGAGTTAGGGAGGCCAAGTGAGCTCTGTGCGGCCATTTTTCCCCGGTTATCAGATATCAAAGGAAAAATCACACACTTTACTTTGACAACCGATTATTCATGACCTAATGATCCTACAGAAATCTAAGCTACGGTTTTAAAATCTTTAAGTATTCTCTACAAGATCTTTCGATCTATTTTAGACGAAAAAAATTTATTTTTTCACGTCAAACTCGTTCTAAAAAAAAAGTAAATAAATAAAATAGCTTTTTCCCATTTTTCACTAAATTTACCACTGCACTAAAAATTATACTAGCTTAAAAATTTCAAAGCTAAAGGTCATAAACTAGAAAGTTCGAGCTCTGAAGTGCAT
This sequence comes from Microplitis mediator, assembly GCF_029852145.1. Classification (NCBI taxonomy): domain Eukaryota; kingdom Metazoa; phylum Arthropoda; class Insecta; order Hymenoptera; family Braconidae; genus Microplitis; species Microplitis mediator. Next base: position 14,703,202 of record NC_079979.1, read on the forward strand.
TTTTTTCATCATTCTAAAATCATTTTTCACAGAGTAACAACCCTTTTAAAATCAATAACATATTTATGTTAGTAAATTTTTTCCGTCACTGTTTTACCACAAACATACATATATATTTCATAAATATATATGTATACAAACATCTACACATATTTATAGAGTACAGTGTATACATAGCAAATTGGCTGGTACTGCATCACTATTGTGGGAAAATTGATATTACCTTTAAGTACCGACCGCGAAACGTTTAAAGCATTATCGAGCACTTTGCGGTGGCTCGTCACTTTGCCTCGCTCTTCGCCTATACGACTCTCTGTACGCGTGCTCTTTCATATGCCATTTCCATTGTGTGTGTTTTTTCTTTGTCCTTTTATTTTATTTTATTTTAAAAACTTTTTTTTTTATTTTCTTTCTTTTTTCAATATCGGAATTCTATTATCTGACGTTGACTTTAGAAATATTTATTTCGAACGTTTGAATAGAACGGTGATAAATATTCCCAATAGAATTGAAAAATTTGCTAAACTTTGAAAAAAAAAAAAAAAAAAAATTTAATATAGTATTCAGTCTATTTAAAAAAACGATCCAGTAACAATAATAGTAAGGGTTTTAATGAAAGAAAATTTATATTTAACGTTTCAATGTTATCTCTATGCTATACTGTTTCAATGGGAAAATAATATACCGTTTTAATGGATTAAACTTGTTCATTTTGTGACAATTTTAGCAAACGCTAAGCCATTAACCTTTGACGAGGTGTACAATCAGAGCAGTCCAACTAACTGCACAGTTTACTGTGGTGGTTTAACAAATGGCCTTACAGAGGAGCTGATGCAGAAAACCTTTTCGCCATTTGGTTCTATTCAAGAAATTCGGGTCTTCAAGGATAAAGGTTACGCTTTTGTAAGGTGATTATCTCAAAATTTACTAAATCATTTGAATTACAACATTTACTATATACATAATTTACTTTTTTCATTGTTAAAACCTCTCTATTGTCTACAGTATTGTTTTATTTTATATTTTACCAACTCAGTAGCTCTATATAAATATATATATGCTTAATCTAAATTGTATGTTTAATTTAGCTAAATACAATGTACCTACAACACACTCATTGTTGAATTATCTGGTTATATTTTAATTACACTGAGTCTGTATTTCAATGAAATTTGAGATGTAGATACAAGATATCTCCTATTAAACGCGTTAATTGACGTCGATTATTTCAAGTACTATAATGTTATAATGTTGATAGCTGCAATATAACTCAAATAAATCAACTCTAATTATATGAATAATAATAATAATTAGAATTCAAAGGTATTTTATAAATAAATAAATAAATAAATAGATCACAGGGAGTCAGAACAAGGTAAAAAATCAGAACATCAGCTTTGAGTTAGTTGTACGTTTCGTCCCTTTGTTGGGACTTCCTCAGCAACTACAAAATATAATCACATTTATAACTTTTAGATATAGAATTAACAATGAACCATATAAATTCTTGAGATTTTACCTTAATCTTACGAGTTCATAGTTCTTTATATATTAAAAACATACATCTTAAGCATGTAGTATAAAATAGAATTAACATTTTTATGTATTAAAAATAAAAAAACAATTAATAAAAATATACATACTCTTGACTAAAAATCAGTTCAGCAATGCATCAATACTAATATAGTCTTGACTTGTGTATAATAATCAAGGTAATATAATACAACAGTGACACCTATAATTATTGTATTACATTTTCTAACGACGTTTAAAATTCAAAATATCATTGTAAATACAACTTAAGTTATTAGTATCAGTTCTAAAGTTGATCGTATTATTGCCTTTTATGTGGAACATTTCACTTAAGTCTCTTTTGAACCAATTCTTTTCAAGATCTAAAATAAGTAAATAAAGGTATTTTATAAATTGGTTTAATTTTAAATTATAATATTTTAATTTAAAGTTTCAATTTGGTAGACAGTAGAAATTTTTTAAGTAAAAACTCACAAATCATTGACTAATGGATACGCTAATGCATTAAAAAAAAAAAAATGTAATACATTACTTACGAGTGAAAATGAAAATGGGATAATTTATGAAATTTTTTGAAACTGGACCAAAACTAATTTGTACTTAAGTATCTCTATAATTAATGTGTAGTACGAAGAAACATATTTATTAAAATGTCAGTATATTGAAAGGAAAAAGGAAAAATACTCTTGACAATAGAATATGTTTTTTAAAAAATAGTTAGCTCTTGTGTTAAGAAAATTTTTTATAGCTATAGTGAAATAATTACTTGGAAAAATTCTTGTCAGTTAAGTAGTCGATTTATTAAATTTCATTTATCAGTAACTTAAAATTTCCGCGCAGTTAAAAAAAAATATCAAACACAAATAAAACAAATTCAATACTAAAAACTCTATGCATAATTTTTTGTGATTTGAAACTCGACCAGAATTACCCGTAGGGTAATAGAATTTTTAACGAAAAAGTTTCAAATTAATTAATATTTTTTTTATTTTTAATTAAAATGTTGTTAACTGAAAATTTTGATGAACAATGCGAATTTGAATTAAAAACAGTACACTGGGTAACAGAACCGATATTTGATTTTAAAAAATTAATAATAATTATGCTTAAATGGTTTTAATTATTTGAATATTTGATAAAATATGAGTTGATACAGCCAATAATAATTTACAAATTTATTTCCTCTTCAACCACTTATAAACTAACTATATTTAATTTTTGGTTACTTTACACTGTGAAAAATTTTCAGAGTGAACACGGATTAAATCCGGAGTGAATTCGGAGTGGATGACTGTATTTTACTTAATTCCCTTGGAGTGAAATTCACTCCGAATTGGAGTTTATTTAAATATTAAAACTCCGAATCGGAGTCAATGCGGATTTAAATAAAATCCAGATCACTCCGAAATCACTCCCGATTTTTTACAGAGTACATCATTTCATGTTATCAATATTTGTCTCATAAAATATCGTTAAATTACCTTATGATCAAGTGAAAAAATTAGGACTTGTCATACATGAAAGAAATATATTGATACATTTATGTTTACAATTCTTTATGTTTATTATTATCATTAAATATGTTTTTGTAAATTTAATAATTTCTTAAATAATTATAAATGACGATTTATTATTCTAATAGGGTTTATTCCCATACGCACCTAGGAACTGTTCCAATGTAGTTATAGGATTTATTCCTACTAAACTGTAGAAACTATTCCCATAAGTATGGTAATCATTACTATAAGATCTAAAAACTTTTATCATAATTATTTCTCCCGTAGTTATGGAAACTTGTGAAAGTTAGTTTTTTTTTTTAATAAAATGATAATTTATAGATCGGCTTTAATTTGATACCCAAGATCCAATTTAAAAAAAAATCAAATTTTCAACAATTATGCAATTTAATCACAAAATTTATGTTTAAATAGTATCCTGTAATAATAATAACTAAATCATTCATTATAATTATTACTTCCAATCATCAGCGATATGGCCCACATGCAGATAAAATGTCACTCAAAAATTTATTTTGATTGATTGTAGTATTTAACAATAAAAACAAAAATTTTGTTAAATAGATGAACTAATTATGGTAACAATGAGATGAACTTTAATGAACTTAAGAAAAAAAAATACAAAAGATTAATAAAAAGTTTTAACTCAAACTAAAGTTTATAAAAAATAACTTGAAATAGTTTTCAAGTCAAGAGTTAATAATGAAATAAGATGTCTCTTAAAAAGTGAGTTGAAAAAAGTTTATTTAAAAATAAAAATAAAATAATTTTGAATATACCAAATGCATTAGCACTAATTAAATAAAATAATTTATATCAATTAACGTGAAATTATTAAAATAATTTATCCATTATATAATTCGTCAATTATTAACTAATCAATATTCAAACGTTCATAAAATCGATATACCCAATTTTCACTACAAAGTACTTGTAGTAAATTTTTTCTATAAAAAAATTAAATCAATTTATTTTATTTGTAAAAAAAATAGTTCAACAGTTTAATCTAAATGTAAATTTTTTATTTTCTTTAGCGTGAACAGCAGAATGTAATTTAGTTTTTGTTATTTTTTTACTTTTAGTTTAAAATGAGTGAAGGGCAGTTAGTATTATATTGTATAAAAGAATAAAGTGATTGATTTTTTGTTCCAGATTCTCCACGAAAGAATCAGCAACACACGCAATCGTTGCGGTTCACAACGCGGATATCAACGGGCAGACTGTTAAGTGCAGTTGGGGTAAAGAGAGTGGAGATCCAAATAACGCTCAGCAAACCGGACAGGTAAATATTACAGTAGCATTTGATTTTAGATCTATATATATATATATATATATATACATGAAAACATACTGCTTATGCATTCAATTTCATTTGGAACACATGAATATGAATATATATCCCCTATTTATATACTCGTATATGTAAACCGGAGATAAATATATTTATATATAAATATTTATAAATTGTTTGCAACCGTCTATATTTAATACATCTATTTGCTTTTACGTTAACCATCACTGCTAATAATTAATAAAAAAATATTATTATTAGTAATACACAGAAAAAAAAATTCTCGATTGAAGATAAATTTTTTTGATTCAAGAAATTTTTTTTTTTAAACTTCAATTTTCTAGAATAAAGTAGAAATCGCTTCTGACCGAGTCAAATTTTGTTGGCTCAAGAAAATCTTAACTTGGTTCCCGCAAACGTTTGTCTTCCCAAATATTTTCTTGTCCCAAGATAACTTTTTTTTTCTGTGTATACACTGTTAAAAATTTTGTTTGGTTTTATATGAACATCAATTTTTTTCATATAATTATAAAAACTCAAGTACACTGTAAAAAAAAGCGGTGTTAAAATAAACTCACACTAATGTAATCTATAATGGTGATATTCAACCGGTGTTAAAACGGTATACATCCGGGATAAAATAACTTTGGTCGGAATATGAGTGTGTGAGTATACATTTTTTTAAAATTTAAAAAAAAAAGAAAAAACAATAATATTTCGCTAAAATTACGATATTATCGTTAATTGAGATAAAAACAATTTTATAACCTATAAAATAAGCAATGGCACTTTTATTGAACTGAATAAGTTGCATCAATTTTTGATCACATATCAAATTAAATATTTAGGAACAATATAATAATATTTTTCTTATAACTCTGATGTTTTTCATACGGTAATAACTGATTTAAAGATGATGAATTAATCATTGATAAGTTTATTTAATTTTTCACTATACCCGCACCGAAAGTTTCGTCCTGCCCTATTTAAAAGGCAAACAGAGGCAAAAATTCAAACTTTCAGTTGTAGATCTGATGAAAAATTGTATATACATACCACGGAGAAAGAAAGGACATCCGAATCCGCATGTTTGCCACCATTACCTTGGGCTCAAGTTGGCAATTATACACGCGGGTTGGAATATCTTACTTTTTTCCCTTGGTGTATAATATACTATTTCTCGCTGATTTAGTTCGCAAAGAGACTTTAATCATAAAAATTTGTTTTCTCATATTTTATACAGTAACATTAACATTTAATTGTGGACAAATATTCATTGGATTCCTCCAAAAATTTGTAAACCTGTCGCATCAATAATTTTTTAAACAATAACAGTATATCGGGCAGCGTGGGGCTAGTTGATCACTTTTTGGTTTGATCTTCCATAACTTTAAGACGATGCATCGGATTTAATCAATTCATGTACTGTTAAGTTCGTAATTTAGTCTTCTTCAAAAGGTCTAGCGACACAAAAACAATCCGAGTGTAAATTTACGAGTTATTCCCAGAAATGCGAGAGCGCTCCAAATTGCCCACTAGTGGGGCTAGTTGAGCATAGTATGGGGCTAGTTGTGCAACGGCTAAAATAAATGGAATGGCTGTATAAAATCATGTGAATACAACATAAAATTGTAATTAACAAGCAAATATTTATTTATTATGATTGTTGCATACTTATATTATTATTATAACTTTGATATTTAAAATAAAATCAAACAAAATTAAAACTTCCCAATCTTTGGATTATTATTACACTTTTTGTATTTAAAATTATATATTTAATAATAATTATTAAGTAAATAAATATAAAATTAAAGTAGTGACTAATTATGAGACCAAAAATATTGCTAGATGATTAACAATCGCAAATTATTAAATCATTTTTGTCACCATCACAATTGCATGCGTATACAAACATATAGGTTAGACCAACGCTCGGCACGTATTTATGCATTCAGCTCGCTTTGCTCGACTAGCTCCAAAGGAGGCAACAAAGTAAAAGTTGAATTATAAAAAGATGATAAGAGTTAAAAATAAATAACCATATATAATCGAAAGAGCAATAATTAAGTTATTTTTGAATACCTACGTGATCACGAAAAAGTATTTTTATACGAGTATTGGAGAAAAGTCCTGAAGATCTCTTTTTTTTTTGTTTTTTTTTTTTTTTGACGTAAAAAAAAACAAAGCTTTCTGTTAATTAGTCTGAGCACCGGATGACAATTGATAATCATGCAATGTGTTCTCCTCCCGTAACCCTTTCTTTGGACCATTTAAACTTTTGTTGTAAGTTGTTTTCGAGATATTTCGATTGCACAACTTGCCCCTATGATCAACTAGCCCCGCTCTGCCCTATTACACACCAAGAGAGAAAAGCAGGACATTCCAAGCCGCGTGTATAATTGCTTATCCGCCAAATGCGAAGGTAGCAAACACATGAATTAGGACGTCCTGCTTTCCTCCGTGGTGTGTATACAATTTTTCACCAAATCTGTATCTGAAAGTTTAAATTTGTGCCTCTGTTTGTGGGAAGAATGGCGCATGCACTAATTTTTATCATTTGCTTTCTCATAAGAGAAAATAATGACTTTCTTCCCTCTAAACAGGGTAGGAATTTGAACTTTCAGTGCAGGTATGGTTAAAAATTTTTATTTTATTTAAAATAAAATTCGAATCCTGATAATTCAAAAGTAAAAATAGATTTTTTTTAACACCGCTTATCACCGAGTTATTGTAACACCGTTTTCGGGGTTAAATTTAACATCGATAACTTTAGCACCAGAGCAACGTGAACTCTCACACCGGTTTTTTTTTACAGTGATAATCTTTAATGAAAATACAATATGACTATTTAAAAAATACAGTACTAATTTTTTTTTTAAAACCTTAATTAGTTTTTTATAATGTGCGTTTATTAGTCTTGCTGTGAAATTTCTCATATTAAAAAAACTAATTCTGCATAAAAAAAAAAATACTTTTCAACTAGAATTAAGGTCTTTAAAAGAACTATCAGCTTTAAAATAAATATTATTTCAAATTAATTGACTCATGGACAATAAGAAATAATTATTTAAGTGAAATAAAATAATATAAATCATGATTTTAATTTTTATGACTTGAAAATTCACAACAATGTAAAAATAAAGTATATAAATAAGTTAATTTATATTTTAAATTTCTGACTGATTTTAACTTGTTAATAAATTCAAGGAATTCGTTTTAAATTTCAAGGAAAATTTTTAACAGTACACTGTAAAAAATTAGCGGAGTGAACGAAGAGTAAATCCGGAGGGAAGTTTAATTTAATAATAATAAAATCCCGTTCAGAGTAAAATTTTTTCCTAAAAAGAGTTTATTTTAAGAGTGAAATAGGTGATTTTAAATGAACCATTTTCATAGATAAAGACCCAAATCATCAAATAAAATATTTCACTCGATGCGTAAAATTATTATTTATCGAATAAAATGCTTTTGGTTCGGAAATTTCAGTTTATATCTAAGAACGGCTGATTTTAAATTTCCATTTGCTAATGTAAGTGCAACAAGGACCGTTTCGTTTGTTCACTTGTGTGTGAGAAAGAGAATAGATGGCAAATCCTCTTAATATTAAAACTCCAAGTCGGATTTAAATAAATCCACATTACTCCGAAATCACTGCACTGAAAAAAGAAACTTTATTTACTCCGTATGTGGGGTGATTTTCTTTAAAAACTCCTATCCAGGACTCCGAGTGACGGAGTGAATTCGGATTTAAATAAAATCCGTAATCACTCTGAATTCACTCCCAATTTTTTACAGTGTGTATAAAAATATTGATGATTAATGTTACCAAAAATAAAATCTTTTTTTCACAGTGACTTGATAAATTTTATAAAAGCTGTTTATGTAACTTTTTAAAAGAAGACTGTCATTTAATGCCTAAATAACTAAGTTGATTTTGAAAAAAAATTTCGACGTTAAAATAATTTTCAATAAAATAACATAACAATAATTTATGCGTAAGATAATAAGAGTAAGTGGAATTTACCGGAAAGAAATGAAATTACTTAGAAATAAAAAAAAAAAAAAAATGTAATTTAAAATCCCGTAAGTTGGCAACTTTTAAAGCAGGAAGTTAAAACCGTATAATCTCAATATCGATGGCCTAATTACTAAGCCAATACCAAATGACTCCAATAGAATAGCATACAAAGGCATTGGGGGTTTTGCTAATTAGGCCATCGATATTCAAAAGTTAAGTAATGAGAAGTAGAATTGCTGTAGAATAATTGCTGATGGTCGATTGTGATTGCTTTTAATGTATTTATTTCAACATATATATACACATATATGTATATATAAGTATGTATGTAAAAAGTTTATGCATTATATCTACTACATAGGCACTTTCCTCGACAACATATCCATATTATGCAGCAGCAGCGGCCGCGGCTGCTGCTGCTGCGGCGGGTGTAGGAAGTGTTGGAAATGTCGGTGGTGTTGGTGGCACAGGTCAACTAGGATATTGGTATCCACCACAATCTTATCCGACAACGGCGGCAACTCAAATGCAAGCTGGTGGATTTCTTCAAGGTATGCAAGGCTACACTTATGGTCAATTTGCTGGTTATCAACAAGCTCAGTACATGGGGTAATTTATTTTTATACTTATTTCATTATATATTTAATTATTTGCTTTCACTATTTATAATAATAATTAAACGTCTATGTATAGAATGGGTATGGGCGTACATGCAGCAGGTACTGCACCTGGATGGGGCCAAGGTTTACCTGGTGGACCTCAGTTACCACCACATCACGCTACAACAGTGACGGCACCCCCAGGAGTACAGGCTGCACCTCAACCTCAACCTCCACCTGCACAAATGATGGCCTATCCTATGCAACAATTCCAGGTAAACGCACGGCTATTTTTATTTTTTACATTTTTTCTTATTTTATTTTTCACTATTTTATAGATTTATTATTTTCACTTTTATGTTAATTACCTTAAAAAAAAAAAACATCTATCGGTTATTGCTAACAACGTTATGGACATTAATAAATCAAGCTGTTGTAATTTTAAGTGGTTTTTAATTAAATTTTTTTTTTTTATTCGCTCGAGGTTTGGGAGCGTCGAGAAAAGGTTAATTAATGTCCTGGTTCTGGTAATAATAACTGAGAACTTTTTTTTTTTACATTATTTTTAATGTGACTTAAAAAAATATCTAGAATGGTTGAGTGTTTTATTTTCACCGCGTAAATATTGTTTTAATATTTTTTAAAAATAATTTTATATTTTTAATTACAACTCAAGCTTTATTATTTTTCGAGTGTCAAAATATTTATATATTAAAAATTTAATAATAATGAAAGTAATAATTTAAAAAAAAAAAAATTATTAGACACTTGCTTTGAATTTATCTAGTAAACTCACGAGCTCTTGAAAACTGTTTAATATGAACAGAAAATATTAAACTTAAAATAGGGCACTTTAACCTTCTAAAATGAGTTTCGAACTCACATGAACTTCTTAGTTTTAACTTTAAAATTAGCATATGAAAAGAAATTCATAATAAAAAAAAAGTAGTCATTGACAAAAGTAAATAAATAACCGAATCACAAAGTTTAATTATTTATAATTTTTTTTAGAGTCTATTGCACTGTAAAAAGAACGGTGTTAAAATGAAAAAACACAGGTGTAGGCGGTGTTAAAATACCGGTGTTAAATCAGTTTAAAAAAAAATCCACGTATAGAAATCAGAAAAAACTATATATTACGTACAAAAAAATATAAAAATTTAATGAATATTATCAGGGGGAAATTTCAATTTTGCTATGTAGGGGAGGGTGGGGCAGAGCGGCCCCCCTGAAATTTTGACCAAAAAAAAAAATTTTTTTTTTTTCGACTAATTACTATAAATCCGATATGTTTGCGCATTTTTACCCCTACGCATGACATTTGGGGCAAAATGGACAAGTCGAAACTTTCGAAAAAACTATTTTTTCATATTTTTCGGCCGTTTCTCTATGTAAGAGGCAAATTTGGTCACTAAAAATTTATAAAAATTAATTTTTTTTTTTTAGTTGATAAATTTTTGAAATAAAGTAAAATTATAGAATTGATTTTTTTTTTTATTAAATAACAATTAGTAATTAAGGTAATCGAGAGTGAACGATTTTTTACGCTTTAAAAAATGTTTTTCGAGTAATATAAAACCAAAAATAGTTGTCAAGAGAAAGAAATACATTCTTAATGATGAAAACAATTTAAAAAAAAAAAACGAAAAAAAAAATTTTTTTCTCACTTTTTGAAGGGAGGGCGCTCTGCCCCACAAAAAAAAAAAAAAATTTCAGAATTTTGGCAAAATGTCCATAAATTTGTTCGAAATAGGACAAAAGTAAAGTGATCTTATGGTTGAAAGCCACAAAAAATAATAATTGGCTTAGGGGGGCCGCTCTGCCCCACCCTCCCTTACTTATTTAAATGATTATTTATGTTATACAGCCGAATACCCGTTATAAGGCTCTTCCCCTCAATTGGGAGTTACTGAGTCTAAAGAGCGTTCCCCACTTAATCACTCTAAAGAATTTCGTACTAGAGAGAACCCGTTATAAGCTTCCGTTAAAATTGTCAAAATTATAGACTAAGAATAGGAAAAATAGACAAATTAATGATGAAAATTTACTATCTATGTTTCGCAGAGAATAATTCAATCACTATTAAGTAAAATATTCTTATCATTCATAATTGTAATCATGAATTACATTCAAAGCTTCTGTTACAATTGAAAAGTTTTATTGAGCATTAAGTTCATCAATAAAATGATTATTTTGGTTATTACTGTAATCAATCCTATTATCATTCTAATTTTTTGCATTAAAATTACTATTAGTGTAAAAAGATAAGTATTTATTTTAGCTATAAGCACTAAAAAAGATGTAAAATAAAACAGGCTTCTAACGGGTAGCCAAGAACAAAAATAAACGCATGGTGGTGGTATGACTGAAATTCAAAGAAAAATTTCCCCTACGTCCCATAACCAGGCTTATGACGGGTAGTCGACTGTATTTAAAAAATTACACAATTTTACGTCCACCATTTCAATCCCCAATAATTTAATTAATTAATAAAAACGTTGTTTAACTGTAGTAATCGAGTAAATAAAAATATTCACAAAATAAAATATTTTCAACACAAAAAAAATTATAACACCGGGAAGTTTTTTTAACACCAGTAAAGAATATTTACACCGTCAGCGGTATTATCTTAACACCGCTTTCGGTGTTTAAATTTAACACCGAAAATTTTAACACCTCCACCGCATGGACTTGCTCCGGTTTTTTTTACAGTGTAAAAATATTAATAAAATAATCACTTGTAATTAGTACGATCACGAAAAAAAATTAAAACATCTGAATTATCGTTTGTATGTTCAAATGGTAAAGTGTGTTCTTGGTTGCGGTTCAGCTAGCGGATGAGGATTGGCTGACACCTAGTCTTCTAGTGTGATGGTAAAGAAGCATCCAAGCAATTCACCAATAGGAACAACAACTATCACCTATAGCAACAACTATCCTCTTACCACTAGCATCGTCTGCATCAAAGGCACAACAATAAGAACACCACGATCAACTAAGATTTATGGAATGTAACTTAATAATATCTATGTGAATATCGGTTTATGATTATTAGATCAAAGTTATATTAACAGTTAATTATTATTTATTTTAAATTCCTGTGCATTGTCTTAAAAAAAAAAAAATATTTTGAAAAAAGGACATAAGGGAACAACACTGACCAATTGTTTTCAATTACTTCTGTGTCGTAATCAAAATCATAAATTTTCCACCGTATATTGCGTTTTGTGTTGTAAGTGATACGAATTTAGAACATTATTATTTATCCGTATATGTTTATATACATATACATGTATTTAAATGTGTATTAACCGAGCATGAGTTTAGCAATCAATCGTGTACGGGTAATCCTTCAATACCTAATGAAATTCAATATATATGTATATATATATATTGAATAATCCAAAATACACCAAGGATGTATGTTGTACTTAATAAAATAATCGACGAAGCTGTGTGTAAATTATTTGATCATGATTACTAGCGAATGTGGATTTAATATTTGCGGTGATAATTCACGTCAAATATTACCATTATTTTTGTATTGGTAGTTTGTACGTCGACAAAAAAAACCCGATTACAGAATCCTAATACAATTTTAAAAAATATAATAATAATAATAATAATAATAATAATAATAATAATAATTAAAAAAAAATGATTTAGGCAGTGGAGAATCTAGTGTATTAGCCATTAACTTATTCCCGGAATAAATTTTGGAATTAAAAACTAATAAATTTGTCATTTAATGATATATGATCCCAATAATCTGTTTTGTGGTAATAGTAATTTTTTTTTTTATTCCAACAATTATTATAGCGCACAAGTCATCATTGGAGATTGTTGTGTGTAAAATGCGCACTAAAAAATAAATAATAATAATAATAATAATAATAATAATAATAATAATAATAATAATAATAATAATAATAATAATAATAATAATAACAATAGTAATAATAATAATAAATAATGATTAATAATAACAGAAATAATAAAAAAGCCCAATACCGATGGATAATATAAAAACATCGACATGTCAAAACAAATATTGTCAAAATAAAAAAAAAAGTATTGACAGTATATAACATCGTTAAACAAACATTTATCTTAATATCACAAATGACGTTTTATCATCCCAGTATATGTACGCGTGTTAATAAATTGCCTGTAGTGACGTCATTTTTGTATACACGGATTATTACTTCCCGTCGTACGAAAAATTTTTATTTACATATACGAGGAATTTTTTTTTATTGCCATTTTTTTGCGAAACAGTAATAATTAACACTCATTAAACAACCAGATATTTTAATAATAATAATAATCATAATAACAATAATAATAATAATAATAATAATAATAATAATAATAATATTAAATAAAATAAATAAAAACAAACGTTGACAATGTACATCGAATATAAACGTACAATTGTAATTGTATCAATTTAACATATTTTGAGCAATTTCTTTTAAAATAATATTAAAAAAAAAATATAATAACTACGCTTTGTTTAAATTGTGATGGATAAATTGAAAAATTCAATTAATTATTATTTATTTAAAATTAATTTATCATTTTAATTTGACATTTTATATTTTGGAATAATTTACGAATGAATGTGATACAAAAATCAATGAGGATAATTAAACGTAGATGTAAATAAATTATTTAAAATTATTGTTATTTTTTTTAGTCAATTTTCTTGTACAAGTGTTTGATTAAATTCTTTTTTTTTTTTAATTAAAAAAAATTTTAATTGAAAAATAAATAACAAAACACGAATCAACGAATATTAATATTAAGTTTAGATGTCTCTCTATCTTAAACGTACATAACTAAACCGAGAAGCCTTAAAAAGGTCATGGCAAACGTGGAACATGAATCGTTAAAAATTAAAAATAATCATATTAAAAAAAAAAAGTTAATGAAAAACATCTAATATCCAATTTATCAGTAGATAAAATAAATAAAATAACTAAGAGGATAAAGGAAATGAAATAAATCAGTGATTGATTAGCAAAGTGCATGCATATACGGGTGCATTATTATTATTATACAAAAAAAATAATAAACTAAAAACTAATACAAACATATAATGAATATTATTAACATAAAATTAAATTTTAAGTGTAAATGTAGTTAAATAGTTTAGTGAATACGGTGCTTCTCGGCGTTCTCTCATTTAAAATGGGGGGACTTAATTAACCGAGTTGTATACCGCGAAACTGCGTCCGAAAACATTAAAAAAATTATGACGTGAAATAAATTTTAAAAAATGAATTAAAAAAGTAATTAATTAACTAATTAATTAAATGAACGAAATGATGTAAATTATTAGTTAGGTCGAAAAAAAATAATAATAAAAAAAATTTTATAAAAATGCGGTGAGATGGGAACAAAGTCGAGAGATACGGGAGATTTCATTGTATACATATATCAAATTAGTAGATTGGTAATTTGACAAATGAAATGACGTGTGTGTTATTATTGTACGCACACGCCTAGATAATGGATGATGATGATGATGATGATAATTATTATTATTATTATAATTATAATAATAAGTAATAAGCTTATATAATGAGCAATCCCAAAATTGTATAAATTTCAACAGTCCAATAGTTAATTATATAATCGCATTATTATTACTAACGTATTACCCTTTATTACTTCATTCATATAAATTTTTATTTATTATTATTATTAATTTGTTAAATGAATTTTTTGAAATGCTTGCATCAATTTCCCATCTCCAATGTGCTTTGGAAAATGCTTAAATTTACTTTATTTATTTACACCTGATATTATAACTATACATTTATTTATTTTTTAAAATAACTTTTTTAAATTGAAATTATGTTTTTTCGATCAGCTTCCTCGGCTATAACCTCGTTTCCCGTCTCCCATTTTTACCAAATATATAAAGAAACATAGGTATTGTCGTATCATTGTGATGGAGACTCAGAATAAGCAAAATAATCTAATACAAAAATAAATAAATAAATAAATGAATGATGAGGTAAAAACATACATATATATATTTAAGAAATATTAAATTGTTACAATTTAGGAATAAAGTTGAGATATTTTGTGCAATAATTCGATATTATTTATAGAATATACGGTGCTTATGAAAAAGTTGTTAAGGATATGATCACATATTTGATTGTTTGAATTCTTTTAATTATTCGCAGGATAACTACGCTCGTAATTTTAAAACAATTATTAATTAACCCTTGATGGTTTCATTTCTGGCAAAAATCATAAGGATCGCAATAAGTCTATAAGGCCTCAGCATCTTTGATCAATTGTAGAAATGAAACTAAATATTTTCAATACAAATTTTATAGAAATAGTATTTGAACATTTTTATATAAGCGGGAATAGATTTTTATTTTTAATTTTAGTTTTGAATTATAAAAAAAGTAAGCAACTTTTTGCATAAAAATACTCTTAACTTTCATAATTTTAAATATTTTGAACTAAATCATGTGGCAAATTATTGGGGAATAAATTGACTTTGATAGAGAATCGATGAAATTTAACTTTTCAAAAATTATACTTATTTTAATAAATTAAGTGCAAAATTTGGCATCGAAAATTTCAATATTACTAAGAAAAAAAAGTGTGATTGGTTTTTTGAAAGTATCTTCGTGAATATTGAATTATCGAAAAATTCAAGGGTTCTTTACTTTAGAAATTTTAATTCTCATTAAGCCGACTTTAAATGTAATATCAATAACTCGGTCTATAGATACAACCACGTTTACCCGAAGCTAGATTGTCAATCCGAGATTCCAGTAATATGTGATTAAATTAGTATTGCTCGTACATTCATATATAAATATATAAGTATACTAACAATATTTAAATCGCGGATTCAGAATATCGGATTAAAAAACTGACTTTAAAAAATTGGCTTCAACCCTAGTAAAAATGAACAGGGGCCGTCTTCATTTAAAACTAAGCGCGAGCTAGCGAAAAATCAGGGCAGTGCAGAAAATTAAAAAAAAATCTATTTTCCATTCTGGCTGCCAAATGGCAGTTTTTTTTTTTGTAATTTAATAGCTATTGAGAATTTTGGAATTAAAAGTTCGAGAAATTAGGTGTAGAAATTTGGAATTGAAAATTGTCTGGAGTCTGTTAGTGGATCCCATGTGATCATTAAGATTTAAAGTAACTATTAAAACACTTGATCTCCTATAAATTATTTGAATGAACTTTAATCAAAAAAATTAAATTTTTCTTTGACAATTACAAGTTTTGACTTTAATTTCTATTTATTAATGTTTTCATCAAATAAACCCAAAAGTTAGTGATTGATTTCATTATAATTTTTATGTTAATATTTTAATTCAAATTTTATTATCTCATATCTGTAAAATATTTTTTTTTTATAATTTTCTATCTAACAGTGAGTTAATGAACCAAAAATTCGACCGATATATTTAATACTAAAATTTTAATAATTACAATAAATTTAAATAATAAAATTATGATTATATAAAATAATAATAATTTTTTCTTCTCCATAAAATAATATCTTGACTAAATTCCGGAATTGTATCAATTTCCTTAGTTAGCAAGTATAATATACATTCATACATATATATATATATATATATGTGTGTATATATATATATACATAAATTGTAGTTAGCATTGAAACTCTTAATACATTAGTGACACAAGCGCAGTGGAGGAAGGAGCATACAAAATTTGATTTTAGACTAATACTTAAGTAGATAACGAATAAAACGCGATTAGAATGTGAAGACGATGATAAGAAACAAATTAATGCTGTTTTAATCGGAATGCTAGATAGTTTATCTGTAAGTACATTATTTAATTACCATATATGCAAAAAATAATAGCTATGATAATAAAAATAAATAATAATTATTATTATAATAATAATGATTAATGGAAAAAAATTTTTAAATTTAAACAAAAAAAAAAAAAAACACTGAGAAACGATCAAAATATACACTATAAAAGTCATAAAGGATAGTCTTTGTGTAAAAAAGTTGAAAAATAAAAAAAAATATTATACACTAGGAAAATAATAAATTTTAAGTAAAATTCAATTATATCTTATTAACTGGTGATAATAATGATACATCAACCCACTTGTGGGGCCCATATAATAATAATTATAATAATAACTGAGTAAATATACACAGTATCCACACTATGCACCTCTAGAATAATTGTGAAAATACAGCAATAGAAATTTAAATAATTACCCTAGGACTTAGCCCAGCATATATAAGATAAAATAAATAATATTAAATTTAAAAAAAAAAAAAAAAATAACATACCATAACAATAATGTTGGTAAATGGCACCTAATCTTATTAATAATCATCTAAGACAAACATTGCCGCGCATTTAATAAACTGACTGAGTAATAATTATTATGTACTCATACGCGCACATTTAAATAAAATTCCATAAATGTACTACTGCCTCTCATTATATTAATTAAATTGTATGTATACATTGTTTCTTTTTTTTTTTTATTTATATTTACTTAAATAATCTAGTCGATATTTTTAGTTACTTAAAAATTTTTAAAACTTTTGATCTCGGCAATTTATTTATTTAATTTAATAAATTGTTTTTTTATTTTGTCCATTAAAAAATAATTAACAATTATTAGTTACTTTTAAAAAAAGTATTTATTTAAGTTAAGACTATTGATTGACCAAATAAGGATGTGATATAGCAATGACTTGTAATAATGTTAATATTAATTTAATTATTGTTTATTAATAAATTAATTTTTATAATTAAATTATCCTGAGAATTTAACAGAAGTACATTAAATGGAGCTAATAATCAAAATAACGCATGCACATCTGTGTAAAGCCGACTATTATATACATACATAAATATATAGATAACAGAGCACTTCATTAAATTAGCGTTAGTATATGTAAAAAAAAAAATTGAAAAAAAATAAGATGGTAAAAAAAAAGAAAAAAAAAACAGAGAAATAAAAAAAATATAAATTTCATAACTTCAACCTACAGAAATGATATAAATATATAAATATATATAAATATAAATAATATAAATAATTAAATCAATATACATTAATAATAATAATTATAATTATTATTATTATTAATAAATGATGAATGACTAGCTAATAAATAATATTTATGTAATTATATTGTTGCATAAATATGCATACTACGGGTAAGATTATATATGTATATATCTTATGCATAAATAAATAATAAAAGAAAAAAAGTGAATGATTAATGGCATACATTAATTACCGTACGTATATTAAACAGCAATTAAAAAAGTCGAAATCTCGTACTTTTTTTTTTTTTTTTTTTTTTTGCTATATCAAATAAATTGCCCGTTAAAAAAAATATTTCGTGGGATTATAAATCTAAATTTAAATTTAAATACTGGAATTGTCTCAGTGCGCGGACTCTTCTCTATAAATAAAAAAAAAAAGTAATAAATAAAATGATTTTTTTAATATAAATCATAATAATATCGGTGTAATGATGACTAGTGAAAGAAAATAAAAATTAAGAAAAAAAATAAAATAAAATAAATATGGGTAATTATGATTAATTATATGTGAATATGTAGTTAATTACAAATAAAATCGTGGAAATCGTATGGTGTAATAAATAATAATTAAACACCAGATTATTTATTTATTTAATTTTTAAGTTTTTATTTTTTAAACATCAAAATTATTTAGATTTTTATATTTAAATAATAATAATAATAAAAATAATTGTGTAATAGTATATTAATTAATTGATGATTGAATTGATAACGAAATTAAACAATTTGTTTTGATTTTTTAAATTAATATGTATAAAGTATTTTTTAGTCTGTATAAATTAAAGTTTTTTGTTTGAAATACAAAAATTAAATTGATTGTAAAAAAAAAAAAGTATTGCAAATATTTATTAGGGTTTTATTATAAATTATAATTATAATTAAAATATAAATATATATATATATATATAAATAATTAGTTACTGGTAAATATGTATAATTAATTTAAAAAATAAAATTTTATCAAAATGTGAGAACAATTGAAAGCAATCATGTAAAAAAAATGTTTTTAAGTATCATTAATAATTAATATATGTATTAGATTTTTGTATATTGACAAAACCGTACATATGATTAAATAATTAATTAATTAAATTAATTTTCAGTCCCCGTTTAATTTTTTTTTATTTACGTAACCACGTTGACAATTTATGAGTCCCAATTTATTGTGGCATACTGATGATATTGACACCAGATAAAATTTAAAAAAAAGAAACAAAGAAAAGAAAAAAAACTAACTAATTAAAATCAAATAAATAAAAAAATAAACGAAAAGAAAAAAAAATAATAGAGTTGAGTGCACTTATCAGTGAGATAAAATATTCTTCCGGTCTGCCAAATAAAAAAAAATCTTTTTTTTTTTTTATGCACTCGAGGCTGATACCGAAGATTTAAATAAATGAATAAATAAATAAACAATAATATGAACAGAATAGATAATAAAAAAAAAAATAAAATGTTAACGAACGGTATGATTTTAAAATAAATTAATGCGAGATATTGCGTACAAGAATTGAATTGAAATAAATGGAAAAAAAAATAAAAATTAATAATAAATAAATGAAATGCTCGAAAAATCAAAATAATCACAATCTAATTTGATACATAATCACCCTATTAAGTATATTTAAAATAACCATACCTAGCCACACAACGTACCTATATGTATATGCTCATATATATATATATTATAAAGTATATATATATTATATATATTATATATATTATATATACATAATAGGAGATGTATAGAAAAGTATGACATACTTGTATACACCGACATGCAATAGGCAGATTAATGCCAAGAAGGTGGTGTGTGATTAAATATGAAAAAAAAAAAAATTAAAAAATTAAAAAAAAACAATTCATGTATGATATTAAGTATGTAAATCTATATAAAGACATATATGTATAACATAGCATTATTTAAAAAATATGCGATATAAATAAAAGTGAATACAAAATAATACATATATGTATGAAATAAAATAAAAATATGAATAAAAAATAATATATATATAAATATTAATTAAGCTAAAAAAAATATAACGGATAACACATTTACTATAAGATAATATTAATGTATGGTTGATTTATAATGTAAAATATATTATAGAAAATGTAATATTTCATTTTTTATCCTTTTATTTTTCCTTTTATCCGTAATACTTTAAATAAATGTTTTTTTTTTTTTTAATTTTAAGGGCATTCTCAGACAGTTCCCCCACTTTTTAAAAATATTCAATGACCTTGAACTGCCGTAACAGTATTAAAAGTTAATTAATTAATTTAAAAAAAATTAAAGCATGAATTGAAAAAAGGGCAACGCACCCTGATTAAACACTCCAATTAAAACCTATGAATTCCGATTGAAATCCGATAGACTTTCAATCGGAACCAATCGGAATTTAGCGGTTTCAGTCGGAATTTTTAATTAGGGCAGTTACGATTTCGCCGAAATATGGATTTAAAAAAAAATTACTCACAGTTGTTATTTATAAGGAGTTAAACGAAATTTGGTAAATAAATTTTAGCTTAAAAAGTTTGACATGAAAATTTTACTGAAAGTTATTTAACAAATTTTGTTTAACTCCTAGTTGATGTCAACTGTAAATAATTTTTTTAAAAATCAATATCTCGGTGAAATCGTAACTTAAAAGTAATTGATTATTTGAAAAATTGAAGAGCACTGTCTGAGAATGACCTTGATAGTAAAGTGAAAAAAATGAAAATTTTTAGGTAAGTGATAAATTAATTATTACTATTGAAAATATACTTATTTTTGTTTATGCATTGTGATGGTAAAATGAAACGACCGAGTGGACCAGTATGGAGGGCACCTGTGATGTATTGTGCTGTGATAATTAGTGCTTATCCTAGTTACTATCACTATTATTTAAAACTACGCCTTCGGCCCGTGTATGTAACCTTACGACTCGTACTAAAAACATTGCACTCGCCACATAAAGACTATCTTAGTATCCTAACTATGCAATATACTATTTCTCAATTTCCTTTGACTTTATCACTTTGGATTTAGAATAATTTTACAAACAGTATACTTTCGCTGACAACAATAGAGGGCGATGGAATTTATTCCCGTCCATACCTACAGCGGACAGATATGGTAATAAAACCGCGCATATAAGCCCATAGAGGCAGCCTAGTCTCCAGAGACGTTGTCAGAGAAGACCATTCCCGGACAACTACAGGAAACTCTCTTTACCAGGCGTCCGACCGGACCAGGTAAGTGCAGTTTTTATTTCGCATGGAGAGTTGAGGGTCCCCACCCTGAGGCCTTCTGCCAAGGGGTGGTAGGTATTTTGAGCCGAGTAGGTGAGGGTTTGCCGGATACCATCCGCTTACCCTCATGGGGGGTGACGCGTGTAGGGCCAGAGGGGAAGTCGACTAGACACCCCCAGGCACCCGGGAAAGGGTAGATCCGCGATGTCAGTCCGCGAAATTTGATATTGGGGTGTAAGTGTGTGTGTGTGTGTTTGTGTGTTACTTGACCGCGTAAACCGTGATAATTTGTTGAAATGATAGTAAACCACGATAATTTGTTTAAAAGAATTATGTAAACCAAGATTATAAATGATTAACCCGCGTTTTATTTATTTATGTTATCTTTGTAAAGGTAGTAGAACAGAGCATCGAAGCTCATGTAAAAAAGTTTTGTTTTGTTTCTTGTTTCAATAAAAGTTTTGATTATTGTTTATTTTAAAATTGTCTATATTCCAAAGACCCCTTTTCAACCCTGGACTCCGGCGAGCTAAACCGAGCAAAAAAGGGTAACTGTTTATTTGAAACTGTCAATGTGGTAATTTATAATTGCTAACAAATTACTGTTTCGTCTAAGTTCCGATTTTCTGGTATTTAAACTGATTTTGATTAATAATTAATTTGGCTCATATTTAACGTTAATTAATAATTTTAATTTAAACCCAATTTTACTCGTTACAGCATTTAATAAATTATGATACCAATTAGTAATAAAATTAATAAATTAGTAATAATAATAAGTGTATTATTGAGTTAAGACTATTTTTTTTCTTTTTTTTTTTTTTTTTCATTTCAAATTATGAAAAATGAAATTCAGATTTTATTTAAATCTACAGCTAATGAATTATAAGAGAATAAATTTGTTTTATGTTTAAATTTATGAAAAATTTTTAATTTTAAAGTTGAATGGCGCGTACTTACGATACATGTAATTGACAATATTGCTTGAGTTAAAATTTTTTTTTTAAATTTTAAAAAATTTATGTTAGAATTAAAAGTTTAAATTAATTTTTTTAGTTTTATCTTTAATCAAATAAAATTTATTTAATAAATTTTTTTTATAAATCAATTCGAAGTTGTTGGGATGGAAATATCTCTGATAAATATTTCAAGAACATCGACAGCACAAGGAACCTGAGATGCAGTACTGTATTGAGTTTTTTAATATATACCCTGATAGCCACTTTGGGCTGCAAATTGTCCTCGACTTGGAAACTCAACTTGCCCGAAATCTACGGCCGACATCAGACGACAAAATGCCAGCAAAACTTGAAGTAAAAATCAATTTTCCAGCCAACTTTCTGTCAATTTGCACTATATGTTGCAATCATATTGTAGCCCGAAAACTGAATGACAGAAACTGATGTATATTTGTCGTCAAATTGAAGGGAAATTTTCTCATCAAACTGGGAAATCAAATTGTACGAAATCTACAGCCAGTATTGGACGGAAACTTTTACTAAGTAACCCTGACTATCTGAGTAGTTGAAGAAGTGCACAGAAAAAAACAGTTAGTTGGAGAACTCAGCGGAAGCTACTCCTCTAATACTTTGCTGAATCCAAATTAATCGGCCTGCTCTTCACACTCCACTAATTAATTAATAAAACAAAAATTAACTGAACCTTTACTTTAGGGTGTCTATAAGCCCCTTACTATTTTACGGTTCCATGAAAATTGATCCCCGACAAGTGATCCCACAGATAATTTCATAAAATAATTAATTTTTATTTAATTACTATGTCATTAGTAATTAAAATTCCCGGTTATAAATATAAAAAGTTAAACTATGTAAATTAGTTGTTGATAAAAATCAATTGATGATCAATTGTCGGTGGGACCAATTTGTAGGGATCACTTGTCATGATATAAAATTGTTGGGATCAGTTGACGGCACACCCTATTTTACCTACACCATAAATTTATTCCAACCACCTGAGAGCTCCCCATAACTGTGAGATAGTTTTATTTTTTTGAGCGCTAACTACATCTGCCAAAAGAAATTGCACTTTCACATACTCGTATAATAAGAGCGCAACTGAGTAAGGTGATGAGAAATATTTAAACTTGCGAAATTTAATACAGTTGACAATAATCGACGGTCATGAATTGCATGGGATCTATAGACTTCCCCAAAATGTCAAACCTCGACGATTATTTAATATATGTAATTGAAATAATGAATTTTTCAAAATGTAATACTATCTAAATAGTATATTGTGTGACAAGGGATGAAACAAGACGATTTCAGACTAGGGTGAAGTTGGCTAACATCACCCGCAGTCTAAAACCGTGTTTTATCCTGAGTCACACATCATATTTTTCATGATTACCTGCATCGGAACTTAAAGATTCAGTGTCAGCAGCCTGTATGAAACAAGTTAATTTCAAACTGATGATACAGTGAACTGTTAGAGAATGAGAAATATTATTTTCACTCATTTTTTAGTAATTTTATTGGGTTAATTAAAACTATCACTTAAAAAATGAAATGAGTGAACTGGGGTGACAAGCAAACAAATTAGAGTAATAAGGCTGCAAATGAATATTAAATATAACCAACACCGGGCAGAAACAATTGTGTTTCTTCCCAAGGAAAGAAACACGCATGTTTCTGCCCACCGTATGAAGGTATTTGTGAATTACGAATTCGCTAGTAGTTGTTTGTAGCATCGACTTGAAATTAGCTTGTTTTGACTGGCTGTAGAGACACTGAAACTTTAAGTTTCGATGCTGGTATCATGAAAAAATATTATTTCCTCTCTAAGAATAATTTAAAACTATTAACATCAAAATAAAAAGTGAAATCAATTAATCACATGATGACTATAAATGACCAAAAAACCTTGAAAAAATAAAACTAACAAGGATTAATAAAACAAAATAACCAGACATAAATATCTACAAACATATTTATTGATATAAAAAAAACTCCATCATACTTAAATATTCTGACATAATAATTCTTTTGATAATTGTCTCTTAACTAAAAATAAAGTCAGAAAAGACTCAGTAGCTAAATTATATTTATTAATACAATTACTCACTCATTATTTTTGATACATTATGAAATTACTAATTGTCACAACATATTATTACTTAAATAGTTTGTGACTTAGCTTCAGTGTTGTTTTTTTCTTTATCTTGTTGTTTAATTCTGTAGTCAGATAACGCTGCTTTTATTGCGTCTTCAGCAAGCACTTGAATAAATAAAATGTTGTCATAATCGATAAATAAAATATCAATATTAATATGTTTGTTAATGTCTATAGTTACTTGATAATTGACGTAATTAAATAAATTAACTTACTCGAACAGTGCAGCTTGACCGGCGGAAGACAAAGTTCCTTAGCAATATCTGTATTTTTCAACTCCAGAGCTTGATCAACCTAAAGATCATCAAGATAATTCTTAAAATAATTATAGAAGTAGCCTATAAAATACAATCATAATAATAATAATTTTTATTATTTACAGTTTTTCCTTTAACCCATTCAGTAGCAAGTGAACTTGATGCAATAGCAGATCCACAGCCAAATGTTTTAAATTTAGCGTCAATTATTTTACCATTGCCATCAACTTTTATTTGTAATTTCATAACATCTCCACATGCTGGTGCACCAACGAGACCAGTACCGACATGCTGATCATTTTTGTCCAAAGATCCAACATTTCTTGGATTCTCATAGTGATCAATTACCTGTCATTAAAGTAAATTGTGTAATTTATTTAATTTTATGATATTTTTTTTTATTATGGCTATATATCTAATGGCAAGATATTACATTAGATTGAGAAACGTCAATTTTATTGATGAATTTAGCTAACTATTTATTTATATACTTACATTTGGATGATAAAAAACACAAGGAACACTATGAGATAATAATTTTGATGATTCAATGAGCTTTGGTGGCAACACTCGCCACAAAGCCATTATTTATTTATTATAATATTTTAACTTGTCGAAATAAAAATATTTATCACTTGTTCGGGTTACAATTCACTCACTGATAACTTGAGATTTGGGATCGTGAAATGAGTAGATAGAGCTGTAGGTCGTACGTCGTACTTTATCATACAACGCATTTGTTTTTCTACTACGCATATAGAAACAACCGGCAGCGAAAAACAAAATGGCTGCCAATCTTGGCGCCAATTTTATCCAAAGTTCTTTAAATAAATGAATTGAACAAAAAAATGATCCTGAAGTTAGCAGACAATTAACAATCTTTAGATTTTTTTTTTCAACAAATCAATTACATAAAAAAGAAACTAAAAATATGCACGTGTAGAAAAATAAAAAAATGATAAGTGCAATTGATTGAAATATGTTTTCTTCATAATTTATCATTTTTAAAAAAATCCAATAGTTATTAGACATCGACTAACTTCAGTATCATGAAAAAAATGAATTTTAAATAAATACCTGATTGTTAATAATCATCAATGTGATAAAAAATTAATTTGTACAATGTGATATTTGTAAAAATAATTTTTAAATGTAAAAATTATAAAAAATGACTCACCAAGCGGCAAGTTCTATGTCTAGGCTGGAATCTGAGCTGAAAAAAAAATCTATTAGAATATAAAATATTTAAAAGTTTATTGAAGGCTAAATATTAAGTGATATATGTACTTTGATGAATGATTAGATGAAATTCAACGAAATGATGACTTCAGTAAACAGATTGAATCCATTGCCGACAACAGGGCATACAATTTATTATTTAATTACACTTGATCACTGACACTTATTTTAGTTTTACTATTTCACTACACTCAATCACTGACACCTTTCATTACACTATTTAACGTCACTATTTATTTACACTCAAATCACTGTCACTTTGAAGTACATTTTTAAATTACAAGTATGAAATATGATCCTGAAATTAGCAGACAGCTCACAATTTTTCTTTTTTCTTTTTTCAAAAATTTAATTAAAAAAAAAAAAACTAACAATGTGCACATGTAGAAAATTTAAAAAACTATAAGTGCAATTTTTTAAAATATGTTTTTTTTTTTATAATTTATCGGTTTTCAAAAATCCAAAAATTACTATCGAGGTCGGCTAATTTACGCCTTAGATAATTGAAAAATCAGTACGCGCATATTTTTAAATTTCATTATTTTTATTAATTTATTCATTTGTTTAAAATTTATAAATTGTCTAATATTTGCTACATTCACACTCACTTTGAATTACACTATTTATCTACACTCAATCACTGACACTTTCAATAACACTATTTAATTACACTTAATTACTTACACTAAATATTTACGTGACTATATTAAAAAATGTAATTTAATAACAACACTAATTTAATTGTATTTTATTTAAACACTTTTAAAAAAATAAACAGAAGAACAAATTAACGTCTACCGGCTGTAATATTTCGCTTCGTCTGCAGCTCTCGCTACTAAAAAACTAAAAGCTGAGCAAACGTTAGGAAGTGACACATAGCGCTTAGGTTGCCGCGTACTTTAACTACATTAATTTTTATAAGCCGTTCAATTTATTTTAATTTATTGTTTCAAAAAATAGGTAAAAATTAAACTGATTGTAAGTAATTCATATGATACTGAAGTTAATTACTAATTAATAACTACCCGGAGAGTTGACAATTTAAATTATTTTTATTTAAAAAATTTCGATTGAATTAATTGTTTTTCTTTTATTGGGAGCTTTGCCTTCAGACTACACATTGAAATTTTATTTTTTATAAAGAAATATAAAGAGAGTGTTGATTTTTACGCATATAAATTTATGTGTCTAAATATTTCTTACCAAAGAATCAAAAAATCTTTAAAACCCGGAAAATTTTAATATTAATTCAATATATTAATCTCATAAATTTAATATCCCGGAAACTATGCGAGTATCGAAAAATTTATTTTAAAAAAAGTTATACTATAAAATTCTTATTCAAAATACCAACATGTCATCAACAATCTCCAATAGACTTAACATTTGACACTTATTGAACAAATCTAGGATATGTTCATTAAAAAATACATCTGCACGTTTATTTGTCACCTGTTTACTTATGAAAATTTACTGATCAGTGATCACCATCACGAAACAGCATTCTAGCTGCCTTGGATATTTCTAATAGAAACCTCTCGCCATTTTTTTTCCCCAAAGCGCTAATTTTTCAAACTCCGTGCACGCGCTAATATACAAAACCGAGATAACAAAAACTCTGCATTACCGAGGATCAAATGTCAAAATGTCAGCTGATTATTTTATTTACATATAAATTAAACAAAAAACTACTGTTTAATAAAATGACTATTGTTTACTCAGTTAAATCTATTTAACTTAATAATAATAGTCAATATTTATTATTTGTTATTGTATTTTTAATTTAAATAATGAATAAATTAATTTTATCTGAGTATGAAGATATTAACTCATTATTATTAAAACCTATTGTAGCAACACAAAGAATAAAGGTAACTAAATAATTATAATTAATAACAATAATAATACTTTTTATTATCATGCTTGATAAATTAAATGAATTTTATATTTTAAAGTATACTTGTATCCATGTATCAACAAATTATGTAGCACTTGGATCAACTAGTGGTAGTATTTATTTATTTACACGTGAGCCATGTACTTTTCAACAATTAATACCTCAATCAGTAAGTAATTACACGTCTATAGATAAATAATTCATTTAATTAATAATTATTTTAATGATTTTATGAGTATGAATGTAGCAGACATCAGACAAATTTAAAATTATAAATAAATAGAGTGAATAATTGAAAAAATAATATTTATAAAAAATGCACTTATTGGTTTTAAAATTTTCTAAATGCGCATTTTTTAAAAATTTTATTTTATTAATTATTTACTCGATTCATTAATAATTTTAAATTTGTCTGATGTCTGCTACATTCACACTTATATGAATTTTCTTATTTATTATTTTTTTTTCAATAAAAGGAAGGGCCAGTTACTCATGTCCTGATATCACCTGATGAAAAAACACTAGCATTGTCAACAAAACGTGGTAGTATTTGTGTTATTAATATTAAACCAGTTAAATTATTATCAATAATATCAAATGGACGTGATACAGTAATAACTTGTTTATGTTGGAATGAAAAAAGTTCAGAAATTTATGTCGGTGATAATAATGGAAAAGTATCTACTGTTGTATTATCAATTTTTACTGTAAGTTACTTTATTCAAATAATTAAAGTACACTTGATGTACTTTCAATATATAATTTTCTGCATGCAGAAAAAATATTGATTTAGTAATTACTCAAGCGATTCCTGTGTAAAAAAAATTAATTCCAAAAAAGTTCGAAATATAGAGCTTCTAAACTTGAGACAAATCAGAACTTTGAGTGGAATTTTTTTGATCCTGAAGTTAACAGACAATTAGCAATTTTCCGATTTATATTTTTTCAACGAGTCAATTACAAAAAAAAAAAAAAAAAAAAAAAAAATATGCATGTGGAGAAAATAAAAAAAATTATAGGTGCAATTTTTTAAAATATATTTTTTTTATTATTTTTTGTTTTTTAAAAAATCTAAAAATTATTAGACGTCGGCTAACTTCAGTAATGAGAGTGAATGTAGCAGACATCAGACAAAATTAAAAATATAAATAAATAGAGTAAATAATTTTAAAAATAATATTTATAAAAATGCACTTATTCATTTTTAAATGCGCATTTTTTTTAAATTTAATTTTATTAATTATAATTATTTATTAAAATTATAATTTTATTAAAAATAATTATTTATTCTATTTATTAATAATTTCAAATTTGTCTGATGTCTGCTACATTCACACATACTTCAATATCATACTTTTTTTTAACTTTTGTAATTTTGATAGTAAAAAAAAAAAATTTCTAGTACTTTATGTTGAGGAATTCCGAGTCAAAGAAGAAAGTTTTTAAATAGTATATTACACATCGAGGGAAGTAAAGTAAGAAATGTCTCAGATCACATGTAATTGTTGGCCGAGGCGAAGCCGAGGTCAACAAACATGTGATCTGAGGCTTTCTTATTTACTTCCCGAGGAGTGTATACTATTTTTCTCCTCGACGGAGGCGGAAAACGGCAACTTCGTTTTGCACAGCGGGACGAAAGTTGACGCTTTCCGCCCGGAGGTGAGAAAACATATTTTTACTACATTTTACCCTCGTTCCAAAAAAGCTCAAAAACCTATAATTTGGAACTTTTTATGAACGTTTTTTTTTTATTCTTATGAGACTATTGGTTTCTAATGGAAACTTTTTCGGAACGAGGGTAAAATGTAGTAAAATTATGTTCTGAGAAATATGTTTCAAAAACTTAATTTTTTTTACTCGATATTCGCTCATACAAAGTCCTAAATAAACTTCTGTTCCCATGTAACAATCTTTTTAAATTCTTGAGCAAGTCTGCTCTCAAGATTGATAGGTGCTAGTGTCTTTTTCTACGTATGTATCTTGCTGCAGATACTTTTGACCAGATTTAAATTGCAAGTCTAGTGCAAGCCTTACACAAGAAATTCGTGCCAGATTATAACTCAATTCTGGAGGAAGACTATAGTCGAGCAAGTCATGCGTAAGTACCTTCTATAAGTTACTGGTGCAAGAAATGCGTCAGACACTGTTTCATTGCACCGTGTTCAAGCTATCTTTAATATTCTTGCGTACGGTACCATGAGCAAGATATCTACAAATCTTGACATAGGTTTCTTGATACACGATCTTGGGAAAGACACTAACAGCTAGGGGTCTTGCTCAAGATACTTACTCCAGAATCTTGTTCAAACACGTGTTACTAGGATTTTTACTATTAAAATTATAAAAGTTCAAAAAAAGCTTCACTCAAAGTTCTAATCTGTATCAGGTTTAAAAGTTCCACATGTCGAACTTTTTTGGAATCTTTTCGGAACGGAATTTTTCCACATGAGTTTCTCAAAATTAAAATTTTTTTTTTTAATTTATTTAGGTAAATGGAATGTTTCAAGCACCATCGTGTGCATTAATGCATTTAGACTCATCAGTTGTACAAATGGATTATTCCTCTCACTACTTACTGGTATCAACACTCACTCGGTGTTACATTTGTGACACGTCTCATGAACAATTCAAACAAATCGGTAACAAAGCACGTGACGGCGAGTATGGTGGGTGTTTTTTTAAAAATCATGAGCAAGTTAAATCATCACTATCATTATCATCATCGTCGTCATCGAGCTCAATGGCAACCGATGCCTCGGAAAAAGTTCAAAAATCAATAGGTCTGACAATGATGGGTTTAAATGATCAGCCAGTTGATGATAATTTAATAGTTTATTGTACGAGACCTGGTTGCCGTCTTTGGGAAGTCAATGTAAGCGGTACAGTTGTAAAGACTCATCAATTTAAAGAAGCACTTAAACCACCCGCTAAAATATTCAAATCATCATCTATAAAATCCAGTTATTGTGATAACGACAGCTCAAAAAATACTCAAACAATTAATTTTTCACGTTTACAAGTTATAAATAATAAATACTTGCTCTCTTATACTACTAATAATATATTTATAATAGATCCAATAAATACAACAATTATATCGACTGAATTTAATAATATATTTATGATTAATGTGATTGATGATAAAATTTATATTATGACGACACTAGGTACCTTTCATTATTTATTATTGTCGACAAGTGATTATTTAATTTTAAAATTTTATGATCATAAATTATTTGATGATTGTTTACAATTATGTAAATTGTATCGTAATGATTTAACAAATGACGCAGATATAAATAATGTTTTACTTCCGATAATCGCATCAATACAATCGAATTTTACACCACAGAGATTACATTCGGGAATTGTTGTTGTTAATTCAGGCCACGGTTTATTTAATAATGATGAGTATAATAATTATTTTTTAGAAATTAATGATAAAAATAAAAGTGAAATAAAACAGAAAGTTGATAATGAATCAGATGAAATTATTTTAACAAATGAATTTAAAAGCATGACAATTAATGGTAGCAATGGTGATATTAAAAATAATTATTTTAAAATAAATGATTCAACGAATAAAAGTAATGATGGTGATTTGGAATCTCAATTTAAAAATGAGTTTAAAAATATTCAAAGTGATGTAGAACCGATTTATGAGTTGATAAATTCATTGAAAAATTGTCTTAATGAAGACACTGATAAAATAATTAATGATATAATTAAAAATATTATGGATATTAAAAATAAATATAAACAAATTGAATTAAAACAATTTATTTATGAAATAATACGATCTGTTGAACGTCATTATTTTAATGTGTTATTAGAAAATGTGATGATTGATTTATATTTTGAAAATAATTTTGTGATTGATGAAATTACTCGGGCATTTATTGATTTAAATTCAAGTGCTGATTGTATTTGTGAGAAAAATTTTTTGAAAAATAATTACCACGCTATGGAACCAAAGTTTATTGAAGTAGGAATAAATTTACTTAAATTATTAGTTAAAGTAAATAAAAGCAATGCAATAAATATATGTTGTAAAATACCGTACATGTGGCACGAGTATTTTCAAATTCAAATAGATAATAAATTTGAATGTGATATTATTCCATTGTGCCTTCAAACTAGAGACAATAAAATTATTGCCAATTTATTCATACTTCTGGATGACGACAAAGAGCTATGGAATTATGCCGCTGAAAGTTATAAATTTATGGAGAAAGGTATTTGTTTGGTGTGCAAACGAAAATATAAAGCTTTAATTAGTAACGATAATGAGCAATTTGATGTACTTGATTGGAGTGAAATAGCTCGTCTTATTATAAAGAAAAAAAATATTGACACGGCATTTAAATTTCTTAAAAATTTGGAAAAATTATTACCTCATGTTAAATTAAAAGAAAAGTAATTACTTCATTTCATTTAAATATTTATTGTATTTTTAAAAAATTCAATGAATCAATTTATTTAAAATTTTTTTTTTCTTACATTTAAAAATTAATTTTTTTTTTAATTTTTCAGTATTTATCAGTCACTTATATTTACAAAATTATTAGATCAACATGGACTTGATCATACAGTTGAATTTGATGGGAATAAATTAAATAATGATTATAATTCGATTTGTTCATCAGAAGTAAGTTTTTTTTTTAATGATTATTTTTACAATAATTATAAATAAAATAAATTGTTTTTCAGGTACAGAAAATGCTTAAAGAATCATTGGAAAAAGATATCGAAAAAGAAATAATTAAAAAAAATTTATTTGGAAGTGGAGTCCATCATTGGGGAATTAAATTCAAGACAAAATCATCAATATGTTCTTCCTGTACTCTTTCATTACAAACCCCAGTTTTATTAGGAAATAATGGGATATCAATATTTCCATGTGGTCATGCTTATCACGTTAATTGTCTTTTACAAAAAAAATCAACAAAATGTTTTCTTCATCCATAAAAAATAAAAGTAAAAGAAAAAAAACTTTTTTTAATGTATATAATATGAAATTTTTAAAATTTAATTATTTAAAATTTTTAGATACAATTTTTGTGCCAAATAATAAAATAAAATACTCTCTACTTATTAAATTAAAATATGTATTTGTTAAATTTTATTAATAGCAATATATAAATAACAAAAAATATTTATAAAACAATTTGTTTTATTTTCAAAATTCCTAATCATTGAGAATTTTTTTAAATCCAGTACTTGATTGTTAAATTATTGATTACAAAAAAAGTACAGTATGTACATTTTGACTATTGATTTTTAGTTTTATTCTCTTTGACATAAAAATATTTTAAATATTAAATATATAACAGTCGCCTTGATACAAGGAATGATTAAAAAAATAAAAAATCATTGACAGAAAATTCAAATATGAATTATTTAAATGTCTATGCGGTTTACATAATAATAAATAACAATTTAAAAAATATCAGACAAATTTATAACATCAAGACATAAATTTTTTTTAAATATTCATATATGTATAAATAATAATTTATATTTAATCTCTCGTTTATTATGACACTTACCTTAAATCATCTATTTTTTTTTTTTTTATAATTACATTTTATCACAGTCTTAATGGATTTATCGCAAGAGTAATGACTATGCTGACATGTTTCCCTTTTTAAAATACCTACCGAAACAGGATGCTCGTCTTTTAAATAAATACAATCTGTATTACAATTCTTTGTTTAATTATATCATTAATTATGAAACAAAAATTTATCGATCTATTTTTTTTTCTTTTTTTCAAATGCAAATTGAACGATAACAAGTTAAATTTTTTTGTCATTTTCCAATCACTCTATCGCATTTATAATATTCTTATAATTTTTTTTTTATAAATAAAAAAAAAGTTAAAATAATAAAATTTAAATATATAAAAAAGTAAAATTTCATCTTTTAAATGGAATAAAATTTACGGTAATTTTGTATATTAAAAAATCAATTAATTATTAATAATAAAAGTGATCAAATTTTTTTTTTTCATACGCTTTATAATTGATAAAAATAGATTAGAAATATCGCTCATATATTTATATTATTTTTTGTCGCAGTTATAAAATAATAATTTTTATGAAAAAATTTTTTTTTCTTTAATTTAATTTATAATTGATAATTAAAATTTTTTTTTTATTAAATGCGATATTTTTCAGCGGCTTATTAACTAAACGTTTATTTTTCTTTTGCATTGAGTAAATTTTTTTTTACATTTATAATAATACAATTTGCATTTCTCAACGTCATGACAAACTTACCCTGCAAGCCTGTATTCTGTTTTATTCTGAAGTATTGCTGATTGTTGTTATCGCAGTTTTGAAATAATTCATTGCTTATTATTAATAATATAAAACTAAAAACTTTTTTTAACATTAATAATTAACAAAAGAAATAAACGGAGAAAAATGAAATTATAAAAAAAAAAATTTGATTATACATAATAATTAAATTAAAAAAAAAAATTATAATTTTCAAAGAGAAAGAAAAAAAATTATTTTTATAATATAAAATATTGCTTATTGCAATATTTTTTTTTTTTTAAGTATCGACAGTTATGAAAGAAAAAAAAAAGTTCTTTTTTTTTTCGTTAAAGGTAAAATAAATATTCCAATTATTGAGTTTTACTTTTAATCTTAACAAATAATTTATGATTAAAAAATTAATTAAATTCTTCGCTATAATAAATTAATAATTGAAATATTTATCTTACTTTTTATAAAATTTATATCACAGCCATAAGACTTTTTAATTATCGTTGAGAATTTTTTTAATGAAATTACACATTAAAATATCAACGTTTAAATAATAAAACGTTGGTATTAAAAATTAAATTTTTCATTCATAAAATATAAAAACAATTACATTGTATTTATATTTTTTTTTTTTTACAGTTTACCTATAGTTGGATTATCAATTCATAAACAATAAAATTAATTTAAAAACAATTATTTCTCAATTATTGATGATATAGAATTATTGATAATAAAACTATAAGCAGATATATAAATAAATTTTCTTAAATTAACGATTTGTGTAATAGATAATTTAAAAGCAGCATGCATTTGACAACTCGACAATATTAAAATATTTATATAAATATTAATATAAATTTATGTATAACATAAAAAAGACAGGAATATTTCGGTTGGAATTATCTACGGGAAACTACGGTTTGTTTTTTTTTATCTTTTCGATTTATATAAAAACTTTTACTAAACTATTTTGTGAGGAATGTAAGTTGTAACATAAAAAAATAAAACTAATCTAATCTAGCGTATAAAATATAAAATAAATATAAAGGTATATAAATTACTTAGCATTAAAAATAATAAAATAAATATTTATGGCAAATAGTTTTGATTATAACAAACATTTCTCACAAAATATATTAAATTAAAATATAGATATCACTATTATTTGAAAATGATAGGCGTGTTTGCTGTTGACTTTGTTTTTTTTTTTTTTTTTTTTTACAAATTGTCACATTTGTAAAATAATTGACAAGTTAATAAATCAGCAATTATAAAATTGCTATTTTATAAAATAGTATTTAAAGCTTTTGTTAATTAAAATTGGTTTGTCTTTTTAGTTTTGATTAAAAAAAAAATACAAACATATTTTTTTTTCTTACAAAAATCATTTACACAATTTTTTTATCTTCAATTATTTAAATAGAATTGTTGACAAAATAAAAAGAAATAAATGCTACAATTTAGCAATTATTTTTTTTTTAATTCAGACAAACCACAATATCTAATTAAGCATTTAAATATAATAGTAATAATAATAAGAATAAGAATAATAATAAAAAGAATAATAATAAAAATAATGGTAAAAAAAGAAATAATAAATTAACAATTGTCTAGGATTAAGTGTTACAGATGAATAAAGTAAAGACATGTTCATTAATATATATTTTAAATCCGAATAATTTGTATTAGATTAACATACAATCTTGAATCGTCACTTTAAATAAATTTATTTAATTATCTTCAACATTTATTATTGAGTGACGTTTATTTTTTTAATTATTCATTTATTTAGTTTTTTTTTCTTCTATATTCAAAAATTGCCTCATATAACGCGTTAAATAAAACACTTGTCACACTTTTTATTCTGACTTTTTTTTCACTGTTGGTGAATATCAATTCAGTTATTTTGTCTACATTCATTCGCTTAAATAACTTTAACTTATTTATTGATTTTTTTTAAATTAATTAATTAATTATTCCATATACTATGCATTCAGAATATATATATATTTTTTTGTTTTATAATATTAATACATATTGTGGCATATGTTAAAATAATAAAAAAAAAGGTTCAAAACTGTCTGCTGTTCACAAAATCCTTTTTAGTAATGGAATAATTTTTTTTAGAGATCTGATATCAAAAAGATGCATTAAAATGTCTGCATATATATATTTCATATGTATATATATGTAGTATTTATTTAGGAATATAAATTTTATAATGCCACATTAATTTTAATATCAAACACAACGAGCACTAAATTTAAACTGTGTATGCATATGTATTTGTGTAATAAGTGTTACTGTTTATTAAAAAAAAAAAATATATGGAATAAAGAATGTAATATTGTTATTTTTTATCTTTTGTCGGTACTATTATATGATATAGTCGCAGAATGTTATCAGGTCATTATCTTGAATTATTTCATTTTTAATGTCTGGAACGATGTGAAGAATCAGCACGTTCATCACGACGATCTCGTTCACGTTCACGTTCTCGTTCAGGTTCACGTTCACGTTCACGTTCTGCTGGCCGACGACTTGTCTCACGTTCACGTTCTCTCTCACGATCACGTTCTCTGTATCGATCGTCGTAATACCTAGACAATGTAGATTAGTCAATTATGATTAACTTAAAATTAATTATAATCTAATAACAATTATTTTTTTTTTTTTTTTTTTTTTTTTTTTTTTTTTTTTTTCAAGATAATTAACAAAATTTTTTACATCAATTATTACTTTTGTATGCATTTACATTTACATTTACAATGAATTGTTATTATTATTAAGTACATAAATTAAAAATATAAATAAATTTTCATTACCTAGATGGTTTTGCTGACGAAACGGGTGCTGCTTCAGCTGGTTCTTCTTTAACTCTTGGTCTGGATGATTGACGTGTTGTACTAATAGAAAATTTACAATTTATATTTTATCATTGGGTCTATCATTATTACAATTTATCAATACAACTCTCACACATTCTCTTATACAAATTTATCATTATATATTAAATAATACATATATGTATAATAGACTGATTCAAAAAATTTGTCTATTTTTTATTTTTCAAGGACACACTTTCAAAAGTTTCAGTCGGATAAAAAAAAAGGCTGTTAAAATTAGATCTCTTAATATCAATATTAAATACTTCCTGATTGCAATTTTCCATTTCTTATGCAAATAATTGATCAACGAATTAGTATACCAAAAAGGTTCATACATATTTTTGTAGAGAATTGAATAATCTACAAAAAAAATGTGTAAACCGCCTAACTCTGCGGGCCAGCCCTGAAACTTTCCAGTGTTCAAGGAGCTCGAAAACATTATTATCAATATATTTTTGAACTCTTCAAGCTCAAAAATAGTAATGTGGCACATTCCATTGCAAAAATTTAAGTAATAAACAAAAATAATGAAGCACCTATATCAGCATTATCTTTGCAAATAATGAACCGATTTTAAAGTTTAAATGGCATTTCATGTAGTTTTCTGACCTCTAACATTGGAAAAGATTTTTAAAACATTTGATAAATAATATTATGAGTTATTACGAATAGATGAAGAAAATCGTTATTTTTGTTATTTTTAATCACTAATATCTTTTGAAATAATGAATCGATTTCGATGTTAAAGGTGACATATGATGCAGTTTTTCAATCACTAACTTTTAAAAAAACACCGTCATCAATTAGTTCAAAAATTTAGATTTTATTAGAAAAAAACACTTTTTTTTTTTAATTCTTTCGACAACGGTTTCTCTTGAACGAAAGAACCGATTTTGATGGTTGAGATGGCATTCGATGCGGCTTATAAAGTTCTAGAGCTGATAAGATTTTGGAATGAATCCATCGAGTACATTGCAAGTTATTCAAAAAAAAAAAATAAAAAAAAACAGTTTTGAAAAATTTTTATTTTTGAAATATCTCCGAACGTACCGTATATCGATTATACTCAATTTCTCAAAAGTTGTTGGAATTAACGAGCCGCTTCAAACGGGCCCTTAAAAAGCCAAATCAGTTCATCCGTTTAAAAGTTACAGAATATTTACAGACATACATTCGGACATCATCTTGAAATTAGTCAGAATAGTTTCCTAGAACCTCAAAACGTTAAGATCTGTTAGAAATTAGATTTTGGAAAATTGGACCGAAACCAATAACTTCCTTTTTTTTTTTTTTTGAAAACTTTCATTTTTTTTAGCGGGAAGTTGAAAAGTCTCTTATCAATTTTTGATAAAATGAATAATTCAAAAGTTATTCGAGGTCAAAGTTTAATTTATAGAACTTTTCGACTGATCTGGTGAAAATATCAGACTTACTACAAAATTTTATATTATAGGACTTTTGTTGAAGACTGTTGTATTTCCAACAAATTATCTTCAGCGAATTTTTCAAAATTCTTGAATGTCCTTTAGTTATTTGCATTGGAATTAAAATCAGCCATAATACGACTTTCGAAACTGATTGGTTTTGAATGCGAATAACTAAAGAACATTTAGGAATTTCGAAAAGTTTGTAATGGAGAATTTGTTGAAAGTGAAACGGTCTACAAAAAAGGCTCTATAACATTTTAAAAAACTCAATTTATCAAAAATTAATAAGAGACTTTTTTGTAGAGCATTCAATTCTCTACAAAATATGTATGGGCTTTTTTGGTACACTAATTTTTTGATGAGTAATAGAATTCCATAATTCAAAAAATTTTTGACTTATGTTATTTAAATGAGAAATTGAAAATTGCAATCAGAAAGTACTTAATGTTGATATTAAGAGCTCTAATTTTAACAGGCGTTTATTTTACCTGACTAAAATTTTTGAGTGTGTCCTTGAAAAATAAAAAAATAGTCAAATTTTTTGAATCAGTCTAATATACATATATATTTTTTTTCGCTGCCGATATAAATTTTCCTTTTATATGTCAGAAGAAAACAATCTCTGTGAGTTTCAATTCTTAATTCCACCCCATACATAAATTTACGCAATTTTTTAATTTTACCATTCAAAAAGAATGTAAATTTAATTATTTATGATTTTTTTACAATTATCTAATGCTCAGTTGCAAATTATAATATTGTCTTATAATGGAGAATAATTGGTAGGGCATTAATTAGTAGGACTGTGTTACTGATGTCAACCATGAAAGTAATTTCCTCAATAAAATTGATTTTGTTTTTTTCTGAGCGTTAACTTCTGACCACACGATTAAAAAATTAGCGACAACTATGTAGAAAATTCAAATCTCATTATAAAAAGTTTTACAAGTCAAGACGTTACACGGAAAAAAATGAACTATATAAATTGAGAATGACAAGTAATATAATGATAAAGTGATCAGTAAATACCATCATTCTAAATAGTAATATTTTATTTATGATTAAAACGTGAATAATTATAGGATAAGTATGAAAATTTATTGTCTATGTAAGAAAAATTACTATTTGAACTTTAAAAATCGTAACTGATACTTAGAAAATAGACGACAAGTATTATAAAATTTACTATTTGAATGTTAAAATTCCCCATATTGACAACCGGGTTCCGGGTTATAATTTCAAAAAGCAATTTTTAAAGTTTAATTTTTTCCGTGTTAAGTTCATAGTTTTCGAATTACAGATATTCTATTCATTTTTCATTTTTGATTTGAAAACTATGAACGTTAGAATCTTGACTCACAGTACTTTTTTTTTTTTTAAGAGAATTAAATTTCCTACGAGATCCCCTACAAATTATGTCTACCATAGACCTATAAATAGAATCGCTAGATTGGTAAATCAACGCTCGACTGACATCAACTTCTTTGAAGGATTCCTCTCATTGTTTTTAGCGATTGTAAAAAAGTCACTATGTACTAGTTAATTCTGCGTAATAATATTCATATGGGCAATTTGGTGTAATATTTTGTGATTGTTTGTTTAATAATTTATGTTTTGATTGTCTTTAAATAATCATGATTAATTTTTTATGTATTATGTCGTTTGACATAAATTAAATAAATAAATTAATTAATCACCTCTGTAAGACACTATTATTACAGTAGACTCGCAATTTTCTTCCGGTCCTCGGGGATATTTGTAAGAAAATCGGGAGAAGGTTAAAAGCCGTTGTAATTGATGGTAGAGATCCGTCTGTGTGAATTTTTTGTGTCTTTGTCCAAGCATAAAAGATTTTTAAGACGCATAGTCTATTATCCTATTATCTAATATTTATTATTTTATTCATCATAATAATATATGAAATATAGTTATAACTATTTTAATGATTCAATATTGTTAACAACAGTTTTTAGTACATGTACAATTATTCATTTCATTATAAACAAGTAAACAATGTATCCCGAGTAGCACAGAGACAACTTTCAGATGTCAAAAGATGTTATTTAAAAGGACAAGACAAATTTTTTTTTGTCTCAAAGCCAAGTTTTTTTTTATTAATAAGACATACAGATGTTGGTCCTAGGAGTTATAGAAAATTTGTTCTTTTTCCCGCACTAAAAAAAGTCATCGCCATTGACAAGTCTTTCAAATGACATTTGATAATTATTTGTAATTTACTTTTTGCTGCCGTTTGTATTAAGTCTTTTAAGCAGATATTTTTTTCATGACAAATTTCTGATTGTTTGGTCAACATTTTGGTGCCTTATTAATCGGTCAAAAAAACAGCCTTAAAACTGCTATCTTATAGATGTCACAAAGCCAAGTGTAGTACTTGGGATTCGTTGTGGAATTACTAACATTATTTGAATTAAGGTAAGAGACCCAGTACCCGGTCAGGGAACTAATATTCGATCACTCATGTATTGGATCTATCTATATATCTATACTTACTAAATTTTACTAAATACAGACATAACTATATGGAGTGATCGAGTACTAGTTCCCTGATAGGGTACTAGCTCTTTTACCTTATCGTTACAAACATTAATTGATATGGTACTTATATTATTACTTTTATCAAAACTGTTATTAATCACTTTTTCACTAAAAATTTTGTAAAAACTTTTCTTCAAAATGTTAATAATTATTTTATTAAATCTTTAGGTTTTTTAAATAATGCGGAAATAGTAAGCGCACAAGAGATAAAAACTGCCGTTGGGTTGAGAGTGCAAGTGAGAATTCGTTCGATTCGTTCTTGCTATTCTTTAATTTGTCTTTAAATGTATCAATAAATTATTGGAATACGGAAAAATAATAAATTAAAAAATTGTATGTTGTAAAATAAGTAACATTTTTAATTGCAAAGATTAGTCTGTTAAGATGACAGTTTGTCAATTATTAATATTTTTTATGAAAATTTATTTTTGAGTACATTGCTTACTATACACTGACCTACTGTCGGGTAACAAACAGAAGGAAATCGAGAGTTTACTGTATATAACTAACTATTAGATAATTGAAAAAAAAAATCATTAAATTTACATGCTTCTTCAAAGGAAAAATTTCAAAATTGTTTACATTGATGTTTAGTTGGAATTAAGAGCTGAAACTTTGAGAAATTTTTTTCTGATGTATAGAGAAAAAATCAGTAAGATAAGAGACCCAGTACCCGATCGTTCATGTATTTGTATATCTATATTCAATAAATTTTACTAAATATAGATATACAAATACATGGAGTGATCGAGTACTAGTTCCCTGATCGGGCATTAGGTCTTTTACCTTACCTGGAGTAAAAGAAATAATGTTCATTCAAAACGAAGCACCAAAAAAAAATATATATACATGTATATATATTTATACATACACGGAAAAAAAATTGTAGTTGATACAACAGCAGCTGTAGTTGAGGTTACTATAAGTTGGAGTAAAGAAATGCCAGCTCCAACTTGGAATAACTTCAACCACATGTGTAGTAACGTCCGTACTACCCTCGCAGATTTGAATCATGGTGGAAACACGGTGGGTTTGTTCCATTTTACCACTGTGATTACGCGGTGTATCCACCGTGATTCCACGGTGGCTTGACCACTGTGTATACACGGTGTTTCCACTGTGATTACGCGGTGGATACACCGTAGAACCACGGTGGTGAAATAGCACAAAGCCACCGTGGAATCACGATGGATACACCGCGTAATCACAGTGGAAACACCGTGTATACACAGTGGTCAAGCCACCGTGGAAGCCACAGTGGATACCCGGTGGTGAAATGGAACAAACCCACCGTGTAACCACGGTGAATCCACGGTGTTTACACTTCTACGGTGTTTTCACCGTGATTCAAATTTGCGAGGGTATTTATGTAGTATCCTTTACTACATATTAGAGTACTCACTACTAAAATGTCTTATTACAATATTATAGTTAAAAAAACCATAATTTTGTTCCGTGTAAACATTCAATTAAATTTTAGAAATAACTTAAAAGATAAAATAGAAACAATAAAAACTAAATTTTATCTTTTATTTATTTAAAATAATTTAAAAATATTTTAACAAACCTACATCATCCGCATAAATATCAGCAAACATTTATTTTAATTAACTTTTTAAAAAATTCATTTTTATTATAATCAATTCGGTCACACTCGATTAATAATAATAATTAATGGCATATTGTATTACAAAATAATTTGACTTGTAAAAAATAATTACAATAGCCATTAACGCATTAAACAATTCAATA
This sequence comes from Microplitis mediator, assembly GCF_029852145.1. Lineage (NCBI taxonomy): Eukaryota > Metazoa > Arthropoda > Insecta > Hymenoptera > Braconidae > Microplitis > Microplitis mediator. The sequence goes on from NC_079979.1 coordinate 14,745,928, forward strand.
ATATATTAAATATTTATTTGTACTATCGCTCGCAAATATTTTTTATGAATAAATGATTCCGTAACAAAATATCCAAAAACGTAAATATCTACAGACAAAATATCCATGGACAAAATTTAAACACTACGAAATGTCTGCAGACGAAGTTATCAACCGAAATACTATTATGTGTGTAAAGTAGAAATTAATTATCTATTAAAAAATACATATATTATATTTCAATCATAGATTTTAGTCGCCTTTTACCGCTACTTCATAACACACGCACTCAAGTACGCTCAAAATAATCCAGTAATTGACGGAATTAAATTTCAAAATTAAATTAAAATATGAGTATTTTTTCTTTAATTCATCTAGTAAATATTTTATCATCAGATCTGGTAAAGACTTCAGGGATGCCAAAACATTTATATGGCTTTACTGTGCTTTAGTCAAGCCTATTTTGAAAATCTGCTCGGTTATCTGGCCCCCCTACTCAAATGCCCACATCAACACGATCGAAAGGGCACAACATAAGTTCATCAAATTTCTGTCTCACCGTACAAGAATTAATGAATCACCAGTTAGTGTCGATGATATTAGTTCTAAATTTAAAATAAGCAGCCTACAAAGCCGAAGAGAAGTCGCGGGCTTGACATTTTTCTACAAAGTTATTAACAGTCTAATAGACTCACCAGAAACACTTAAAATGTTTGGGTTTGTTAGCCCTAGACCTAGTCTCAGAATATCACGACTACTCTACACCGTCAAATCAAATAAAAATTACGTAGTTCATAGGTCACTTAATAGAATAGCGAGGATAGTCAATCGCAATTGTTCGGACATCGACTTTTTTGGCAATACAATTGCCTCATTCTCAGGCAATATCAAGAAGTTACTTCTGCAATATTAATCATTAAATAATATAATTCTGGTATGGATTATTTTTTTTTTTTTTTCATTTATTTATACTTATATATCTTTTTATCATTGTATATCTCATTAGTGTACAGCCGATTGGCGTTAAATAACTAAATAAATAAATAAATACGGATATTTTGTCCCGTGGATATTTTAGCGCGGCATCGAATAAATAGCCATCAACAATGACATTATTTTGTCATTTAAAAAATAAATAAAAATATAAACAGACAATAAAATAATAGAAAAAAAAAATTAAGAAAAGGACTTACCTTTCCTCTCGGCTACGTTCACGGTACTCCCGGTCACGTTCACGTTCACGATCTCTCTCACGACTGCGTGATCTTTCGCGTGGATACGATGCTTCATTGTAGTAACGTTCGCGATCGCGATCACGATCTCGATCACGTTCACGATCACGATCGCGTTCACGTTCTCTGCTGCGTTCACGGTATTCACGATCCCGACTCCTTGATCTTTCACGTCTACGTCTGTGACTTCGTTCTCTGTCACGTGATCTTGAACGTTCTGTAAAAAAATTAAAAAAAAAAAAAAAAGTAAATATTATGTAATTTTTTTTTTATCAATGACAATAAATTACATGATATTTATGAAAACTTACCGCGACGTGCAGATCCATAACTCTTTGTTTCAACACCTCGTAAAGTATCTTGCAGTGAGCTGATAAGAATTTTACATCGATCATCACCAGCGACTTTAGACTGTTTGATAAGTGATATTGCAGTGACAAGTGTTTCGATAGCACTAGCATACTCTCCAGCAGCGGCATCAGAGACAGCGCGTGCTATTGCTGATGATGATACAGTCCGATTACGATCCATGATAACTTCAAACTCTTGTTCTCTTATTTGAGGCTGGTCTTCTGGACGATGATCGGCTCCCGGTGTTCCGTATGGTGTCTATAAATATAAATAATCGATTATCAATGAGCATACTAATATTTATTTGACACGTATATAATTAAAAAATATATTTACCTGAGCAGGAGGTGGACCGTAGCCATGAGGAGGCGGATGAGGACCATGTGGCTGTGAATGCGGCGGACCATGAGGACCATGAGGAGGCGCATGAGGTGGTCCGTGAGGTGGTGGGCCTCCAGCGTGTTGTCCTGGGTGCTGATGTGGTGGACCTTGTGAGAAAAATGCAGGATTGACGTGAGGTGCTGGTCCCCCGGGTGGTGGACCTTGCGGCGGGCCACCGTGACCTGGTGGCGCACCTCCCGGGCCTGGTAACATACCACCCATTCCACCGGGTGGTGGTCCGCGTTGTGGTGGTCCTTGAGGTTGTGGACCTTGCATATGTTGGTGTTGAGGAAATCCTGGTGGTCCTTGTGGTCCATGATGCATTCCTTATAATTATTATTATGTAACTTTTTTTTCTTTTTTTCTTTTCATTGTATTGTTTTATACGTACCAGGTGGTCTATTCCATTCTGGGCGAGGTGGAGCACCTCGTGGATCACCTGGTGGACCACCCGGGTGTCCTGGGGGTCGAGGTGGTCCTTGACCTGGTGGTCCAGGTGGGCCTCCATGGAATTGCTTGAAGAAAATTTTTATTTTGGTTAATTTTTTGTAATCAGATTCAAATAACCGGTCATTTTCAAGACTAAACTTACCATTCCAGGTGGTCTATGTTGACCAGGACCAGGTCCAGGTGGTCCTTGCGGAGGCCCATTAGGCCGTGGTGGGCCAGGCGGTCCATTAGGCCTCGGACCATTCCAATGTCCCTGTTGATAACCTGGTGGAGGTGGTCCTTGGTTAGGATGCCCAGGCATACCGTGATGTGGTCCTGGGCCACCCATTGGTGGGCCATGCATACGCGGAGGACCTTGTTGTCCTGGTCCTCCCGGACCTGGTGGGCCCATACCAGGTGGCGGCATTCGCTGCGGCCTTGGTCCTTGCGGTGGACCCATCATCATTCTAGGGCCATGATTTTGCTGTGCATGTTGTGAATGCTGTGGATGCTGTGGGTGCTGCTGATGAGGCGGCATCGGAGCTTGATGCTGATGTGGATTATGTGGACGCTGACTTTGATTTTGCTGTGGAGCTGGGGCCGGTCTTGTTTTGCATTGTGACTCAAACTATTTAATATAAAAAATTATAAATAATATTCACAATCATCAATTGATATTTTTAATAAAAAAAAAAAAAAAAAAAAATGAATAAATACCTGATTTAAAGCTTGTTTAGTAGGGTATGTGACCATTGGATTTTGTCCATGTAGTTCTTTCTTAGGAAGTCGTTCCATACAAATTCTCATACTCTGCTCAGAGCCCAATGATATAACACAAAACCCTTTAGATTGTCCATTGGCACGATTTTCAAAAAATTTAACTTCTACAAAATCAGATACTCCAATACTTTGTACGCAATCAGTAATATCTTGATCACTTGTCCACTGTAATAAAAATCATATTCTCATCACAATAAATCCTCTGAAGAAACTTTCTAAACAATAAAATAATTATAAACTTTTTTAAAATAAATTAAACATACCCAAGTTAAATTACCAACGTAAAGTTGGTGTCGCCGTCCAATTTGATTAGGCTGAATATTATTTCCCAATTGATGATACGGCGCATTACCATTTGTCTCTTCATTAGATATATTTGATGCATCAGCATCACCACCACCACCACTGGTACTATTACTACCAGATACACCACCATTTCCGCCCGATGGTGCGGCTATTACGTCGTCATACAAATCAACACCATCTCCAGCGAATTCATCCTGCAAATAATAATCATCATCAATTAATTTCTATACCAATAAACAAATCATCGTTAATAACAGTTCAATTATTAAATAATAAAACTAATAAACAAAATATAAATTATCAACAGACGTCAGACAAATTTAAAATTATGAATTAATCGAATCAATAATTAATAAAATTAAATTCAAAAAAATGAGCATTTAAAAAATTTTGAAATTAATAAGTGCATTTTTTATAAATATTATTTTTTTTATTATTTACTCTATTTATTTATAATTTAAAATTTGTCTGATGTCTGCTACATTCTCACTCATAAATAAAAATAAAAAACGGTCATACCGATAAACAATTACACTGTTATTACGACAATGATATTCAGTGATATTGTCAATGATAGAACATAAAACCGACATTTGCTCCAGTCAGAGCACCATTTTGCTTTTTTTTTTTTTTTTGTAATTTTACAACCCGCACTCTAATTACAAAAAAAAATTAAAAGTTACATTGAAGAATAAAACATCGATAATTATTTAACTAATTGTACAATTAAATTGTAACATAAATAATAAAGTTAACCGGTGAAAAAAAAAAAAATAATAATAATGAATGCGGTAAGTGCCGCTTGTAAAACCGATCGTTATCATCGCACCTAGATGACGCCTATATTAAACTATATAGTAAAATGTTTCTACACAATTACAAAAAAAAAAAAAAAAAAAATGAAAAAACGTAAAAATGAATTATTAAGTCAGCAGGGTAGAAGATAAATTTAAAATTTAATTAAATTACCTGGGCAAAATCTTGCTCAAGATCATCGGCATACAAATCAATGTCACCATCCGCCATTTTACGCACACCGACGCTTACTGGGCTTCGATCATCATCTTCGACGTAAGCGCCAGAGACCTGAGCATGTGTCGTTCAGTAGCAGCAGCACAACGTTCGTTAAAAATACACTGTCGCCATATTTTTAATAATTTAAGGACGCGTTCCGCATATATTAAAATGGCGGGTGTTTAGCTCATTTCAAAAGTTGAATTACAGTTTTTAATTTTTAGACAGTAGAGTTATCGTAGCTAAAATTTTAGGTCAAGATAAATTATATTTTATTTTATAAAAGTTGATTAAATAATTATGGGTAATTATTTAAAATATTTTATTTGATAAAATAAAAGAAAGGTAGAAAAATATAATGAAAGTAAAGAGAGTAGAGCGCATGCGCAGGTTTAGAAAAAGAAAGGGAAATTGAATGAAACCGTTGGGAAAGATAGAAATTAAACTCAACCAAAAGCTGCACCATCAGTTCAGTTCAGTTATCAACAAAATTCCGTGGCAAAAGCGTCGAATTCCCACTTCGTTTCGGTTTTCTCGTTATTCTGAATGTTCACATATCAATTGTTAAAATAGTGATCCTGAAGTTAACCGATAATTGAAAATTTTAGAATATTTTTTTCAACAATTCAAAGGGTCAGGATAGTGTTGCCGAAAAACTAGGGAGATAAAACATAGCCGAGAACTGTGGTAAAAAATAGCGGAAAGCGAATGGAAAAATCACCCTGATAGCCACCCCTGATAGCTAGAGTTTCTGATCAGAAAGTTGGTGTACCCAAGTTGCGACCAACTTGACGACAAGTTGTCGACAACTTTCAGCTCGTGTAACTGTTGACTACAAGTTGGCTACAAGTTGCTCAGAAACTTGGCGACAATCTACTGCCGCAACCTGTCACCAAGTTTCTCAGCAACTTGTAGACAAGTTGTCGGCAACAGTTACATGAGCTGAAAGTTGTAGACAAGTTCCTCGGAAAGTTGCCGACAACTTATGGAAATGCAAACTTTTGCGGCCAACCTGGCGATAGGTTGCAGCAGTAGGTTGTCGACAAGTTGCGGCCAACTTGGCTATCAGGGACACTTTTAATATAATTGTTCAGCAAGTTCTGCAGTGAGACATTTTCGGCTAACTTAACGACGAGTTTCTGGCAAGTCTCGGCTGGAAAATACTTGCGTGCAAGTTGATGCAAATCAACTGCCGTCATCTGAATGTAATTTGACAGAAAAACTTGCCATCAATTTGAAGTGAAACTTTCAATCAACTTAACGTCACTGTCTGACAGTAATACTTGTAGTCAACTAAAATGGTCTTTCGTATAAAATGTAATTCTGAAGAATTGGCGTTCGTAGTTTTAATATTTCGGAGGTATTGGATTTCTGAAATATGATCCTTCTAAATATTGTTAATTCTTTAGTACGAAAGAATGAATATTGTAAATTCTGAGTATGTGTTGATATGAAGATTAGAAAATCGATGTTTTTGACAAGGTGATAATTCGTCATTCTAAATTATGAACCATCTTTATTTTTTACATTCGTAAATGTGAGTTTCTGAAGTTGGTATACTTCTGAAATTTTTACTTTTGATGGTTTACCTGCAAGCCACCAGCGACAAAATTTAACATTGGGATAATGGTTGACCCAACCTCCCTATTCTAGTCACCTTGCTCTACCCTCTACCCTTCATACTTGTGGATAAGGTGCCCTAATAGCACAGTTTGCTTGAGCAAAAGTTTACTGTACAAAAGTTTCGTTGAATTTTTCGTCAAATTTCCGTCAACTTCGGACTTTTCCATTTTATTACGGCAATTTGTATGCAACTTGCTATTGAATTTGATGTAAATTTACTGCCCGAATTAGAATACAAATTCACTTCAAAAGTTGATTAGAAAAAAGTTGTCTTTAATTTTCAGGGCAAGTATACGACTCAGCCATAAGCGACTCTACCAAAAATAAATCTCTACCCAATTGAAGTCAGCCGCATCATACCTACCTAGAGCATTCCCGATCCAATAAAATATCTATCATCTCAAAATCTCTACCAATGAAAAAATCTACCATGATATAATCACTATCAGAAAGAAAACACTACCAAGTTGCGTTTATGAATAAACTCTACCGTTTTGAAATCCCTACCATCAACTTTGTTATGTCCTGGGAGGTGACTAGGATAGGAGCTGACGCCACCTCCTGGACAGTGGGCAGTTCGTTGTCACGCGGGACCAATTTTGAATTTGAAAACAGTGATAAATTTATTGTTGACTATGATGGGATTTCTCTGGGATATTCAGAGAAATCCCAGACATGGTTTTTCTCTGAATATCCGGTGTATGGGATTTCTCTGAATATCCCAGAGAAATCCCATACATGGTTTTTCTCTGAATATCCGGTGTATAGGATTTCTCTGAATATCCCAAAGAAATCCCATACATGGTTTTTCTCTGAATATTCCGTGTATGGGATTCCTCTGAATATCCCAGAGAAATCCCAAACATGGTTTTTCTCTGAATATCCGGTATATGGGATTTCTCTGAATATCGGGAATTTCCCAGTCGTGGTTGCGAACACACGACTTGAAGCTCCTGAAACCAAAACATTAACACACGTCCACAGCGTCAGTATACCAATTGGGTGTAACAGCTTGTATAAAAATCGTATTTGAAACTTTAAGTAACAATTAAAAATAATAACTAATATTAATAATAAATAGCTTTTAATAATAATTATTTATTAAAATTAAAATTAATAATCTAAAATTTATTATTAAATAAAAGTACAATGAGAGGATTATGTTTTAATATTTATTTATCTATTTTACAGCCATTGAAATTTGTCAAAAAATTTTTAATTATCAATTAATTAAAATATTTGAACAGATAAATATTTAAAAATTAATTGCGTTAAAAAATAATTAAAAAAAAAAAAAAATCAAATTCGAGTGCGGATTTGAACACGCAACTCTGAGCGGGTACGAAATGACGCATGGTGGGAGTAACATTTCTCCTCCGCTTGTCTACAGCGCTCGGTTTCTCTCGGCTTCATTCGGTTTCCCGACACACCGATAGACAAAGTTGCGTGTGTGCACCGCGCGCGAGGCGCTCTGGAAGGGGTAGAAATATCCCACGTTCTGGCAGCACACTGGTAGGTATGATGCGGCTGACTTCAATTGGGTAGAGATTTATTTTTGGTAGGGTCGCTTATGGCTGAGTCGTATATCTGCCAATTTTCAGGCAAATTTTATGTCAATTTATCGTTAATTTGACTTGTAAAAGTTTACCTTTAAATTGAAGAAAAATTAACCGCAAATTTTTATTTTCAACTTTTGCTGTGAAATTGTCTGTAAATTCGGGCAGCAGATTTCAGGTAATTTCAACATCAAATTACCGTCAATTTCAATGCAAAGTGGCTATTAGGGTGGCTATCAGGGTAGTTGGAAATTTTACATCTTACATGAACATCGATGTATCGAATTCCATAAATATTGGAAAAAACATTGATAGTTCAATTATCGATGTATATCGCGCATCCCTAGATTCCCTAGATACAAGTCTTACAAACAATTATTTTTATATTTTAAATATTGCATCAATATCAATGTTAAATAAAATATCTAACTCGTCTATGAACCTCAAACAAGTAAAATAATTTAATTATTATTGTTATAATTAACTTTAAATTTATTAATTTTCTTTTAGTTTTTAGTCCGACAGCAAGTAATAACACTTTATCGAAATATCTTGAGGACAATCAAAAAAATACCGACGAAAGAGGATCAAAGTTATTTTTTGGAGTGGGCTAGATCTGAATTTAAAGCCAATAAAAATATAACTGATGAGGTAGATAAATTAATAAAATTAATAAACAATGATTTCTTATTAAATTTTCTTTTTAGTTTGCGATAAAGTCTTTAATAATTCATGGGGAAAATTCAATGAAAGAACTGGAGAAAAATTTAAATTATTCAAAGTAAATAATAATTGTATAGAATGTATATATTTTGTACATTAAAAAAGCAATTAATATGACTCAGTATATTTTAATCAACGTAACAATTAAATTTATTACAAAAAATACACTTCCAGTGCAAGTTATTATTAACGCAATTGAATTACGTGCGCTTTTGTGCCTAACAAATGACCTGAGTATACTTTGTACCAGTGATTCAATTATATATTGTCCGTCAAAAAAAAAACAGGGTATTATATTTATCACAGCTAGACCTGCAGATAATACAGTTATGTATTTACACAGTAATTCTAGTGATTCAGGTAAATTGGGACTGAAGATCTGATATTTAGGTGTCCAGTTCGAAGTCTCAACTGTACGATAAATATCTGCCGGATGTCCTAAAAATAGAACATTATTTTTCTGCGTTGATATTTTTACCACCTGAAAAAAAAAAGATTTTTAAGAAAATCTTTTGATTCTAGATCATAAAAATAATTATCAAATTGAATTTACTTACTTTTGTAATATTATCTAACGAAGGTTTAATACAGTGAACCTCAGACCCCAAGCAGTCAGTAAATAACTGACATAATCCTTCAGAATGTTCAATTATTTTTCTAGCTGGTAAACAAAAATACGGGGGCAATTCTAATGGATCTTGTAAATTTTCTACATATTCAAAACATAGATTCTCATCATTCTTGTTGTCTTCACAACAATTTGTTACTCCGTTTTCTGTCATCCAGGATGGAATTGATTCATCGTGCTCCTAAGCAGATAAATAAATAATATTTAATTAATTAGTTAAATTTACCATTAAGAATTAAATTATATAATTGAATCACTTCGATAAATGTTTGTTCAACACAGTATCCAGATGATGGTCTTTTAATCGTTTGCAGCAAACAATGATACCAATCATCATTATTTTTAACGTCGCAGTTATTTATTTTATAAATAACATCAAATGTTTCTAAACCACGTGGTCCTAATAATGGCGAATTCTATAAAATAATTTATTTAATTGAGTATCGTTCATTTATTAACAATTCGGCATCTAAATATAAATTGTCAAGAGCTTACGGTTGCAATTGATGTAACGTAGACTCCAGAGTTTGATATATATAAAGGGGCCCAAATCCACGAGTTAGAAGAAAAAATAGCAGCAGCAATTATAGCTAAGATAATATTATGCCAGACACCAGCACAAAGTATCCGTAGCTGCCCACCAATTTTCAATAATTTCATTTGCTCGTGATTTATTGAAACGTATGCTATAGGTAAGATGAAAGCTAGGATAAAACCAACTCCGTAGACCTGGACATTTTCACGCGATGCAGCTACTGCATGTCCCATTTCATGAAAAATGCTACAGATTCCTAAAGTTATTACGTAGTATTGGATATCAGACACCGGGACATTGATACCTGGAATCTGAGTTTGAGTTATGAATCGACTGATTCATATATTTAATTACTTATAAGAAGCGTTGATTGGTGATAATAAAAATACCATTGGTTCTAATTGCCAGTTATCGTCAACTGGTCCACCTTCTGCTGATTTATCTAAGAAGTTTGATATTGTCATCTTTATTATAAAACCAAATGCTATTGGTAATAAAATAATACTGACAATAACTCCTAAATTAAACCATAAAGACAATAGTTTTGTTTTATCCATCGACCATTTCAGAATGTTACGGTTGAAAAATGACGTGAACCAAATTATTCGTAATGGCTTTATCTCCAGACCGGTATTTTCCATAAATAAAAAATATGGATAGTGTAAGCATGACTGCAAGTATCAATTTTACATTTATTATTATTGATAACAATAGTTGTTAATAATAATATAAGATCAATTGGTTGGTAATAATTGTTTTAAGTAAACGTAAGCCGGATTTTCTGATGCACATATTTATTTATTTATTGAAAAAAAATGATAAAACGCATTAATATTGGCAACATTTCAACATAAATTATAGGATCTTCAAGCCAAAATCTAAAAATCTCACAATTTATAATGTTATATTATCTGTCAGAAGCACAAAATTATTTTTCATAATTATAAATACTACCCTGATTAAACATGAACCTGAAGGTCCCAACGTTGGATTCCAACGAATTTTCAAATTCCTTAAAAGCGGAAAAAAATATTCCTGACAATAGATAAAGGTGCCAGATATTGTAAAAATTGAAAAAAACTCCCCCTGTATACCGGAAGCCAAATCCCACCCGCACCAATGAAGGTTCCAAATTTAAAAATCGGAACAAAATACTCGTACGCTTTTGTTCACTGCGAATAAATTATGATGTGTTTGTGGCACATGTAGAAGCTCGAAAAGAAATCCCCGTCACCCTCCATGCTCCGGAACCCAGTCGATACACCCACATAAGTCAATTTTGAAATTCAAAAATACGAAAATATGACTCCTAAGATTTTATTCACCGTCAATAAATTATGAAGGGTCTATTACGGAGGGTTATTATAAGTTATTATAAGTGTAACAAACCCTTTATAATTTATTGGCGGTGGACAAAATCTCAGGAGTAGTGTTCTTGGATTTTTAAATTTAAAAATTGACTTGTGCTGGTGGATTGACTGGGTTCCGCATCAAAATCGGTTAATTCGTTCGTGATATTTCATGGGAGAGAGAAATGCTAATATCAGTTTTTTTCGAAAACAATGGCACACAAAAGTATTTTCGAGCTCGAAGAGCTCGAAAATGTATCCACAACAATGTTTTCGAGCTCGAGAAGCTCGAAAACAGCGGGAAGTTTTGGGGCTGGCCCGCAGGGTCAACCGATAGACAGATTTTTTTTAGTTCTTTATGATTATACAGTTATTGAAATCAATGTGTAAGAACAGATGAGATTAAATTGCGTTAATCTTTAATCGTAGTAAAAATTATAAAAATTAAATTAGTAAATGACTCAAAAAATTTATGAGTGTGCAGATAATGAGACAAATCTTAAATTGTAAAAATAAAAAAAAAAAAAAATGCACATACCGACTTTCAAATTCTATACATCCGCATTTTTTATTTTTATTCGATTTAAATTTTATTCATTTATTTCAAAATTATAATGATTGCCAAATGTCTGCTACATTCACATATAAAACATTTAATTTTTAACAGATTGAATAATTGTCAGTTGTGTTACTCGAACATTTACGCAGAGACTGCACGTTTATGTGAATACTTAAGGTAAGAGACCCAGTTGTTGACGCTGGGCCAGTTTCTGGACTTTTCAACTTTTTTCTAACTTACTTAAAAAACTATAACTTTAATAAGAAAATCAATTTTTTTTAAATTTATTTTCATTTAATTAATTTATAGTCATTTATTCTGAGCCTAATTAAGGACAATTTAAAAAACAGAAAATATTAACTGAATGAAAAAAAATATTTTAACCATAAGTGGCTGAGGAAGTCATTTTTTAAGTAGAGTCTAAACAGTTTACGTTAGGAGGTATGACGATTGAATCTGTGCACTAATTATCATGTAAGTAAAAAAATTAAACTAAAAATATATGGAAAGATTAATATTTAATTAAAATTCATTTTAATCCATGCATAAAACATATTAAAATGAATTTTGTTGTTGAAATTTGAGGGTCAATAACTATTCTCAATTTTAAAAGTTATGATGGAGTTGTTGACCCTAAAATTCTAACTTTCTGCGAGCGAGATTATCTGTTTAATTACATATCTATAAAATGTACAAATAGCAATATTTATAGTTTTAAGAAAACATTTTCTACTACTTTTCAAAATACAGATAAATTAACATTTAATATGCATTTATATAAATAAAAGATAATATTTAGATGTTAAAAATACATTCTTGGAGTGATAAAATTATTGTAAAAATAATGTCAATTTCGATGATATTCAAATTGTTATGACTCTTTTAGTTAAATAATATTTTTCTTATGACAAAATTAATTTTTTTATTGTTTTTTTATTCAGGAGTTTAAAAAAAAGACAACGAGCTACGATGAAAAACAATTAGAACAGGCGCTGGTCAAAGTAACTTTAATTATTAATATTTTAAATATTGAAAAACTATGTTTTTGTTATAATAAATATTTTATTTATTTATCTAAATAATAATTTTAGTTTATTCAAACTTAGTAAATACTTCATAACATAACCATGGCTTATGTAATTTGAGGGTCAGAAGCTAGGCCACTGTGAGGGTCAGAAACTGGATCTCAAAATGTCAATTTTTAAAACGTCAATTTAAATTATGAATTCAATTCAATTAATTATTTTACGCACGTGACATTATTTGACAAATCCTAAACTAGTCGATAAAATTATTGTTTTTCTCATTAAGTTAAATCTTACATTAATTATAATTAATAATTATTATAGTATAACCTCAACCGGCACTCTAAAAAGGTCAGAAACTGGGCCCCTTACCTTATTGTGATTTGATTCATTTATAATAACTTAAAATATTTTTGTACTTCTCGCAAATAATAACCATTAACATTAACATGAGTGGGAATGTAGTAGACATGAGACATTTTATGAATTTTAAATAAATAAATTAAAAAATCTGGTTTTTGCGACGAGTCGACTATAGAGCACAACCTCTCCCGCTATCGCGTCCGAGGCGAGCAATAATGAAATTTAAGAAAATGCACGTACGGATATTTTATTGATCTAAATACACATTTCCCAATTTTCGTTCTGCTTACTTATTCAAATATTTAAAAAATTCCCACCTGTCAGTTACATTCACACTTATATATTAACTATTAAATTTTTGGATTTCAGCCTAAAAATGACAGAAATTATGGCCAAACAATATTAATATTAATACATTTCATTATTTTGTCAATGAATATTTGTATTATGAATACGTTTAATTAAACCAAAAATAAGAATAATCATAATTGATAGTTACCCGGAATAATATGTTGAAAAAAAATAAAGAACAATGTATGAATCCAATAATTATTAAAAGATCAAGTGCACTCATCACAAATATTTGCAGATAATTTATAATAATTTGCAGTAAATATTGTAATTTATAATTTACTCGATTTATTATTTAATTAATAAGAATTATATTTGAATTAAAAAAGAAATCTATTATTTGTTGACAAACATGAACATGTGTGAACGTGTCACCATGTTTTTTTTAACCTGCAAAAATTTGAATTACAAAAGCTAAAAAATTAATTGTCATGGTTAATGGCAGTTATTTAATTACCATATCTTAATCACAATTATCAAATGCAATTAAATTATTTGCTGATAAATAAATAAAATTACTTATTAAAAAACTTAATTACAAATTGTACGAGTTTTAAATGTGCTCGCTCTTCTCGGTTGTAGAAATTTTGTCCTAAACGATTAGCTAGTACTTATCATATGAAAAGTAAAAAATTCTTTGATTTTATAATCTTATACGATAATTATAGTTTGAAAGAACCGAACATGTTTAAATGATAAATTGATAAGAAGTTATAAGTATTTCGGATTTGGATACAGTATTATCAAGTCATATGACTGGTGTGTGATGACACAACCATGATGCCAACTGATATACAACGGTAAATATAAACTGTATTGTTTATTTATTGTAATAAAGCTCAGTTTTTTTGATGAGTGTAAATGTAGCAGACATCAGACAAATTAAAAATTATTAATAAATAGACTAAATAATTAATAAAATAAAATTTAAAAAAAATGCGCATTTAAAAAATTTAAAAATTAATAAGTGCATTTTTTATAAATATTATTTTTTAAATTATTTACTCTATTTATTTATACTTTTAAATTTGTCTGATGTCTGCTACATTCACTCTTATACTACAATACTGTATTTCAATTTAAACGTAACGAAAGATCTAGACTACTACTGCCGTTGTCGATGATACTGACTGCCGCTATTGGACCGCCAGTTGATACAAAACAATCGATTTTTTGCGATTCTCTCACCCCCACTTTAGCAAAAACAAACGTTGAATACAAGACGCGCAGCAGCGCCAACTTGGCGCGAAATTTCAAAATTGAAATTTAATAATTACATTAAAATTTATTTGTGTCAATAATTATATTAATTAGACTAAAAAGTATACTCGAAAATTTTTATTTTCCTCAATAATTTATTAATTATTCTTATTACTTGCGCGGTAAATTTGAATATTTAAAAAATAAATTATTAAAAATAGAAAAATTGAAATTCGTAAATCAAAATAAAATTGAGGCAGATTACAATAGAAATATTTAAAATGTAAAAAAAAAAAAACTCGCAAGTATTTCGCGCAAAAATCGTGCTGCACTTGCACGGTCTGCTGCTAAGCTGTAGCTGCTCGCAGCGCATGAGAATGCCCTTGAAAAAAAAATTCTTTTTAGATGTTTGCTACTTTCAGAAACCAATATCGTCCATAAACCCAATTACCATTTTTTTTCAACGATCAGTCTGCATTTTTCAAAATTTATTTAATGAATTTAAAAATTTAAACTCATACATATTTTATTATGATACTGAAGTCAGCTGGCGTCTAATAATTTTTGGATTTTTTTTAAAACAATAAATAGTAAAAAAAAAAATATTTTGAAAAATTGCACTTGTAGTTTTTTTAATTTTCTACATGTGCATTAAAAAAAAATTTTTTTTTTAATTTATTTGTTGAAAAAAAAAATCCGAAAGTTTGTGATTGTCTGCTAACTTCAGGATCGTATTTTATTTCATCTCGACGATTTATTGAAAATCTCTACCACGTGGTAATTCATCACAACTCACATTCAATGCTGCCACTCGCCGCAATAATTCATTTATTATTATTATCATTATCATATTTATCCCATCATAACCTTACAAATAAGAGACTAAAAAATACACTAACAAGTGTTGGATAAATCAAGGTGACAGTAAAATTAAAAATTCAATAACAATATAAACAAATAATTGTATCAATTTTTTTAATAACAAACTTATAATAAAAGATGGCGGATCGTTTGACACAATTGCAAGATACAATAAATCAGGTAAGATTAAAAATTTATCAGTAACCATAACTATAACCTACACTACATAAATAAATATAATTTTTTATATATTTTATCTGTAGCAAGCAGAACACTTTTGTAACAGCGTAGGAATTCTCCAGCAGTACTCGACGCCAAGTAAATTCCCTGGTTTTGATCGAATAGGAACACCCCAGCCCCATCAACCACAAGAAGACTACGCAGCTCTGTTTGCTACCCTGATAGCAAGATGTGCAAAGGACATTGACACGCTGATAGAAAGTCTACCCAGTGAGGAATCTTCTCACGAGCTCCAGATTGCCAGCCTCAGTCGCCTAGAGCAAGAGAATCTGGAGGCCGGAGAGCAGTTGGAGGAAGTGGTGCGCCAAGGTGAAGCTCTATTACAACGTATTCAAGCTGCACTTCAGGATATTGCTCAAAGTCAGCTAGACATGCAAAATCCAATAGCACCAGCCACGACTTCATCATCATTAAATACAAATTTAAATGTCACACAACAATTTCAAGATACTTTTAGTGTTAATTCTGTTTCTGGTAGCAGTAACACTAATTCACATTCAACTCTCGCACCTGATCAATCATCAGCTACAATCAATCAATAAATCATTTAAGTTCAATGCACTGTAAAAAATCGGGAGTGAATTTGGATTTTATTTTATTTTGCATTCACTTTGATTCGGAGTTCCGGAGTTTTAAAAAAAATTACTCCGCAAATGGAGTAAATAAGGAGTTTATTTTGGCAGGGTTACAATTCTACTCACAGGAAGTAGTTACAAGTCTACTCACTCACAACTTTACTCAGCCTCAATTCTAATCAGGTTTAACTCTACTGTTATATCTTTACTCAGCTACAACTCAACTCACGTATTTTAGCCTATCGATAAAATAGCAATTCTTTGTGAGTAGAGTTGTAGCTGAGTAAAAATTTAACTGAGTAGAATTGAGGCTGAGTAAAGTTGTAAATGAGTAGACTTGTAGCTGAGTAAAAAACTGTGAGTAGAGTTGAGGCTGAGTAAAGTTGTGAGTAGAGCTGTAGTTACTTCCCTTGAGTAGAGATGTTATGAGTAGAATTGTAACACTGTCATTTCGGAGTGATCTGCATTTTATTTAAATCCGCATTCACTCCGATTTAGTTTTAATATTAAAATAAATTTCCTGTAGGAGTGAATTTGACTCCAAAAGGATTAAATAAATACAGTCATGAGCTCCGAATTCACTCCGGATTTAATGCGCATTCACTTCGAAAATATTTTAGTATGTAAATAAAAATAATATCTTGAGCATTGAAATTAAATATTTCTAATATCATACATCTTGTTATATTATTTACTAATTATTTATTTTTATTTATATTTATATATATGTATATATATATATATATATATATATTTTTTTTATGAAAGGATAAAGGATCCTCTGTTATAATTAAATTAATTCGTCACTTAGCATTTTCAAAATTGCATTTTTAAAAAATGTTTACATAGGGGTTTTTATTTACAAAAATATGAGTTGGGATGTACGATTAATTAGGGGAATATGATTGATGACGATTGTGATTGATAATGATGTTACTGATGACGACAACGATAATTATGATAATGATTTAGAGCAAGAGTTAATAGAAATACAGTTGAGAGTTGTGGAAGTGATGATGAGCGATCATCATTCAAAGCACAATAACAAGTCTTGTAAAATATTTTTTTTTTTGCTTGACATCTTGCTCTCTAGTTAAGAGTACCACGACACTGAGGTGCGCCACACAAACAAGGAATTTTGTCTTCCTCCAGTGGGAACTTGTAATCGTATGTTATCTCTTCGTTAACACCAATCGGCTGTTTACTGTAGATTACTATTTTCTTTTGACTCTCTATCGTTATTACTTTAGCATAACAATTCGGCTAAAATAATAAAAACATTTATTATATAGTATATTGTGTGACAAGGGATGAAATAAAACGACTTCAGACCAGGGTGAAGACTGACATCACCCGCAGTCTGAAATCGTCTTTCATCCTGAGTTACACACAAAATTTTTCATGATTACCTGCATTGGAACTTAAAGTTTCAGTGTCAGCAGCCAGTCAGAAACAAGTTAATTTAAAACCAATGGTAGGATCAACTATCAGCGTAAGCGTAAATTGTCATTTGTAGTCTATATTATTAAGAGAATAAGGAAAATTTTGTTCCCGGCATATCTATATGATAGAATTAGTTAATGTTATTGAAATTGGTGTCATTAGATAGGTCTTGACTTAAATTTGTGCCTTTTCATAGTTCAAACTCTTTTTAATTGCCAAGTATTTAGATAAATAGATTTATCTATATCATTTGAATCACATTTAAATTATGCGAGAAATAAGACGATCGTATTTATTTTCTTTAAATAAATTAATACTTTAATTATTCTGTCACTAAATATGAGTGAATGTCACTAAATATATAGCTATATTATTTATATCGCGTTACTTATTCCAAAATGACAGATTTTTATGCTCCCTTTTGGTTTTAGGAAGCTTCTCAAAGCCAAAAAAGTGTGGATAGAAAAAAAAAGGATTCATTGACACAAAAAATCTTTACTCCCCTAAAGAAAATTTTTACTTACCCCAAGAAATTTTTTGCATTGTGAATTGAAAACAACAATTTATTTAGAACTAAAAAAAATTACTTGGTGCAAGGAATTATTTCTTGACCAAAAAATCTTTTCTCGCTCCAAGACAATTTTTGTATTTAATTGTTAATGCATAAAATTTCTTGGTGCAAATTAAAATTTTGTTGCGGCAAGAAATCCTTTTTTTTCTGCGTATTTTATAAATTTAGTAGTGATATTTGGGCAGTCACGTAGTGGCTGCAGGTTGCTCGTTTTTATACAACTTAATCACAGTCAGAACTGTCATTTACGTAAATACAATTACTGTTAAACAAATGACAAGTATCAGAGTTTAAATTGCGAATGTCTTCAGTCAGCGCGCAGAGACATTATTTGTTTCTTTCCACGGGATGAAACACTAGTATTTTACACACCTAGGGAGAAAAGTAGGACATTCCAACCCGCGTGTATAATTGCCCGGTAGCAAACACTCGGGTTGGGACGTCCGACCTTCTTCCGTGGTGTATAAACTTTTTTTCACCAGATCTGTACTTGAAAGTTTAAATTTTTGCCTCTGTTTATTGGAAGAATGGCGCATGCGCTAATTTTTATTTGTTCTCTCATAAAAGAAAAGAACGACTTTCTTCCCTTTAAACAGGGCAGGAATTTAAACTTTCGGTGCAGGTGTAGTGAAGAAATGTTTCTGCCGCCGACTGAAGTCATTCGCAATTCACGCATACGCTAATATTAATTCACGGCATTGGACTGAAATGATCTTCTTTCGACTGGCTGTGGACACTGAAACTTTCGATGCTGGTATCGTGAAAAATAAATTAATGAGTAAATAAGTTATTGTAAAATAAATAATTACATTGCAACTGTGATTTATAAATCGCGCTAAATTTCCACACTTTGTTGCATCAATAATTGTGTCTAGATCAATACGAAATAGATATGAGCTTCCAATGCCAGTCGCCTCGTACTGAGATTCGCGAAAATCAGCAACAATAGGTCTTATCATTTGCCCAACATACTCTATCACCATCTCATCAGCAGCTATCGGCTCCATTGCAAAGAGACCCCAGTCGTGAATACCAGACTTAGCAAACTTGAGTTGTTTCTTACGGAACTGAAATTTAAAAAAAGCAATAAAAGATTTCTTAGAGCAAGAACAATATTGATAATCATAAAATATACCTTCAGTTGATTGAACTTGAGTAGATCACTGTCAGTATCAATACCAAAGGCAGTTAGTAAGCGACGTTGATTGCTGCGCGCTTCTCGTGACAGAGCTTGCATTTTACCCGAAAGAGCTTTGGTATTTATTTTAGGTCCATTGGCCATACCTTCACCGCTGGCATAAACGCTTGTATTCAACTCAACGTCATTAGAACGCTGTATACTCTGAGCGTAGTGATGCTTGTGTTTAGCTTTTTCACGCACATCAACTTTGTAGTAGCCCTCAGTCCTCGCGCTTCCTGTCGCGTGTAGTCTTATCTCGTCCCGCTTTCTTCTCTTAGGCGGGTTAGGAATATCCGTTGCAGGATGATCCACCCAGTGGGTATCATTGAGCCAGTAGCCCTGAGTGTCATCAGCAAGAAGTGCTTCGTAGCTGCGACGCAGGTACTCGATATCTTCGTGGTCTATTCCGCGAGTAAGGAACTCGTAGAGAACGCCCATCTCTGCCATGATGTCACGTTCTTTGTAAGTGACTGGTGGAGCTTCTGGGAATTTTCTCGGTACCCTTCCGTAGGTAAACTCATTGATGTTTTCTTTTTCACGTTCATGATTTTTGTGAACGGCTAATTTCGTGTGCTTATTGTACTTCCTCTTCTCGGTGGGCTCTCTTGCTGGCTCGGTCTTTACTGGTTTAGGTTTCGCTGGCGACAGTGTAAGTGCTGGTGATGGTTGCGGCTGTGGTTTAACTTTAGCAGCTGGATGTGCGGGTGCTGCTGAAGGTGGAGCCGTCGGAGGTTCAACGGTCGCTGGTGGAAGAGAGTATGAATGTTCCATAAATACTTGGGATACTTGAGAACCAGAGTTACTGCTCGGACTGCGTTGACCGTTCAATCGTAATTCTGACTCAGCTTGATACCTCAATCTACGTATCTCCAAACTTTCTTCTTCAGAATCAGTCGTTGGTATTTCGCTAAACATTTCTATTTTTTCAGACTCGGGAATAATTGGGTCATTGTTGATGTATTTCGTGGACATGTCTTCAATAGCTCTGATGATATTCGGTTGGATAGGACCTGGACTTTTGTGTCTGATGATATTGTCTTGCCCGGCGAGAGTCATCAATGCTTCTGCTGCTGAATTCTCCATTTTCTGTATATCTCTAGGCTCATCTTTGACTGACAGTACGGGAGCTTCCGATGTTTGTAATGCGACTTCCGGCAGACTTGGCCATTCTCGTTTCGGACTCATTCGGACTGGAGTAGTCGGGAGACTTGCCTCGTTATTCATCTGCGGGAAGTCCGTGGTAAGATCGTCAAGGTCAATATCAGGAATCGGCGTTTCACGACCACGTGGTGTTGGACAATTCAATGACCTCTGTATCGCGAGTTCCATTAAAATTTCCGGGTCTTCACTGTTGCATGCCAGCGGCCGGTGGTCGGATAGTCTGCTGTCTGACTCGGCTTCTGCTTCATCGTCAGAACTGTCGCTAGAACTACTCGAGTCGCTGCTGCTACTGGAGCCTGAGCTTGCAGTGGAAGTAGAACTAGAAATAGACGAGGCACTGGTCGGCAGAGTTGTAGGTCTTTTGGGTTTCGAAGTTGAAACTGTTGAAAAATCTAAATCACTATCGCTATCAATCAGCTCAGTATCCATACGATCTGACTGACGGCTGTCTTCGTCTTGCGGCGGCGGACTTGGTGCCTTGACTTTACGTCTAAATGACGGCATTTTCGGGATACTTGCCCGTATACCAAGACCACTAATGCTGTCGTAATTAAATCCAAGTGGTGTTGCTTGTTCCAAAAATGACGTGAGTGGTTTTGCTGGTTCCTCCTTTACTGCGTTGTTAGCAGTCGTCGTATCACCACTCGTGTCTCTCTTCTCATTCTTCTTCTCATCCCACCAGACCTCAAACTGTTTGAATGCCGTATTCTCGACCATCTTTTTGTTGAAATCCCTCTTCAATATTTGCTTCAACTCATTCACCACACGGTCGAGCACGCCATTTATCGTCGGTCCTTGAGGATTGTCTTTAGTGATGTTATGATTAGCCATCGCCAGTCTCGAATGAAAGTTTGGATAATAATTCGCACCCTGGGATCCAACACCACCGGGCATCGATGACGAGGAATGATACTGACTTGGCATATAGGGTGTACCATACGGGTACGGATATTGCGCAGGTCTTGGCCAATTGTACATATCATTAGACGGCGGATAGTGTGCAAGATGACCAGGATAATGACCCCCAGGATACAAATGATTTGGTGGTTCTGCTTGAGCTATAACTTCTTCTATTTTTTCATCACCCGAACTAAGCGAACTGAGTGACATACGATCGTCATCAGGCGGTGGTGGGGGTGGAGGATCTTTAGGTGGTTCCGGTTCAGCATCAATTGCAGCTGGACTGTAACTACCCAGCAGAGCTTCATCTTCACTTGAACTTATGACACTACCAAGATCTTCATCAACGGAAAATTGGTTGATGTTATTTTCATGTGGTTTCCTACGTTCTTTAGTGCGCTCAGTCTTTTTGTCAAAACACGTTTTGTAAACCTCTTCGGAGACGAACGGACTCGGTGGATTTGACAGCATTTCTTCCTCAGCTTTATGTGATTTTTTTTCATCCTCCGAGTCACTGCCGAATTGCAAAAACGGCGGGGCCATTCCACCCGCTTTATCTTTCAGCAGCATCGCAATTCTCGTGTCTAAATCAAGAGTCTTGCGTGATTCTTCTGGGGAATCACGTGGTGTTGTTTTGGGTGTAGATGACTGGCTTTCTTTTTCTTTTTTCGACTGGTGTGAGGCTGCTTTTGTGCTCGTGAGCTTTGAAGACGACGGTGGTAGAGTGGTTTCAACTGTTCCAGGCGGTGGGACATGTGACGGCCACATTGTCGGCGGTGGATAGCTAGCAGAGTTACCTGGCCACCAAACTCCAGCAGCCGGCTGAATTGGCGGCGTAGGCATCGTCGGCGCTGGGGGAGGAAGTGGCGGTGGACCTGCTGGTATTCCTGGCACATAACCACTGGGCTGATGATGATAACCCGAGTAATAGTAATCATAACTAGCTGGCGTCGAACTCTGTGAATATGTACTCGAATAATTCATGTCACTTGGTGTCGTACCGTAGCCCATATCACTGCTAGTGCTACCACCGGGTGTCGGATAGTCTCGATACTTTCCGAACCGGGAATTTTCAATGTACGTACCGTCATTAGTTCTACTTTTATCTAAGCTAGTATTTTTTTTGCTCCTATAGTCATCACGTTCTTCGGGCAGTTTATCAATCGGCGTCTGCTTTTCCGGTTCAACTTCAACTTTAACATCTTTTTCCACTTTTTTCTCTGGTTTTTTTTCCGTTGTTAATTCAGCATAAATTTTTTTACACTCTTCACCAAATGCATCCAAAAAAACCCGCAAAACTTTACCCATCACAGACGTATTATTTAATTTTTCAACACAACCCTTCGAAGCCTTTGTTGTTTCAAAAACAACACGTGCAATACCAAGATGTCTATTTGTTATCGGATGGTAATAAATAGTCAGTTCTTCAATAACACCAAATTTTTGTACCATGTCACCCAAAAATGTACGGTCAATATTGTCATTAAGATGACAAAACGTCACTTCAAGAGGCGGTGGTTCGCCGCAATAATTAGCATCTATTTTAAAACGCGGTACTGGTAAATCTAATTGCTCTAAACGCGTCCATATCCGCGTCAACTGCGATCTAGGATCACGTGGCTGTACAACCGGACAAGTCGGGTCACCAGGTATCACACCGTCATATCTATACAATTTTTGCGCACCTTTCACAAGAAATGGGTCAGTTATCAATTTATAATTTCGTAATTTCTGCTGCGGCGGAGGTAATTGTTGTCCTCCAGGTCCAACCGACGGCGGTACCACCGGTGACTCCCTGGCATGAGAGGCATGACCATGAGCGTATTTTTGCTGCTGGATAATCCCACCCTGTGGTGTCGTCTGTCCAATACTTTGGTTCGAAGACGACGAGGACGAAGACCCATGATGTGGATGCGGATGATGGTGGTGATGATGATGCGGATGCGGATGGTGATGATGATGATGGTGATGATGTGGATGTGCATGGGAATGATTATGCCCATGTCCATGTCTCTCCATACCGTTCATTGCCTCCAGGCATCATCCATTCATGTAAAGTTACAACTGGGTACCCGATACCTGAAAAATTACAGCAATTTATTATCACAAGACAAACAAACAGACTTACAATTCAAATTAATAATTAAAATTAATGTTAATAGGGACAATTATCGTAATGTTGCTCCTAGTATTAGTTGTATTTACGATTAATATTTACAACATAACCTCCAAGCTCGGAGACTGAGAGCTAGAGGTTGTTTGTTCCAAGTAAATATAGTCATGTATAATAAACTATTATCTTATTTCTAGACTACGATACCAGGTAATAGAAACTGATGATCAACCTTGAAGATGCTCAAGTAGGATTCCGGTCAGATTCCATAATAAAAATCCACCAAGTACCAAAATATAATTATGGATAAACTTGGTCGGGCTGAGGTTTTCTTACTTCCGTGGTCTTGTTAAATATATAAACGTTTTTTTTATTTCACAATTGTACAGCTATCTGTTAATATATATCTCGTCAGTCTGCTGTCTTTGGATACACTGAGATAATTGTAAGCTGTAAATATATGTATATATATGTAAGTATGTACAAACTTAGTAGTAAAACTCTTCTTGCTTTGCTTTGATGCAGATTTATTTAGATATACTTTATACTTAACGCCGAGTAGTTTTCATTCTTAATCTGGTTCTGATGAAATGAACAGCAGGCAGCGACACGCCAGCATAAATACACGGCACTATTACATGGACATATTTTTATATATGTGTTTTAAATGGAATATGTACTTTTTTTTACACACTGACACACCACTGTCACTAAATGACAAGTGGGGTTTTGACTTCTGTGGGTTTAGTCATGTCCTGCCATCTGATGAAATCTTGGGATTTTTATTTTAAATATTTTTAGTTACTGACACTGGGTATGAGTCTGAAGTTAGCAGACAATTGACAATTTTTGAGTTTTTTTTTCAACAATTTAATTAAAAAAAAAATGCACATGTAGAAAATTTAAAAAACTATAGATGCAATTTTTTAAAACAAGCAACCTGCAGTCACTACGTGACTGCCCAAATACCACTACTAATTTTTATAAAATACTTGGAAACAAAGGATTTCTTGCCGCAACAAAATTTTAATTTGCATCAAGAAATTTTATCCATTATCAATTAAATACAAAAATTGTCTTGGGGCGAGAAAAGATTTTTTTGGTCAAGAAATGATACCTTGCACCAAGTAATTTTTTCTAGTTCTAAATAAATTTTTGTTTTCAATTCACAATGCAAAAAATTTATTGGGGTAAGTAAAAATTTTCTTTAGGCGAGTAAAGATTTTTTGTGTCAATGAATCCTTTTTTTTCTATGCACACTTTTTTGGCTTTGAGAAGCTTCCTAAAACCAAAAGGGAGTAGAAAAATCTGTCATTTTGGAATAAGTAACGCGATATAAATAATATAGCTATATATTCAGTGACATTCACTCATATTTAGTGACAGAATAATTAAAGTATTAATTTATTTAAAGAAAATAAATACGATCGTCTTATTTCTCGCGTAATTTAAATGTAATTCGAATGATATAGATAAATCTATTTATCTCAATACTTGGCAATTAAAAAGAGTTTGAACTATGAAAAGGCACAAATTCAAGTCAAGACCTATCTAATGACACCAATTTCAATAACATTAACTAATTCTATCATATAGATATGGCGGGAACAAAATTTTCCTTATTCTCTTAATAATATAGATTACTTTTTGACATATTTTATAAATTTTAAATAAATGAATTAATTAAAATACTGAAATTTAATGAGTGTGAACGTAGCAGACGTTAGACAAATTTAAAATTATTAATAAATAGAGTAAATAATTCATAATATAAAATTTAAAGAAAATGCGCATTTAAGAAATTTTGAAATTAATAAGCGCATTTTTTCAAAATATTATTTTTTAAATTATTGCCTCTATTTATTTATAATTTTAAATTTGTCTGTCTGCTACATTCACACTCGTGAAATTTAAGAAAGTGCGCGTACGGATTTTTCATTAATTTGGATACTTACGCATTTTTAATTATTACTCTACTTACATTTTATTCATTTATTATAAAATTTTTAAATTCTCACCTGTCAGTTACATTCACACTCATTTTTTTCTTTAAATTTATCGCTTTTAAAAAAGAAAACGCAAATTATTTGACGCCGGGTAATTTCAGTATCATCATTAGGTAGAGAAGATTTAAAATTTTATGTAAAGCGCCCACTGTATTCTGTATTGCGAAGCTTCAGTACTTTATGACGGAGGACTGGTTATTGGAGACATCTTTAATATTCTGATCTAGACGTGAGGTGATTTTCTTCAATTATATTTTTTAATTGTTAATTGTTCATTGTTATAAAAATTTAAAAAAGAAAATAATATTTTATTTTTTTCACAGCAAAATGTCATTCCTACAAAATTTTGTTGGTCGTTTTGTGCCAAGAGTTAAAGCTGATGATGAAGATGCCGAATTAGTTGACCCGCAAAAAGTATTGCGTGTAAGTAAATACTTGATAAACATTACGTAATTTTTTTTTAAATTAAAATATTTATAAATGCAGAAATTTAGAGAACCGGACGATTCTTAAGTATTTAAAATTTTCAAGACCATTCTTTTTCGCGGGGGTTGAGAAAAAATTACAGTAGAATAAAAATTACAAGTTACGAGAATTTCGGATCTTTATTGGGTGAAAAAATAATGATAACTTGTCATGTTTCAAAATTTCATGTAAATAATTAATTTTATATTCAAAATAATTGTCATATTTATTTATAATCAGTGGAGGTCCAATAAATGAATTGAGTTTTAATAATTGGTATCGATTCTTCGTCAGTAACTCGATCATTATCGCAATTATTAGTCCGCATGTCATATAAGACCTCGTGTACTTCTAGCAATGGCTTTTTTATTAATTTTTTTAAATTATTTACTAAAGCTCTCATATTACAAGGTAGCAAATAATTATCTGATATTAAAAATCCTTTAATAAATTGATGATAATTAATTTAGTCACGATTCCGAAGCCAGTAGACATTTTAAAATTTATGGATTTGTTTTTAACAAATCAACTAAAAAAAAAAATTCACATGAAGAAAATTAAAAAAACTACAGGTGCAATTTTTCAAACTGTTTTTTTTTTTTATAATTTATGGTTTTGATAAAAATTCAAAAATTATTAGACGTCGGCTAATTCAGTATCATGTTTAATCGACGTCTAACAATTACTGGATTTTTACCAAAACTATTAATTATAAAAAAAAAATTGCACCTGCAGTTCTTTTAATTTTCTGCATGTGCATTTTTTTAGATTTTTTTTTCTGCAATTGATTAGTTGAAAAAAAATTCAAAAATTTTTAATTGTCCGCTAACTCCAAGATGATACTGAAATTAGCCTACGTCTAATATCGGGTTTTTTAAATACGACAAATTAAAAAAAAAATATTTCAGAAAATTGCACCTGTAGTTTTTTAAATTTTCTACACGTGCATTTTTTTAGATTTTTTTTTTGTAATTAATTAGTTGAAAAAAAATTCAAAAATTGCTTATTGTATTTTGGTAAAAATCATGTGATGACAATCCAAAAGTTAAGAGTCAGGGCCAGTTTTTCAAACCGGGTTTATTATCATCCAGGTTTAAATGTCTACTAGTATATCTATACATAAATAATATATAAATTAAAAATAAACCCGGTTTAAAAAACTGGCCCTAAGTTACTGTTATAAATAAAGATACTTTTTAAATACGCTTCACTTAATATATGGAGATTACAAACGCGACATTCGTATTACCAGTTTTGTTGTTTCTTTAAAATTACCAATAGTTATTTTGTATCTCCGGACTTATTAAGACAAATAGAACTGAATGTCCCGAAATTGGGCTTAAGGAATAGCCGAATAGTCGTCTAGTCTATATACCCACTACGAAAAAGCTATTTATTAAAAAATAGCCCATGGATAAGGTTTCTTGATGCAGTCAACGATTACTCTGGTGAAATAGAATTCTTTGGAGGTAGATTGGAGGAATTCAAAAAGTCAATATATGATTTATTTAAATATTAATTAAAACTAAACTTTTTATCTTTGTAAGCATATATCTTGCGTATTAAATAATCTAATCAAAATTTTATATCATACTGTAAATTGCAGAAATGCGTTATAAATAAATAAATAAATAAATAAATAAATAAAACCAAGAAACCAACCTCGTGTCCATGTCGGAGTCCGGTAACTTAACTGAAAAAATCTTGAGTATCCTGAATAAAAATCCGTCGTTTAAAAATATTGTGACAGTAAATTATTAACTGTCATTTTTAATTTCTCAGTTATGAATTTAAATATTAAATTTTTAAATTGAATATCTGTTTTATTTTGTGTAGGAGAAGTGTTCAGAACAACCCAAATGCGTGAAGTTTCAAGAAAGATTGACAACATGCACCGATCGGGTCAATTCTCGAAAAAAGACTGAAGAAACTTGTCTCGAAGAATTGATTGACTACGTGAGCTGTGTCGATCACTGTGTATCTCACGATCTCTTCAGTAAGCTTAAGTAATTACAGTAATAATGATGAATTATTATTATTAACATGATGATATTGAAATAATAAAAATATTAGCTCTATTTGCCCTCGTTGTATATAAAAACTTCATGATAGAAATAAATAATTAATCGAATCAATGCTTAAACTAAGATTCATTTAACAATTGTATTTAAAACATTTATGTTATAATTACATTTAAAATTTATTTATAAAGATACATAATGGAATTATAATTATTATTTTTTTTATTCGTTTCAATACGATAGCAGCATAATTGCCAGTCTTTAATTTTTATCTATACAAAAAAAAAATACTAATTTATTTATTTATTAATATTATTTATATTTTATATTTTAATATTTTTATTCTGCTCCTATTTGCAATACATCAAAGCAGACTCCACAAACACGTACGGGTTTATTTAATCCAAATTTAACTATTGGCACGTCCTGACCAGAACATTTACTGCATAATATTCTTCCACAATGACGGCTGTAATTATTAATGATAATTATTAGTATTAGTGATAGTAAAAAAATTAAAATTAAATAATTTTACCAGTGATGCTTCCTCATAGTCAAAGAAAATTTAGTCCCACACTCTAGACAAATATCTTTGTCGGCCCAAGGAGCCTCTTGAGTCAACGAATCAAGTAGTCGATAGAGCAATTGCTTGGTAGCGACTTGGTAATTAAATATTGTAACGCCGTCTTTATTCATTGAGCCGAGACATGCACCAGCTTTGACAAGAGTCCTGCATAGATTTCCATTTCCTTTCATGTAGGCTATCAGCAGCGGTGTGTTGCCATCAGCATCTAGAGTTCATTCATTTTCATATTAAATTTATCACTATATCGCGTTACTGATGCCAAAAGGACAGATTTTTATTCGCCCTTTTGATTGATTCCGCGCGTTTTTATCCCTCGACAAAATATCCTACGGACAAAATATCTCCGGACATAAGATCCCCGACAAAATATCCTATCAGAAAAATTTCTCTTTTTTATTTAAATGTTTTATTTGTACTATTCACAACTAATTTGGGTGCTTGTTTTTCAGGAAAATTGTGGGAATTTATAAATAAAAAATAACTGCCTATTTAGAGTGCTAGTTTTTCAGGAAAATTGTGAAAATTACATCGAAATATATTTTGTCGGGGATATTATGTCCGGAGATGTTTTGTCGGGGGATATTTTGTCCGTAGGATATTTTGTCGGGGGATGAAAACGCGCATTACCTTTTTGGTTTTAGGGATTTTCCTAAAGCCAAAAAGGCGTATGATTTTTTTTTGCCAATCGTTTGGTAGACTTATTTTTGTGCTAAAAATTGAAAAAAAAAATTGAAAGCCTAGAGTGCGCGTGATTTAAATTTATGACCTTTTGGCTTTCAAAAAATTTTTTTGAATTTTGAGCTCCAAAATAAGCCTCCAAAACAATGAGTAAAAAAAAAATTATACGTCCTTTTGGCTCTAGGAAAATCCCTAAAGCCAAAAGGGCGTATAATTTTTTTTCATTGCCAATCGTTTTGTAGACTTATTTTATAGTTAAAAACTAAAATAAAATTTTGAAAGCCAAATGGGCTGCAGCCTAAATTATACGCCCTGTTGGCTTTCAAATTTTTTTTTTTAATTTTCAACTATAAAATAAGTCTACAATATGATTAGCAATTAAAAAAAAAATTATACGCTCTTTTGGTTTTAAACTTGGTGACTAAAGCCAAAAGGACGTATAAAAAAATGTCCTTTTGGAATTAGTAACGCGATATTTATTTATTATTTATATTTCATTGTATAAATAAACTAATTACCTGCATTGTTAATTGGATATTGCGCCATACATTCGAGGAAAAGTTCGCAAATAGTCGCGGCATTATCACGACCGCATCTCGCGAGCTCATGCAGAGGATTTCTGCCTTTAAGATTAACCGTCTCTGCGTCGAGAGTGCACTCGGTCAGTAGAGTTCTCACTACGGAGACGTGTCCTTCACGTACGGCAACATGAAGAGCGTTGTCACCGTCAGTATTTACCGCGTCGAAGTTTATGCTGTTTTGCAGCAGCGCTGATACGACCGCGGCGTGACCAGCTTTGGCAGCAGCGTGCAGAGCAGTATTTCTGTGGGCATCAGTGTCATTTATTTTGGCTCCAGCGAGAATTAAACTGCGCACGAGCATTTCGTTGCCTGAAGCTACGGCCAGGTGCAGCGGGGGCGTTTGGGTGACGTCTTGGACGCGTGAGTTAACGTCAACCTGGATGGATAATAAGAAAAGTATGCTCTCCATGTCGCCTTTCTGAATCGCCATGTGAAGAAAATTTCTTCCTTTGTTGTCAAACTGCTCAGCAGCACTCGGGAGTTTCTCGAGAATCGCTTGAGCTGCTTTATTATTACGGACAGTCAGGGCGGTTGCAAATGGACTCAGTCCTTTTTTGTCCCTCAATGAAAGATCCAGGCTCGGATGACACAACAGCAGAGAAATTATTTCTGCATGTTGATTTTGAATAGCGATATGTATTGGAGTTTTTCCTTCAGCGTCGCGAGCATTCACGTTGGCTCCATGCTCGACGAGGGTCTGTACCACTTGTTCTAGTCCCCACTGACAGCAGAGATGCAGCGGAGTGCAATTGTCTCGCGCTTCGTCCCCTCCCTCGCCATTGGGACCTGGCTTTCTAGTGGCATTTAAATCACAGCCGCTGCGTATTAAAAACTGCGCTATTTCTTCTTTATTGTCATCGATAGCGCGATGAAGAAGAGTCTGAAGGCAGCCATCGGGTCCTGGTCCCCAGCAGTCAGTATCTGCGCCATGGGTAACTAAAATTGACGCCGTGTCTTCTTGGTCTGAGTCCAAAGCGTCCCAGAGTGGACACCCCACGGACGTGTTGACTCCACGGCGACACAGAGCTTCGACGACTTCACCCAAGCGACAGTGGACACTCAGCTGCAGAGGTGTCTCATCATCGGATGTCTTAGCGCTCATGTCTGCTCCATTTTCCAATAAAAATATTGCCGTTGCTGAGTCTTCTTTGAGAATCGCTTGATGCAGCAACGTCAAGCCTTTATCATTTTTTTCATTAATATTCGCGCCGGCATTTATTAAAGCCGCAACAATTTCCCGTCCTTTTTTAAGTGGGGCCTTGATTGCTAAACTTAATGGAGTCTCTCCGTCTCTGTCTTTGCAATCCAACTGATCTTTTTTATTTTTTGAAAACTCAAGCAGCATCTGTACGACTGGATAATGTAAATTTGTTACGGCTAAATGCAGCGGTACTTGTTCAGTTGTCTTAGTAATTGCGGTTGTACAAAATCCCGAGTCATCTTTCTCAAGTAATAATTTAGTCAAATCTGCTAGTCCAGCTTTGCACGCTTCATGCAGTACAGTTAATCCATCAGCATTTAATTTCTTTGATAAATTATCATCTTTGGAATGTTTGAGTAAAAATAAAGCTGCTTCTTCTTTGCCCTCTTGAGCTAAAATATGTAGTAAAGTATCCCGCGTACTGTAAATTAAATTTGATTTTGCCCCACGTGACAGTAATTTTTCAGCAAAACTCTTGTGATAGGGATCAGCTCTCAAAGCAAAAGCCAACGGCGAATGTCCATCTTTAGTTGTCACGTCAAGATCAATATTTTTCGAATCTAAAAGTAATTCAAAAAGTGGCTCGTGTTTCTCCCAAATACTCCAGTGCAAAGCCGTCCAGCCGCGATGGTCTTGCAAATTTTC
The DNA here is from genome assembly GCF_029852145.1 of Microplitis mediator. NCBI lineage: Eukaryota > Metazoa > Arthropoda > Insecta > Hymenoptera > Braconidae > Microplitis > Microplitis mediator. The sequence goes on from NC_079979.1 coordinate 14,777,539, forward strand.
ATCGATGCCCGCCTGAAGAAGTTTCGCTGCGATAGCTATCATGTCTGGTGCATTGTGTCTGGACACTAAGTGAAGGACAGTACATCCTTCAAACTGTTTCAGAGTTTCGTCAACGTTGTCTTTGTTGTTGATGTTTAATCTCAGCGGATCGCAAAGTCTCTGACAAGCGCCGCTGTTCTCCAGTTGCTCGATTATAAACTCAGCAGCGTATGAGTCGCCTTTGTAAATAGCTGACTGGAGCAACGTCAAACCAGTGGAATCTTTGGCGCTTAAATCTGCTTGATGTTCCACCAGAGTACGGGCCAGCGAAGGTTGGCGGGATTTTAAAGCGACTTCTAGAGCACGTCGGCCTTTGTGATCTACTGCATTCACTGCAGTTGCGAGCTGTAAATAATAATAATAATTATTTATATTTTTAAAAGAATAAGGATATTTTTACACGCCCTTTTGGCTTTAGTTACTAAGTTTAAAACCAAAGGGGGGTATAATTTTTTTTTAATTGCCAATCATATTGTAGACTTATTTAACAGTTGAAAATTGAAACAAAAATTTTTGAAAGCCAAAAGGGCGTATAATTTAGGCTACATGCCCATTTGGTTTTCAAAATTTTTTTTTACACGGAAAAAACAGAATATTAAAAATTAATAAATAATAGTAAAAAGTGGAATCTGTTATCAATAATTAGTACTATTATGTACTTAATGCAAAGTAGTTTACTAATTTTTGTAGATTCCTAAAAACTACTATCAATTATTTTAAAAAGTAAGTAAATATTATTACTTTTAGGTATATAAATACGTGATTTATTAGTGAAAATTAATTAATTTATGGCATACATCTATTGAAAAGTAATGATTGGTCAAATTAAGAATTGCTATGAAAAATTGCAAAAGTTACAAACTTTTATTTTATAAATTCAATATCACTGATCAATTATTAGCTTAAAATATCATTTATTCATCATTATAAATTGAATTACAATATACATGAATCGAATAAGTGGTAAATAATAAAATGAAAAATTAGTATACTAGATACTGATTTTTTGCTCATAAAAATACCGAAAACTTTTAACTCTTATTTTATGAATTCTATCCCATTGACTAATAATTAATATAAAATGTTATTTATTCGATATTATAAATTAATTTATTATTTACATATATCGAAAAAGTGGTAAATAATAAAATGAAAAATTAGTATACTAGATCTTTATATATTAATATGTACGTTTACTAATTTTTTAAATTTTTCTATGTTTATTTGAATAGTAATAACTGTAGATACCAATTTATCGATTCTTTTTCATATTAATTTTAATATACGAAATTACAAATTTTGCTCTTCTATGTGTATGATATTTTAATATAAATAATAGCCATTTTGTAATATATATAATGATCCTGGTTTGATATTAGTATCGAATATACTAATTTTAAGTCAAAAATAAACTACAAACTATTACAATTTTGAGCATCATTTTTTCCGTGTAATTTTTAACTACAAAATAAGTCTACAAAACGATTGGCAGTGAAAAAAAAACCTTATGCCTTTGGCTCTAGGAAAATCCCTAAAACCAAAAGGGCGAATAAAAATGTAAGTCCTTTAGGAATTGGTAACGCGATATAATTGTGAGACGTAGTGACTGTAGGTTGCTCGGTATTATTTTATTTATAGCAGTAGAGTGTAATTAATTAATTGTTTATCATACATTTATGGCATGCGATAATGAACTCAACTGATGAATAAAAATAAACTATTTATATTCTATATGCAGCAGACCCTTGAGCCACCGGATAGAAAGGGATAGAAAGACCCTCATACGAGAATTAAATTTTTTATTTTTAACGTCCGTGCATCCGTGGTCATCTGCGTGCGGAAGTTCTTATCCGTCATCAACTTGTTGCTAATGTAGTGTAATGTTAACTAATGATAATGATAATGATAATAAATAAAAATAGAAATAAATATGTTGTTTTATCACAATTTAATTGAATGCAGCCAGAAGACGGAGCAGGTTCTACGCAACCTAAAGAATGAAAAAAAATGAACGGAAACTTGGACTACACGCAAGGAAATACTGAGGGGTCTCATAAAAGAAATCTGTTCCTACTTAAAGTAAATAGAGAAGAGAGGATCAGATTTTGTGTGATCGAGGAAACAAAAATTAATACGCAGTAGAATTTATGAAGTTAAAAACACAAAAATTATACCATAGTGAAGTCATATTTTCTCGAGAGAAAATTTATAAAACAATTTATCCTCATTTTCTTGGACTGTGTTATCTTGGCTGCAAGGTCTATCGAGATGGATCACCTGAATTGATTAATAAACAATTCTAGTAACTAAAACGATCATGAGTCCGGAGCATCGTCATCGACTTCGACATATAAAATTATCGACTTGCTCGTCAACGAGAGTAGATCCTTATGTCTATTCAATCTTTTATCTAATTCAAAATACGAATGTTTACGTACCTGAAGATCCGAATGTTTTTTGCGAAACGAAAATAAAAAAACGAAATGAAAAGTAAAAAATCTACTGGATCTAGATTTCTAAAATATTTCGCACAGATGCTTGTATGTCAACCGAAAATCGCAGGCACCCCCAATTATTCCTCATGTTACTTCGGGCAGTGGAATTACGTGAATTTTTTTCATTTTCGTTGCGCGAAAAACGTTCCGATCTTCAGGTACATGAATGTTTCAGTTCTAAATTAAAGAAAAATACAAATAATAGGACGTATATTTTTATACGCCCTTTGGCTTTAAAAAACCCCCTAACGTCAAAAGGGCGTATTTTTATTTTTTCATTGCCAATAGTTTTAAGGTTTTATTTTAAAGCTAAAAATTGAAAGCCAAAAAGACCTTTTACTTGAATTAGACGGTGACTCCTCTCTATATCTCAACTAAAAACATCAGTCAAAATATATCAAATGAAGTATCTGTCACATAACATCTCATATATATAATATCGTTTATATTGAGAAATTTTAATTTGACATTTTTTTGTCTGAGACGTAATTTCTGAGATAAAATGGGGGGGGGGGGAATTATATGCCCTTTCAGCCTTCAAAATTTTTTTTCCAATTTTTAGCTTTAAAACAAGTCCCCAAAACATTGGTAACAAAGAAAAAGGTGTCCTTTTGGAATAAAAAACGCGATGTTCATTAATGATTATCTATTAAAAAAATCATTACTTGTTAATTACTCATTTTAATCTCTTTTTTAAAACTACTACACAATATGTAATAATTGAGAACAAGATTTTTGCCTTATTTTTGAAATGGATCGTGTCAAATTTTTGATATTACGGCGAAAATATTGGTCTTATAAAAAAAGTTTTCAGACAAAAGTTGTAGGAAATTTAATTTTCTAAAAAAAATGTCTCTTATGATTTTTTTATACGACCAATATTTTGGCAGTAATTTGAAAATTAAGATTCATAATGAATGATTGAAAATTTGGTTAATTATGAAAACTAATTTTGAAATTACAGCTTTCTTATTAGTCCTAAGAAAAAATTATAAGAGACATTTTTTTTCAAAATTAAATTTCCTACAACTTTTGTTTCAAAACTTTTTTAATAAGACCAATATTTTTCCCGTAATATAAAAAATTTGACACCATTTATTATTAAATGTTTTTTTTTTAATTAACGCTAAAATCCTGGCCCTAGTAATAATTTAATATACATTTATAAAAATAATATCAGCTACAATATAACGTAATATATGAGACAAAAATATACGCGATAACGGAAATGTGTTTTTTGTTTCAAGTCACTTTTAGTGAGTGTATAAGGACGGAGATGATAGTTTTTAAAAACTCAAGGAGAGTAATAAATAATAACGATGTTTAATAAAATAAATCAAGGACAGGGAAAGTTGTTTTACTAATGGGATGAAGATTTCCTACTATACATCAGTCTGGTTTGTGTTGAGTGTTACAGTCGCGCGCAACGATCAACGATCCAATGGGTGTTGGGTGTGCACATCTTACACACACTCGACTTGCTATGAATCGGTTTGATAACAAAGTGGGGATATGACGTGGCACGGGGTATTCATCACCCTACCAGTAGAATAACTTTGCTGAGCTACAGCTACACTTGTGTAAGTTGTTCAGTAACAAAGTAACTACTGCACTGGTATCTATACTTAACTTGCGATTTTAATAAGCAATCACGCGTATCGTGACCACTAATAAAATGTTTGTTTCTATTTAATATCATCATGATTAATAAAAAATAAAAATTTACTTTGTCTGTCATTCGTAAAAACCAACATCACGTCATTTATTTTATTATTATTGACTGGTTTTCTCGTTGTTTCAAATCACTTGTAGTTGTCACGCGGATCGACAGTGTCCTCGTGGTATTAATCGATGTGACAATCGATTGATAACAGGTGTATGTATTAATAGGAGTAATAAAAAAAAACTCTTTTTTTTTAAGTAGAAGTAATTAATGATGCGTTTGAATTCTTGATAAAAATTAAAGTAAAATTTTAGTAAATAAGATAATAAAAAATATATAATGGAATTGAGATTATGATTTTTTTAAATACGAGTTGTTTGTAAAAATTATTTTGACGTAAGAATATGAAATTTTACGAGAGAAGGCAGTTATGGATTCTTGTGATGATTGCATGTAAGACTGGTTATTATTTTATTTTATTATTTACTTTCTAGTAAATTATTGTTGAGTTTAAAATTTTTTTTAACGCTTTCTTTGTTTACTTTTTTTTTTATTTAAATTGACAGGTATAGCAGAAACAACAGAAGAAGGTATTTCTTGTTATAAATGTACAGTAGCACCTTTGAGAGGAGCTCCGGAAGCGTCTAGTCAAATATGCAGTCAATTCAAAGAGAATCATCACTTTCAAGTCTACTGCCCAAAGTCTACGATGTGCATGAAACGTACGATTTATCACAAACTAGTCAACGGATGTGAGTTTTTTTTTCCTTTAATTAATCATAGAGATTTTTTTTACTCTCCAATGTTACATATTTATCAGCTTAGTAATTTATCACGCCTTGAACTAATATATTTTAATTGTGAGTCATTGGAATTTTCAGCGATAATAAATACAAGTGTGGAGCGAGATTGTGCGTCGCAGCTTGATATATTTCAAGCTTACGATTACAATAAAAGACAATGGAGTCAGCAGGAAGAAATAGTCCTGACAGCGTATCCAGAGGGTTGTTTCACTGGTGAAGATCGCGGCTCACCTGGTGGACCACCCGAGTATTGCTTTTGCAAATATAATTTATGCAATGACAGCAACGTCAATCGGCAAATTTATACACTCATTATTATACCGTTTTTAATATTAATAATTACCGGTTCTGTGGCAATATGACATGACATTATCATTTATAGATAAATAATAAAATAATGTAAATAAAATTAATTAGTGCTGTGAGATCAAAAGATAAATGTACTTGATATTTTTAATGTGCAATTTAAATAAAATAATTACCTCGGCGTTGTGTTCAACTAGATACAAAAAAACCACATCCTCTCTTTCTAATCTGACGGCTGAATGTAATGGAAATTCGCTCTTTGTTTTTAATAATTCGTATAGAAGAGGACCAGGCATCTCTTTGAAATCATCTCCAGCTAAATCGTCCTAAATTATTTATTACATAAATTAATTTATTACACCATAAAAAATTGGGAGGGAATTCGAAGTGATTTCGGATTTTATTTAAATTCGAATTCACTCGGAGTTTCGGAGTTTAAAAAAAAAATTTCTACGTATACGGAATAAATAAGAATTTTGTCTTTTCTGCGGAGTGATTTCGAAGTGGTTTGGATTTTTTTTAAATTCGTATTCACTCCGATTTGGAGTTTTTCGAACTCCGAGGGGACTAAATAAATTAGCAGTCATTTACTCCGAATTTAATCCGCATTAATTGCGAAATTTTTTTACAGTTTAGTTATGATAAAGAAATAAAAATAATTGATAAAATAAATTTACCCAGTGGGTTGATATCAATGAACTACAGTAGTCACGTAATTTTTCAGCTCCCAACTCTTCGGCTGCTGTATAAAGAGCCACGCAATCGCGGAGACTTACTGTTCCAATTAAATAAGTTTCACACTGTTCTACTAATTCTTTTAATTGAAAATTAGACGCCGCTTTCATCAGTTCTAATGTTAGATTTTCTTTTTCTACTGTACTTGTGTAAATCCATTTTAGGAGAATGGACCCAGCATCTCCATCCAAATAACTCCAATCTATAAATATAATTAGTTTATTATTAAAATATATGTCTACAGTAATTATAAATAATTTTTTATTTGTAAATTAATTAAGAGAAAAATTTTAATGTAAATAATAAACGAAATATTGATTTGATTTTTTTTAAATTAATTTTATTTGTAATCGATGAAATATTTAATTCGAAGTTAAAAGTTTACAAGGATATAATTTTTTTTATTGATCTACGATATGTAGAAACAATTTAAATAAAAAATAACATTAAAAAAACTTTGGCGATTGTTTATAATCGCGACTGGTTAGAGCTCGAGTTATGAAAATAATTTTTCTAATCATTACGGACGACGGAGCGATAAAAACAGCTAGAGTTTTTATATCTATAGTATATAAATATATAAATATATGTACAGGAATAATATTCTAATCCAACTCTAGTGTAAATAAAAAATGATCGCTCTTTGATATTTGAATAAAAAATGTGTATTGAAAAATTTATAAGTTCATATTTTTAAATAATTTTCAATGTCATATTTTAGAGTTAAAGATTTGAAAAAATAATATAATATTTTAAAGTATGAAATCTTGAATAAATTAAATTGTAATACTGACCCAGTACTGAAATATTTGCTAGAGAACTTTCACTCCAAAAATCACTCCTAGCATTTAAAACAAATTTATGAGCTGGCAGTTCATTGTTGACTAATTTAATAGTTAAATCACTGCAAAAGAATGAAAGTTATTTTGTAAATATTTAAATTAATTGAACTATTTAAATGATATGGGTGTGGATGTAGCAGACATGAGACAGTTTATAAATTTAAAATAGATAAATATAAAAATTGAAATAATGAAATTAAAAAAAAAGCGCGTACTGGTTTTTTAATTATCTAAGTACGCATTTTTTAATTTTTATTCTTTTTGCATTTTATTTATTTAAAAAATTGACACTTGTCAGTTACATTTACACTCATGAGTGTGAGTGTAGCAGATATGAGACAATTTATAAATTTTAAATAAATAAATTTAAAAAAATGCGCGTACTGGTTTTTGAATTATCTAAGTACGCATTTTTTTATTTTTATACTTTTTGCATTTTATTTATTTTAAAAAATTGCACATGTAGAAAATCTAATAAACTATACGTGCAATTTTTTAAAATATTAATTTTTTTATTAAAAAAAATCAAAATGTTGTTAAATGTCTGCTAACTTTATTGTCATTTTTAGAAATTCTGAATAAACAATTTAAAAAAAATAAAATTTGAAAAAATGCGCGCACTGGTTTTTTAATTATCTAAGTACGCATTTTCTTTTATTTAATTATTCAAAAATTGACAATTGTCAGCTAAATTAACGCTCATTTAAATAATTACTCGTTTAATTTGATACCTGTATTGTTTTTGAGCATAAAGCGAAGCAATTGTTGCTAGTAATCGTTCGATAAATCCAGATTCTTGTTTTGATGCAGTAGCGATTGCATATTTTTGCTGTAATTCAGTATTTGCTGTATAAAGATTTACATACTGAGTTCTGAGTAATGACAAATGTTGTTGCCATTTTTGTGAATCATTTGTCTCGTCTACAAAATATTATTTTAAGTAATAAAGTACTGTATTATTTCAAATATTAATCATTAAATATTTATTTTTATTAACAGATAACCTAGACTCACCCATGGTCAAATGTCTACTGAAATAACTGAGTAATCAACAAACCCACTGGCTATGATTTATAAATGTATCGCATGACAGTTACTTTATTTTATTTTTTTTTTTTGACAATTTCTCAGAACCGGTTGATAAGATTAAGGCGATTAAGATTATTTTTGACAAATATTCAATAATAGTTATACCGTTTGATTTATTATTTGTTACTACACTAAATCATTGCACTTTGAATTTATCTATCAATGGGATTCTAGTTGTTGATAATTAAAACTCGACAATTAAATAATAACGCCCCTATTATTTATGCAGTTAAATTTTCAAGGTGGGTAATACTGATGTCTATTACACTTTACAAGTGCCAAATTATTATGATCTGAATATCTGTCAATTGATAAAAAAGAGGTGACAGATTTTTAGTTTCGCGCCATCTGAAAATGTCGATAAAGAAATTGCTTTTAAATTTAAATTTATTTTATTTATTATTTGAATGAAATATTTCAAATTGTTTTTAATTAATTATTTATTTAATTACGTTTTCAGAAATTAAAAAATTTTCATATTTCATTTGCGTTATCCAGTGTGAATAAACAAAAATAAACTAAAATGCATAACAGATGAACTTTAAGAATAAATTACTAAAAAAAAAAAAAAAAATAACAAAGTATTTGAATCGTTTATTTGAGAAACCCATAAGTCAAGAAAACGAAATTTTTCAGGAAACACAAAAAACATTTTTTTGGAAAAACTTGACATTAAAATAATAAATAAATAATTGAATACTATAATGTTAGCGTCTCTGAAAAAGATCCCAAAAGAAAAATTTAATTTTTTAACTGAAACTACTTAAAAAAATTATTTAAAGTTGATTGACTTATGGGGTTTCTCAACCAAACGGAAAAAAAAAGTTATAAAATCATTGTTTTTTTAAATGTTTCCACTCAAATGATTTATTACACTGATAAAATGAAGTATTTGAACTCTGAGACTCAGAAATTACGAAAAATTATAATTAATTTAAACATTTTAATTAGTCATACAACAGTCAACAATAAAACAACATTTGAAATTAATTTCCCAAAAAAGCGCGAATTTTAAATAAAAAATAAAAAAAACTGATTTCTGTAAAACTAAAACTGCATATGTTTATTTAAGTCATTGACTTATGGGGTTCCTCAATTAAATGAAATTGCTCACCCCGTTCATTTTTTTTTAAACGCTGATTTGATGCATATTTTGATTGATTTCTATGGAGGGACATCCAAAGAACCCAAAAATGCAAAAAAACCCAATTTCGTAAAAAAAATGACTTATGGGGTTTCTCAAATAAACGATTCATTTGAATATTCTAATTATTCTTAATTTTTGGCTTCAGCTTTCACTCTGGTTTCCATTTCCATTTGAATTGACTTTTTGAATTAATTAAGAGATCCACCAAAGGAATTTACAGTTTTTGAGTATTCATTGACTAGTCCAAATATTCTGTTCCTGGGTCCGTTTTGTATAAATGACTTATTGGAGTATGGTACTTCTAAAAGTCTGTTTTCCCTCAGATTCTTATTCGGAATGTTGAACTTGATATCTGACAATATTTCTGAAGAATCAATCATATTGTTTACTGCCTTGAAAAAAAAGGTTAAATCTGTTAGTGCGCGTAATTTATTACCGTAAAGTATTAATTTTGTGATAATTTTTTTTGATGTTATGTTCAATATCTAATTTTAAAACGCAGTAAGTTTTAATGATCCTGAAGTTAGCAGAAAATTAGTAATTTTCGGATTTTTTTTCAACAATTCAATTACAAAAAAACAAAAACTAAAAATATGCACATGTAGAAAATTTAAAAAACTATAAATGCAATTTTTTCAAATATTATTTTTTTATAATTCATCGTTTTTAAAAAAATCAAAAAAGTATAAGACGTCAGCTAACTTCAGTATCATCAAAAAGGGCACAAATTTTCTGACTTGTAGGCCCAACATCTGAATATCTTATTTATATAAAAAAAACTTGACTTTGAGACCAAAAAAAAAATTTGTCTTGTCCTTTTAAAAGACATCTTGAGTTGCCTCTGTGCTCCTTGAAATAATACGCGGACTTTAAATTTTTAAACATTCGCGCGCTTTTTTAAAAAGCAACTCCGGTAATGAAGCTGCCATTGATAAAGTAGTCAGTTGTCTTATCAACAATAGGTTTCATTTCACACACGCATATGTGTGAATATAATATACATATATAACCTACATCAATATGTAAATGTAATTTTTTTATTTTCACTGTCAAGTCAATGAAACGACGGTAACAAAGCGAACTTCAGATCGTCGCAAATTAGTGTTGTGATAAAAAAAATAAAATAATAAAATGTTTTATTTGATTTATCATCAAAGTATAGTAATCTCTAAAATACGTCCTTGTCAGTTGTGTTAATTGTCAAGTGACAATATAAAGTATAAAAAATAATTTAAAATATGATAAAATATAATTTATGAGAATTTAGAAGTGTTTAATATTGATAGTGAAAATATTAAAATTTATTTAAGATGGCGCCGTGATGTGGATTTCAATAATAATCATTTTTTTTTCGCTACAATAATTATCAATTATTATATTATATTATTTAATATATAAATCCATAAATCTACATTGTCAATTACACAATTTAAATTATCCTCCTCTTTTTTATTCTCACATAAAATACGTCGTAAATAACTAGACTAATAATCTAATCAACTGCTAAATATTTTATCCGCTAAAATATTTAAATTTTCATGTTAAAATAATTAACGCATTTTAAAAATATAAATATAAATTTTATATATTTATTAAAAGTGATAAAAAAAAATTAAACCAATAGTTAATAGTGCAATTTAATAACAATGGGCGTATAAAAAATATAAGTGACGTTTTCTCCACAATTCGTCATCAAGATTTTTTTTAAAAACTTTTTTTACCTCAATAAATTTCTTACACAAGTTTTAAGTGTCGTTGCAACTTTCCATTCACTTTTGTAACGGAATTATTTTGTTTTATATATTTTACTTAAATATATATACATATATATATTTTAATTGAGACAATGGAGAAATTCGCTGTTGATCTTGATAAAGTACTTGACGAATTTGAGTTTAATGAAGGTAATAAATTTATTTATTTAATTAATTAATCATTAGTTAATTTTTAAATTTATTTATTTATTTATTAATAATTAATAATTGATATCTAGATTGCGCAGAACAAGTGGCATCAGTTGAAGATGCATCAGTTATTAAAAATAAAAAATGTCTACCCATGACTATCAATCATCAAATAAATGACAGTACTACTTCTAATACTAATACTACTAATAATAGTAGTAGTAATACTCCAAGTATTTATAAAGATGATAAATTAACAGAGCGAGTAATTGATAATAAGAAAATTACACAATTGAATGCTGATAAGAATGTGTATGAATCAAATGATATAAGTGATGATGATGAAGAAGACGAAGAAGAGATTGATGATGGCGATGATTCAAATAAATTGGACACATTGGACATACGTAAATCAGACATCGCAAAGGAGTCAGTTAATGAGTTCAGTAAAGCGGGCTATCAAATGTCTGATGACAAAGTCCAGCAGAAAGAAACTATTGATTTTAATAATGATAATGAGCATTACGCTTTTAATAATGATAATGAACCGAGTAATTTAACTATTCATAATGATATACAGCAGAAGTTTGCACAGAAACGTTCTAATGACACAAATGTCGTTGTTGCTAATAAGAGTAATAGTTATGATAAGAAACTGAACCAGCCTAATATCAAGCCGAGTGTCAGCAATGTTTTCAATAGTCTCAATGAATATATCAATGCATCGAGTGCTAATATGGAACGGATTGATTGCTCGATTGATCGCAATGAATGTAAAAGTGGTAAGATTTATTATTTTTATATGATTTTTTTATGAGTCAATGTGCAGACATCAGACAAATTTTGAATTATGAATAAATAGAGTAATTAATTGATAAAATAAATTTTTAAAAAATGCGCATTTAAAAAATTTTAAAATTAATAAGTGGATTTTTTATTATTTGCTCTAAGGTAAAAGCCCCTATACCCGCTCCGTACCATTAGACGCTCACTTTAACTGTTTAAGGCGTTTTTTTATAATTTTTGTAAAAAAAAATTACGACTAAAAATATTATTATTGATCAATATTTGTGAATCTAAATATATTAAAATATGATGTATCAAATTATTTTATAATAGATTATAAATTTAAATTAAATGACTGTTTTCAAAATCGCGCAAAGCCGGGCATTTTTTACTTTAACGTTCATTCGTTAGATTAAATTTAGGTTACGTCAAATTTTTAAAGAATTGTTATAACTATATCTTATTAAATACATTTTTAAAATTCATGAAATTTTATGTTATGAAAGAATAAAGTAGTATAATTTATAAATTATTTTCCAAATCAATAAACTTATCATAGTTTAATTGATATTGTCTTTGAGCGACTATAGGGCCATGTGTTGATCGAGTACTGGTGCATCACAACTTTTAGTGAATGACTATGGGTACACTCACGGACCGTATTCAAAAAATTAATAATCTATATTATTAAGAGAATAAGGAAAATTTTGTTCCCGGCATATCTACATGATAGAATTAGTTAATGTTATTGAAATTGGTCTCATTAGATAGGTCTTGACTTGAATTTGTGCCTTTTCATAGTTTAAACTCTTTTTAATTGCCAAGTATTGAGATAAATAGATTTATCTATATCATTCGAATTACATTTAAATTATGCGAGAAAAAAGACGATCGTATTTATTTTCTTTAAATAAATTAATACTTTAATTATTCTGTCACTAAATATGACTGAATGTCACTGAACATACAGCTATATTATTTATATCGCGTTACTTATTCCAAAATGACAGATTTTTATACTCCCTTTTGGTTTAAGGTAGCTTCTCAAAGCCAAAAAAGTGTGCATAGAAAAAAAAGGATTCATTGACACAAAAAATCTTTACTCGCCTAAAGAAAATTTTTACTTACCCCAATAAATTTTTTGCATTGTGAATTGAAAACAAAAATTTATTTAGAACTAGAAAAAATTACTTGGTGCAAGGAATTATTTCTTGACCAAAAAAATCTTTTCTCGCCCCAAGACAATTTTTGTATTTAATTGATAATGCATACAATTTTTTGGTGCAAATTAAAATTTTTTGCGGCAAGAAATTCTTTTTTCTGCGTATTTTATAAATTTAGTAGTGATATTTGGGCAGTCATGTAGTGACTGCAGGTCGCTCGTAATTAATTATCAACATTATTCTTCAAACTTAAATTTTATTCTAATACTCGAAACTTCAAAAAATAACTATCAAAAAACAAATATGATTTTTCATTTCATTTATTAATTTATATTGAGTGATTTAATCTCACTCCAATGAAAAGTGAGCGGGTAGAGGGCCTTTTACCTTATTTATTTATAATTTTAAAGAGTCTGATGTCTGCTACATTCACACTCATGCTTTTTTTGTGATTAATATTCATGTACTTGATGGCGATTGTACTTAGGCGATTGGGGTGGCTGCAATTTTCGGCTCATACTATCACAGATTCAGTAGATTTTTTACTGTTGACTTCATTAAAAAATTTAAGAATTAGTTTTTGTTTTAAGTTATGATTGATAATTATTAAAGTATAAATTATGTTCAAGTTTTATTTCATTTAAAAAAGACGAAAATTTTCTGTGTTAGACTGGGATAAAATATTTTAAATAAATTATCAATTAAAATTTTTTAGTCTAATATTTTATTAAGGGCATTCTCAGACAGTGCCCCCCACTTTTTGAAAATATTAAATGACAACTGTTATAATAGTATGAAAATTTTATTCATTAATTTTGTAAAAATTAAAACATAAATTGAAAAAAAAAAAAACGCAGTCACAATTGTCGGCGATATAAATTTAAAAAAAATTACTTACAATTGTTATCAATTAGGAGTTAAACAAAATTCGGTTAATAATTTTAAGCCTAAAAAATTTGACATTTCAAATTGTTAAGATTTTACTGAAATTTATATTCCGAATTTCATTTAACTCCTAATTGATATCAACTAAATAATTTTTTTTTAAATCTCACGGCAAAATTGTAACTGCGTTGCCCTTTTCCAATTAATGCTTAAAATTTTTTAAATTAATTGTAAAAATTTTAATCGGCCATTACTGAAAGTCATTGAATATTTTAAAAGTGTGGGGGAAGGGGGGGGGGGCTGTCTGAGAATGACCCTAAGGGATAAAACATTTTAATAAAATTTTTAATGTAAAATAAATAAATTTTTCCAGCTGGAGAAGTTGTAAAAAAAAGTATGACATCTTTACCAGAGTATGAAAATATATTGTTACCAGTTAAATGTGATGTAAAAAAAGAAGAAGATAAAAGAAGTAAAGAAGAATTAACAGAAGTTGAAGTTTCTAAAAGTATGCAAGGACAAAAAACTGATAGTAGAGGTACTGTGGATTGCACGAAACATATATATGAGAATGTAAATATTCCTGTAAACATTCCTAGTACAGAGAGTAGTTCTGGTGATGCGAGAGCGCGATCGAGAGAGACATCGAGATCAACAAGTCAAGATGAAACTAAGCATGTATATGAAAATGTTGATTTTGATAAGCAAAATTCCCGCGAAGATCAAGGTGTTTATGAACGTTTGTATATTGGAGCAAGTGATTTGCCCGAGACAACAACAGAACTGGAGATCGCTGCTAAAAGACTCAATGAACAATTTAATTTAAATAAAAAAGATGACACAGTTTTGACAGGCGGCATTAATCCAGCGAAACTTGTATTTCAAAATGTTAATTTAAATCCCGCTGGATCATCATCATCTGGAAGTGGAACTGGATCGGGAGTAGCAGCAGCAGGACTTGGAGCATCAGCACAAGAACGTAAACCTGTTGGATTTAGTACGATTGATGATTTATCTGAGGAAGAATTAAATAAATATTTAGCAGAATTAGAAGCTGAAGAACGAGCCCATGAAGCTGCATATGAAAATATATCAGTACCAAGATCCTCAGCAACTTATGCTAATATTAATACTAATGCTAATGCTAGTGATGTAACACGCCGAGTACCAGTAGCATCAGCAGCAGCTGCATCAGTTTCCAATGATGACGAAGACGCCAATGAAGCCCCGATTTTTGAGAGTGTAACCATCGGGGAACTACCTCAGGTTTCAGAGGAAAAGTTACAAGAGAAAGCAAAAAAATTTCCAGTTATTGATTACAGTAAGAGTGGGGCCAGTGGTGAATCGAGTGATTTTTTAGACGAAACCGAAAAGTTTCATCACGAACCGGTAAAAATAGTTGTAGAGAAGGAAAGAAAAATTAAACGCACAGGAGAAACTGTAAGAAAATCATCAGATACTTTTGAGTCTGGGTCAGTTACTGTCCAAGCACAAGAATTAGACCAGCCTGAAAACGGTAATTTTATTATTAAAAATCCAATTGATGATAGTAATAGCAATAGTAATATTAATAGTCAGTCTAAGGCAAAAGATGAATCAAATAATTCTGCGGATAGTAAAATAACCAGTGAATTAACTAACGATAAATCAACTGATACTGTATTACCTCAAACTAAAGCAATAATTAGTGAATTAACTAAGACTGTTAAAGAACACCAAGATAGCGGTTCATTTGTTGAAAATAATTCAAGTACAGAAATTGTCAAAGAACCGGTAGTTGAAAATGATTTAAATGATAGTGAATTTGCTGAAACAACAGTAGAAGCAGAAGCAGAAGCTGCTGCTATTGAAGAACCTGTTGGTTCTGAACCTGATCATGATGACTTGGGGTCAGACCGTCCAGTAAGACCACAAACTCTAGACATCGTTTCGACGGTTACTATGGACGAACATGAAAATATACAAGGTAAATTTAAATTTTTATCATTCATTTATATTTTTAGATTAAGGGGGACCACTAGTGTGACCGCTTGAAAAAAAGATTATTGGGAATTTTTTTAAAGGAAATTCCATAGAAATCCCATAGAAAATCTAGAACCAGGGCTCGGTGTTGTGAAAAAAAATTAGAATCGTCGTCAGATAAATTCTATGGAAATCCCATGGAAAATATAAAGAAAATCTAGACCCAGTGGTGGATATTGTGGGTATAAATAAAATCCCTGATTAAATTTTCGGACAAAAAAATTGAAAATTCAGCGAGTTATTCGCAATCTCCAAAAAAAAGTCTCCACTGCTGCAGTGACAGTGACCTTCTCAGGGATGAAATAAAAAAAAACAAAAAGTTTATTAAACTAGAAGGTATTGCCCGTGACATGACCCTCGATCGAAAAAAATTGAAATTTAATGAAATGGCAGAGTTTTTAAAAACAGTTTCAAATTTCGCGCGAAAATTTGATTATTTTTGGCCTGGCAAAATTAAATTTTCTATTCGATCGGAAAACTGGAGGTTCGTGGTATGGAGGAACATATAAAAGAAACTGCAAAAGCTTACTACAAAAGCAAAAGTTTCCTTAAATTTTTCGTCAAATGTCCGTCAACTTTGGGCTTTTCCGTTTTTGACGTCAATTCGTATAAAACTTGCTTTACAAGTAGACGTAAATTTACTACCCGAATTAGAATATAAACTCATTTCAAAAGTTGTGTACAAGTTGTCCTCAAAAACGGAAAAGCTCGAAGTTGACAAAAAATTCAAGGAAACTTTTACAGTGTGAAAAATTCCCAACAAATTTTACTATGGGTGCATAGTAACACCGGACTATAAGAAAACTGGTACAAATTTTACAAGTGTCCCATAGCAAACGTATACGCAGAGGCCACAATCGTGTAGTCTGCGCATACGTTTACTATGGGACACTTGTAATTTTTGAATCAGTTTTCTTATAGTCCGGTGTTACTATGCACCCATAGTAAAATTTATTGGGAATTTTTCACAGTGTATTTGGGTTTTTTTCTAGTAAAAAAATTTACCTCTAAATTGAGGAAAAATGAACCGCAAATTTTTCTTTCCGACTTTTGCTGTCAAATTGTCAGCAAATTTCGGTAATTTCTCGAAATTTTAGTATGTAATTTTTGAAGCTGTAGACTATCGAAGTATGAAAATAAAAATTTGATTTTTTTTTAATTTCACACTACTGGTTCCCCTTAACACATCAATCGGGAAAACATGAGCTCGTGATGCGTGACTCAGGTTATTTACTTAATTAACGAGCCAACTGCGGCATGCAATTTAATAATATATAGAGTATGGTTTCTTATTGCGGGCCGTCATGGTTGCTGATCCGTTATTTTATTGTATACTTGTGTACCAGGTGTTGCTAATGTTGAAGAACAACCGAGTACGACAACAACAGCGGCAACAGTACCAGCAAACGCAGCTAATGAAGAGTCTGTGAGAGAACGTGATCCATCGCCAGACGTTTCTGACAGCTCGTCAATGGAGTTCGGAATAATGCTGGGAAAACAGCCGCCTTTCTGGGTGCCAGACAGTGAAGCGCCCAATTGTATGATGTGTGATATGCGTTTTACTGTTATCAAAAGACGTCATCATTGTCGTGCCTGTGGCAAAGTATGTATAGACATTGTTATGTTTGTTCATTTATTATTTATTCTTTCAAATAAATGAATAAATAATTTACTGTTGTTTTTTAATTTGAAATATTGTTGATCAGGTCTTGTGCAACAAGTGCTGCAATTTAAAGTACAGACTTGAGTATCAAAAAAATGTTGAGTCACGAGTTTGTTCTACGTGTTATCTGCAGCTTATCAGAAGTGAGTTAAAATTCATCAGTACCGGCATTTTTTATAGTATTCTGTGTTATGGGATTTATATATATTATTTTTTTAGCTGAAAGTGAACATGGAAGTGGTGATTGGTCCGGTGATTACACGAGCAATGCTGCCGGTATGAATTCACCCCAGGTAAAGTGAAATTTTTTATATATTTTTGCACGCTAAATGACTGATGAATTGTTTTTTTTTTTTTTAAATTTTCTCAATTATTTTTGAAAATTTAATTGGTTTGTTTTTAAATTTAACCCTTAAATAACACAAGTTTGAAAAATGACGTATGTACCGTAAGGTGATATTTTGACCCGAGTGTGCATAAATTACGTACTCATAAAATTAAAAAATTTTCTATTAATAAATTCTGGAACATATTTCTTTATTTTTAAAAGCAGCTTCAGTTTTGATCATGACTTTTATTTTTATTGAAAAAAATAAATTAAAAAAAATTTCTCACTCAAGTTCGCGCCACTTTTTGAACAGGGTGGCCACGAACCGGGAAAACCGGGAATATCGGGAATTATCAGGGAATTAAATGCAACCGGGAAATATCATAGAAATGTCAGGGAATTTCTAAAAGTATCTGGGAATTAAATTGTAACAGTTCAAAATTAAAAAAATTTTAAATTATACACTAGTTATAAAAATTAAGGGATATTAAAAAATTTCAAATTTTAAAGTGATTTTCAACAGGTTGTTACTTGAAGGAAAATGGTCATACGACAAAAACAAAAAAGGCAAATTGTAGCTTCAAGTGTCTAGTTTTCTGATCTGGTCTTTATATTTTTTTATTATGTGCGGTTCCGGAGTAATCCTAAGAAAACTATCGAAAAAGAAATTTACCAAATTTTTGCTCGTCTTAAAAACGGTCTTCGAGCTTCAATAAATTTTTTTCGATAATTATGATTGATTTTTGATTGCTCCGGAACCGTGCATAATAAAAAAATTTAAAGACCCAGATCAGAAAACTAGACACTTGAAGCTACAGCTTGACCTTTTTGTTTTTATTGTAAGACCACTTTCCTTCGAGTTACAAACTGTTTAAAATTACTAAAAAATTTGTAATTTTTTTTAATATCCCTTAATTTTTGTAACCAGTGTATTTTGAATTTATTTAAATCATAAAATTTCTTATTAAATATTTTAACTTATACATTTTCAACATCGGATAATCAAAAGTAGGCAATATTAATTTTTTTTATTGCCATTTTTTATGGTTTCTCGCATGATTTAATTATCAAATTTAATTATTAAAAATGAAAATATAATAAAAACTTTGAATATCTATATAATACGAATAAAATTTCTAAATCCGGGAAAAATGTGAAAAACTTTACTGAAAAACCGGGAAATATCAGGGAATTTTGAAATCATTTCTTTGTGGCCACCCTGTTAAATTTTCAATATTTAAAAAAAAATTTCGGGTTTTACTCCAAGATAATTTTGGTCCCGTAAATAAGTTTTAAAAAAAAATCAATTGAAAATCGTCTGAGGTCAAAATGGCACCCGGTGTCAAAGAAATTAAACTATTTGTGTAATGAGAATGATAATACTTTCACAAAAAAATTGTATTTTAAATGATTATTTTACTATACCTCTAAAATAATTATTTATTTGGTTCTTTTCGTCTGTAACAACTTGTTGAATACATCCGCATGTTACTTTATATTTTCATTTCAATAAATTTATTTTGTTTATCTCAATGTGTGTCTTTTTAAAATATTTTTTATTGGTTTGCTGTATTTGCTTGAATAATTTTATTATAAATCATAAAGATTACGAATGTACAGTAGTATTATTTTGGAGTATTCGACAAATGGTTACAGGGAAGACAGCCGAATCCGAATAATCCAATGGAATATTGTTCAACAATACCTCCTTTGCAGCAGTTAGCAGGCGGATTGCCGTCACCGCCGTCAGTTATGGTGCCCGTCGGGGTATTGAAACGTGAAGGCAGCACGAAGCAACGTCCAGAAGGACAGAAATCCGTCATGTTCAGTGACGGTAAGTTAATAAATTCCTAATAATAAGTAAAGATATTAAATAAATATGTGCTAGCCAATCCGTAAATTCCTATTGAGCCCAAGTGTCTTTATGCTTTAATTTGCTTTTGATTTGTCCCGTTATTTATTTAAAAAATTTTTAAATCAATATTACTTATGATTATTATTTATAAATTACAACAACACCTGTCCCTTTGCTTTTTATGGCCCGTTCCTGTCCCAACTGTTTTTATTTTCACCCGGGCAACTACGTATAAAACACAGGAATAAGGCCTGGATGTGACCTGACAGAGCTCGATGCTTCGTGGGATCTAAAGCCGCCTTATCGGAAAGTTGGAAGCAAGCGCGTACCATCACCAGGTACCCAGTCAACTTCTTCAACTACCAAGAGACAAAATTTACCACCACTAGATCCACATACTAATAGTTATATTCCTCAAGATGTTAATATGTTGCCACCAACAGTAACTATTCATAAAGGCCGTAAGATTTTATTTATTAATTATCCGGAGGTTCACGGAGAGAAAATTATGGTAACCGTCCTTAGCACGTTTATGAAATATCGACCCATAAAGCTGTGGTAATAATTACTAGGAATTGTGGTCTATGTGCCCATAATTTCTGGAAAAAGTTTCTATATCTATGGGAACAATTCCTATGATTGGGTAATAGTTACTATACTGCATGGTAACTGAATTGTGGTAATGATTACCATACTCATGGGAATAGTTCCCATAATCACATAGGAATAAATCCTATATTCGCATTGTAACGGTTGCTAGGTGCGTATGGGAATAAACTCTATAAATCATGGTAACCGTTCCTATAATATATGGTAATGGTTACTGTAATATTATGGTAATGGTAACCATGATAGACGGCAATGATTACTATAATATAAGGTACTGGTGACTATAATCTATGGTAATGGTTGCTAATAATATACAGTAATGGTTACCATAATATACGGTAATGATTACTATAATATATGGTAATGGTTACTGTAATATTATGGTAATGGTTAACAATAATATACGGTAATAGTTACCATAATAGACGACAATGATTACTATAATATAAGGTAATGGTTACTATAATATATAGTAATGGTTACCATAATATACGGTCATGATTACTATAGTATAAGGTAATGGTTACTATAATGTTATGGTAATGGTTACTAATAATATACGGTCATGATTACTATAGTATAAGGTCATGGCTACTATAATATACGGAAATGGTTACTGTAATATCATGGTAATGGTTACCAATATTATACGATAATGGTTACTATAATATTATGATAATGGTTGCCATAACATACGGTAATCATTACCATACTATATGGTAACAGTTACCTTAATATTATGGGAACGATTACCATAATTTTATAGGAACTAATCCCATATTGTATAGGAATGAAAACTATATAGATAGTAATGGTTACCATAATCTGTAT
Source organism: Microplitis mediator (assembly GCF_029852145.1). Classification (NCBI taxonomy): domain Eukaryota; kingdom Metazoa; phylum Arthropoda; class Insecta; order Hymenoptera; family Braconidae; genus Microplitis; species Microplitis mediator. The sequence continues at coordinate 14,798,704 of NC_079979.1, forward strand.
GGGTGCCGTTCCTTTAATCGGTATTTTCAAAAAACCGGTTACCATACGTTATGGAAACCATTCCCATAATGTAATGTAATACTTACCATAAATTTTTCTCCGTGTTCAAGATTAAATAAAAAAAATATTAATTAAAAAAATTTAATTATAGAAATAATGTATCACGAAGTAATAGATCAATCAGGATTGTACCAGTCTCTAAAAAATGATTGCGAGCCGCCGGTAATGTTTGCAATTAACCGCAACCTCTATGCCTACGTTAAAATAACAAATTTGAACTGTTGCGTGAATAAAATTTGTTGGAATGTAACCTCACGTGGTTTAGCGTGCGTTGGACAAGACGAAGTTATTTTTTTGATAGAAACTTTGCCCGAGGAGTCGCTGATACCGAAAGATTTACTTATTCATATAAACCAACTGTACACCGAAGCGATAAAAGGCAACACCGTGACAGAGCTCGGCGTGTCAATCCATCAAGGCGGTAATCTACTGGGTTCCCGTGAGCACGCGGGTTTCCTCTTCATCCGACAGACCTTCCAATGTCTGCAAAAAATAGTATTACCACCAGCGCCATTCCTCGTTGGATTATTAGTACACCGTTGGGAAACACCCTGGGCAAAAGTGTTCCCTCTGCGTTTAGTCCTTCGTCTCGGAGCTGAATATCGTTACTACCCATGTCCGTTGGTGTCCGTGAGATTCCGCGACGCTGTTTACTTTGAAATCGGTCATACAATAATGAAAGTCCTCGCGGACTTTAGGAATTATGCTTACACATTACCCAGTGTGAGAGGACTTACTATTCACATGCAGGATAGAACGACAGATGTTTTGCTACCGCGAAATCGTTACGATCAAGTTATAAAAGGTTTAAATAATTCAAACGATCACGTTCTCGCATTTGCTGCTAATTTTAGTATCCATGCTGACTCACATCTTGTTTGCATCCAAACAAACACTGGAGATGAGAGCAATTATCAAACTCAGGCTATCAATATTCACAACAAACCGCGTCGTGTTACTGGAGCGAGTTTCGTTGTTGTAAATGGAGCCTTGAAGTCTTCCATGGGTTTGTCCGCCAAGTCGAGCATCGTCGAGGACGGACTGATGGTTCAAATAATGCCGGAGAAAATGGAAGCCCTGAAAGCGGCCTTGAAAAATATGCATGACTTTTCAATTGGATGTGGGCGCCAGGGCGCCGCGGAACCAGATGAGACTGTTAATATTAAGTGGGTCGACAATGATGTACAATTTAATCTTGGAGTGAAGAGTCCTATTGATGGCAAGCCTATGGATGGCGTTCCGTCTATCAGGGTGCACAATGGCACAGATTACATGGGAACCAGTAGATTTATCAGATGGACCGAAGTGTTTATCATTAAATCCGATGACCATCCAAATGGAGTCCATGATCCTGTGGATATCAATAAGTTGTCTGAAAATATTGCACGGGCTACTTGTACCGCCCTGGTTAAACTGTTGGATCTGTTAGCTACGGCAGGACTTACTAAGCTTGGTGTACGTGCTACTATTCATCCTGATAATGTACGTTTACTTTTTTTTCTTTTTATTGTAATTTGTTTTATTAATTTATTAAGAGAAATAAAAATATTCCTGGCGAATCTGAACTACTGTGATTACCGTAATTTACGGTATTTGAAAGAATTACGGTATTTTACCACAAATTCCGGTATCCTGTGGCAAATTGCGGCATGTTGAGTAAATTATAGTATTTTACGATAAACTGCGATATTCAACCGCAAACGTGCAGTAACATTTCGGTATTTCACTGTAAACATGCAGATTTTGTGCAAAATTATGAAATTTTACCGTAAAGTGAAGTATTGCACTGTGTTACGGCCAAAATGCCGCAGATTGTAGTAAATTACCGTATTTTACTGTAATTTGCCGTATTCTACTGTAAAAAGTGGTAAATTTGCCATAGAAATAGGGTATTTTGCGATAAATTAAAAGATTCTACGGCGCAATTCGGTATTTTACGGTAAAATACCGTGATTAAGGACAAATACGGTATTCTACAGTAAACGGAAAGTATTCAACGACAAAACTACGGTATTTTAACCGTAAACTTGCAGTGCGAGGTCGGTAATTTATCTAAAGTGGAACGCTGCGCTGTAATACGGTAAAAATGCCGGAGATTGTAGTAAATTACGGTATTTTACGTTAAAATACCGTAATTCAGGTCAAATACGGTATTATACAGAAAAAGTACAGTATTCAACCGCAAAAGTGCGGTATTTTACCCGCAAACTTGCAGCGCGGTGTCGGTAATTTACCGTGGAGTATTGCACTGTGCTACGGTAAAAATGCCAGAGATAGCAGTAAATTACCGTATTTTACGTAAAAATACCGTAATTGCGGTAAAATACGGTATTCTACAGTGAACGTACAGTATTCGATGGCAAAATTACGGCATTTTAACCGTAAACTTGCAGTGTGGGGGTGGTAGTCTACCGTAAAGTGAATTATTGCACGGTAAAAAGTGGTGAAATAAAAAAGTATACGGTAAAAATACCGCAGCTTACGGTAAATTTCTGTTTTTTCGCAGTTCGCTGTAAATTACCGCATATTACTGTAAATTGACGCAACCTGACGTATTTTACGGTAAATTGTGGCCGAGTGCGGTAAATTACCGTAATTGGCTGTAATAAGGATCCGCCAGGTTAGGGATTTAATTAAAGAAAATTTTTTTTTCCAGGTTGGTTATGAAGCTGGCAGTGAATCAACAAGATTACCACCAATTTATATGAATAGTTTGGACAATGAATTGATACAAGTGTTACACAAAGCCGCACAAAGTAGTCAGGAAATAAATACTGTGCTTGAATTAATTTTCCACGTTCTGGATGATTAAATATAATAATAAGTAAATATTTATTTTTATTTATTATTATTTAATTAATCATGTATATTTAAAATAAATTTTATTTACTATTAGAAATTATAATTGTACTAATTATAAATTATTTATTCGTGCAATTTTTCTTTTTTTTTTTTTTTAAGACAAGGGTTTGTCAAATAACCAAAGTTATATTTTGTATTATTGATTATTGATTGGAAACCAATTTTGTAAAGAGAATTGATATAACAAATGTATGATTTGTTAATTAATAATCATGTCATGAGGATGAATGGAAAAGAATCTCAGCGATGTGTATAAAAAAATTTTAAACTGAACGAATTAGATAATTTGAATGTATTATTATTTTTATTATTTGTACATCAAATAATTAATGTAGATAATTATTAAAATAATTAAACATTTTATTATTATAATTATAAATTTAACGTCCACTATTGATTACTATTAATTTGTTATGAGATGATGAATATTTAGTATTTAAAAATTAATAGATTACTGAACAAAATAAATCTTTATTATTTTTTATTAGATTTAATAATTAAATATATATATATATATCATGTTACCATGTATTCATTTGTAACTTAAATGAAATTTTAACGCTTAAAATAATTTTAACTGTACAGTGTTATTATACTTAATATTGATATTTACTTTTAGGGGAGATATAAATTATAAATGTGTTTTCTTTTCTTTTTTAACGTGTATATATAAATATATATATATCAAAATCCAGTACCGAGTTTTTAAATGTGTAAATAAATTTATTAATTCAAACGATGGCAAATTCTTGATCCAATTCCTTTCCTGTTTCAGGGTGGCCACAAAGCAATGATTTCAAAATTCCCTGACATTTCCCGGTTTTCCAGTAAAACTTTTCACATTTTTCCCTGATTTAGAAATTTTATTCGTATCATTTAGATATTCAAAGTTTTTATTATATTTTCATTTTTAATAATTAAATTTAATAATTAAATCATGCGAGAAACCATAAAAAATGGCAATAAAATAAATTAATATTGCCTACTTTTGATTATCCGATGTTAAAAATGTATAAGTTTAAATATTTAATAAGAAATTTTATGATTTAAATAAATTCAAAATACACTGGTTACAAAAATTAAGGGATATTATAAAAATTACAAATTTTTTAGTAATTTTAAACAGTTTGTAACTCGAAGGAAAGTGGTCTTACAATAAAAACAAAAAGGTCAAGCTGTAGCTTCAAGTGTCTAGTTTTCTGATCTGGGTCTTTAAATTTTTTTATTATGCACGGTTCCGGAGCAATCAAAAATCAATCATAATTATCGAAAAAAATTTATTGAAGCTCGAAGACCGTTTTTAAGACCAGCAAAAATTTGGTAAATTTCTTTTTCGATAGTTTTCTTAAGGTTACTCCGGAACCGCACATAATAAAAAAATTTAAAGACCAGATCAGAAAACTGGACACTTGAATCTACAATTTGCCTTTTTTGTTTTTGTCGTATGACCATTTTCCTTCGAGTTACAATCTGTGAAAAATCACTTTAAAATTTGAAATTTTTTTAATATCCCTTAATTTTTATAACTAGTGTATAATTGAAAATTTTTTAAATTTTGAACTGATAAAATTTAATTCTCGGATACTTTTTGACATCCCCTGACATTTCCATGATATTTCCCAGTTGCATTAAATTCCCTGATAATTCCCGATATTCCCAGTTTTCCTGGTTCGTGGCCACCCTGTATTTGAATCTACGAAAATTCATTCATACGAAATTTCTTTAGCGGGCTGCTTTACCAGCTACTGCTCTACGGATCGCTGTCTACGATATGCTTTATACCATATATTTATAGTTAATTATTTGAGGCCGTTTCCAGACAGTGCCCACCACTTTTTAAAAATATTCAATGACTTTCAACTGTAATATGACCGTATTAAAATTTTGATAATTAATTACAAAATAGTTAAAGCATTAATTGAAAAAAAAGGCATCGCAGTTACAATTTTTCCGAGACGTACTCTCTTAATTATGAACCAGTGAAATCCACTGATTCACCAGTGGATTTCACTGGTTGATTTTGAGAGAGTGGATTTAAAAAAAAATGATTTACAGTTGATATCAATTAGGAGTTAAACGAAATTCTTAAAATAAATTTCATTAAAATCTTCATAATTTTGAATATCAAATTTTTGAGGCTTAAATTTATTTACAAAACTTCGTTCAACTCCTAATTGATAACAACTGTAAGTACTTTTTTTTCAAATCTATGTCTCGACAACAATGACTGCGTTGTCCTTTATTATTACCACGTTTTTATTAACTCGCTTTCATGTATGCCTGTTCGGGTGGAATTTTGTAATTGATTTTTAAGTAAAACTTCCCGATGAGCTAGAGACTTGAAATTTGAAATATAGCTCAGAATCAGATGACAATGCAAGAAAATGAAAGAAAAACCAAAAACACAAATGAAGAAGGAGAAGCAGTAGAGGAAGAAGAAAAAAACGAACAAAAAAATGAATAAATGAAAAATAAGAGAACGAAAAATTCATATTTGTTTGTTTATCTATTCGGTAAAAATTTTCACAATCAATTTCAATTTCACACCGTGTAATGAAGATGCAATGAAGGAAAGAATGTGACAACTAGGACCTAGGACCTCCAGCATTATAAGTAGTCATGAATTTGAAATTTTTCACTAAAATGGACCTGGTTTCGATTTCTGTTAATATTTTTTTAATTATAAATCTTATAAAAAATGATTTTTGCGTTCTTCTCAATTTTATGTTTCAGAAAAAAAAATAAATCACAATTAAATAGTTTGATATTTTATTGGTAGGTAGATATAACGATTTTCTATTTTAGATATGATCAGTTGAGAAGAAACTGAAATAAACCTGAAATTTGTTGCATGTCTCTGTCATTGTCTTATCAAGGTTGTAAAAATCAATTCCGAAATTTCACACACACAATACTAAAAAGCAGAAAATAAATCAAAATAAAAAAAAATTTTAATGTATCACGTTTTTAAAACAGACTAAAAAGTAGAAAATAATTTCTCTAAGCCACATGGAGATTTAAAACCACATTCAGATTCCGAACTTCTTACAGATAGTTCTGAAAATTTATGATTGTGATTTTTTAATAACTATGAAAATACTTGTAAGATTTAAAACGGAAAACGTGGGGTGCATGCTATACATAACTGTAAAAAGTGTAGATAGGAGCTATCAGTGAAAAAACGTTAACATTAGTTCAAATCATTTGTAGTGCAATAAAATTGTTAGTTGAACTATTAATGCATCAATTATCTGAGGCATGCGCCCCACGTTTTCCGTTTTAAATCTTACAAGTATTTTCATAGTTCTTAAAAAATCACAATCATAAATTTTCAGGACTATCTATAAAAAGTTCGGAATCTGAATGTGGTTTTAAATCTTCATGTGGCTTAGAGAAATTATTTTATACTTTTTAGACTGTTTTAGAAACGTGGTACATTAAAAATTTTTTTTTATTTCGATTTTTAAATTAATGCTTTAATTTTTTTTTAATTCATTGATAAAATTTAAATACCCTGATTAAAAAAAATGATTAAAAATGATTTCACACGTTAAATGTCCATAAGAGACAGGATTAGAAATGATTTGAAGGATTAAAAAGTATTTAAAATGATTAAAAAACAAATCATTTTAAATACTTTTTAATCATTTTTTTTAATCAGTGTACTCTTAGTACAATTAAAAGTCATTGAAAATTTTTAAAAAGTGGGGGGGACTGGCTGAAAATGGCTGTAAATTAGCCAGTAATCAACTTCTACGATAACAAATATGAATATGAATATTCCGATGTATAGTCCAATTATTATTATCATAATTACTGCACTATCAATTTTCCTCGTTCACTTATGACGCAAAATGATGAAATGGTAGACAATTATATTCGGCATTGGCAGCTCCCACCTTAACAATGTTGCAAGTTTAAAAAACCCTATTTAAATATACAGCAGGATCTCGTTATAAGACTATTAGCTTCTCTCTCAAACTATTGCGATACCTGGTTTATAAAAAAAACAGCAAATAGTCTTATAACGAGGTCCGACTGTAGTTGCTTGTGGCTTTTCTGAATGTAAATATGAAAATTAAAAAATTAATGACTAACGACAATTACGACTAAAATCAAGATAAAATGTGCATACATAAGGATTGTAGATTAAATAATTTATTTTCATAAAGAATATTTAAAATTTCATGGTATCACATAATTAATTAACAGAAAAGATCGACAAAATTCTGTTTATTTATGATTATATATAAAATAGATTCACTGTAAAATAGAGTAGAGTTGAACCGAATACATAGATAAAACGCAAAACGGCGATAGTTTTATAGCGAGGTTTGGGCGCAAACGTCGTTAAGCACAATAGTAGGAGTACCTCAATTTTAAGAATTTTTTCTTCTGCAGCCCCGAGCTAGTCTTATAACGAGGTCCTACTGTGTCTTAGAAGGCAAAATTAAAAAATTTTTCAGACATAAGAAATATTACTATCGAGATGGTAACTATTACTATCGGCAATAGTAATTATTCTAGATGGTAATCATTCCCTATTACAAGATGGTGATGGTTAGCATTTTTTTTTTCAGCGTGTATAGTTTTTCGAATTTCCTACATGTGCATATTTTTAGTTTTTTTTTTTTTTTGTAAATGATTTGTTGAAAAAAATTATATTATTGCTTTAGCAGTCACGCTTTACCACCCGCTTTCCTATGAGTCAATTTATCAAATATTTAAAAATTATCATCTCAATCTAATTTTTGTACTTCTGTTTTTTTTTTTAAATTCTAATGCAAAGCAACATGCGATTATTTTATTATAAATATATTATTTAACTCGTTCGTTATATCGTATTTTACTTTATTTTTTTTTAAAGTTAATATGTCAAATTATAGACAGTAATTAACTTATACGATAGTAAATATGAAAACGAATATTCCGATGTATAGTCCAATTATTATTATCATGATTACTGAACTATCAATTTTGCTCGTTCACTTACCACGCAAAATGATAAAATGGTAAACAATTATATCCGGCTTTTATTAATTATTATTGAAAATGATGCTACACTGAGAATTTCATAATTGCGGTTTTCTTTTCGAAATGCCGATTTCAAATATGTTTTCAAGTTAAATTTGGCAATTAATATGGAATTTACTAAAAATTGAATTTAAATTGATTGAAATATATCTTTCTATTCCGGGTATGACCGGATGGCACTTTTTGATTTTTATCTGTAGTGACTAAGCTAAATATCCAGATGTCATAAAATAATTTATTTTTCATATTTTTTTAAAAGTTTTCAAACAATTTTAAACTATTAATCTAAGTCATTTGAAATTGCTCTAAATAAAAGGAATTTCAATATTAAGAAACATTTTTTTTTATGGCAGAGCTTTAAATTTGGTTTAGTCACTCCGTATAAAAGTCGAAAAAATATGATACTGAAGTTAGCCGACGTCTAATAATTTTTGGATTTTTTTCACAACAATAAATTATAAAAAAATAAACATTTGAAAAAATTGCACCTATTGTTTTTCGAATTTTCTACGTGTGCATATTTTGAGTTTTTTTTTTAGGTAGATTTTTTTAAAAATCTAGGTATTGTATTTGTCCTTATGGTCGATTTTTCAAGGAATTTTGTCATAACCCATCATAATTATGTTACGTCCCAGCCTGCTCATCAGATGGCTCTGCCAATTTTAAAATCTTAAATAATAATAGACCGACCTGAGACCCGCCAAATCGATATATTTAAATAATAGAATAATAATATATTTTCTTTATAATAAATATTAATAAGTATGCACTTAAAAATGATCAAGTAGATAAGATATTTTTAATGCATTATAATATTTATTCATCATCGACAATTTCTCTAAAAGAATGTTAATGAATAAAAATAGATAAGAATAATTGTACGACAAATAATGACTGTTAAAAGAATATAAAAAGTGAAATTAGTTTTTCCACGAAAAAGTGAAAACATTGAAAAACATCGTCCGACTGCTGACGCAACAGCATCCGCGTCGAACGATGATAACGAACTCCCTCTTTTTGGGAATAAGGCCCTAAAACCTTATCCCACTTTTCTCTAGGGTGTTGGCTCATGTAAAGATATAAAAAGCCGATGCCCAATGCATCAAGCAGCTCAGCTCACACTCGTACACTCTCACATCAACCAGAAATATTAGTAGTGCGGTTTATAACACGCAAGTAAACTCCCGGTTTAATTTAATTATATTATTCTTTTGACACGAAGTTATTTGTCACATAATAATTGTAAACTCAAGTGTATATTTATCCAAATTCTTCGACTATTCTATTTTATATGAATAAATCAAACATATTAAATCATTAAATCACGACCAAGTTATTTCGAGCTTTCGAGAACTACCCCGTATCCGAAGATCTACAGTCACGTCCAATTCAAATAATTCGCGCCGGCAACTCACAAGCCGACACGACTCCAGGACGTAACAATTAGTTGAGTAGAGTTCAAAAATACCATTCGTTAAAAAATTTATATATGTATATATATTTATGGGATAGAACCGATTTTTGAGGACACGATTGCATCTACAATTCTTATCCGATCTTAACGAAATATTCCACACTTATTTTATGTGTAATTACCACGGTTAAGTTCGAAGATGGGCTGAATCGGTCGATTAGTTTAGAAGTCATGGCTGTTTGAAATTTTCACGATTTTTCGAAAAAATCAGTTTTTATTCACTGTTGAAGTTCACATAACATTAAAACTAAAATTGATAATTTCAGTAAAAATTATCTTAAAGCTTGTTTAGTAAGCTTTAATATTTAATCTTAAACTTTACATTTTGACCATTTCTTCCAATAATTTGATAGCCTTGAAAATTCTAATGGAATAAAAAAATGTTGAAAATATGGTGTTGATTCCACATAACTTATGCATTTCCCATTATAATACAATTTTGTCAGTTGTATTTTATTGTGAACAAAATAACCTGTTAATTTCACAGCTATTTTATATTTTAAAAGTATTTCTTTTATTATTTATGATGTTTCAATCGTATAGGATTGATCTATGGATATTAACAAGCCGTGTCGAATGACACCTTGACGATCAAAATCGGTTTATCCGTTCAAAAGTTACAGATATTTACATACGTACGTACATACACACATACATACACTCGGACATCATCTCTTGAAATTAGTCAAAATAGCTTCCTAGAACCTCAAAACGTCAAGATTTGATAAAAATTCGGTTTTCGAAAATCGGGCCGAAACCAACAACTTCCTGAACTCTCGAAAATTTTTAATTTTATTAGCGGGAAGTTAAAAATCCGAAAATTGTCGATTGTCTGTCAATTTCAGTATCATGAAAAAATAAGCTTCTACGTATTTGAATTCACGATAATACATTACTTTATTGTTTTAGCAGTCACGCTTTACCACCCGCTTCTCTATGATTCAATTTATCAAAAAATTTGGAAAATCCAAAAGTGCACGACTCATAATACTCATTTATTATGAAATAATAAATTAATAATAAAAAAATGGCGGGAAGCACGAATAAATTTAAAATATATAAAATTTTCTTTCCCTAAAATTTGTTATTGTTTTTTTTTTTTTTTTAATTATATTAGTATTTTTTTTATAATTATAAAAGAACCTACTCAAAATATCTCGAATAATAACAAAAACAAAAAAAATATATGTAAATAAAAAAAAATTGAACTGAAAAAATTCAGGCTTACCAATTAGCAAAAAAAAAAACAGCTGTACTAGGATGGTAATTCGCAAGCGCCCCTGGTGGGATAAATGTACGTATAATGTATAGGTATAGATATATCGGCATCCATGTTAATTTTACATCGATATATATAGATATAGTTATACAGCCTTTTTATTCTTTTATTAATTGTAATTAAACGACACTGAGTTACCTAGCCATTAGCAATAGGGGATCTACAAATCTTTCAAAGAATTTAAAAAAAAAAAATTTGATTCAATTACTGCATTTTTTCGTAAGTTATTGTGTCTACGGGTTTCATACTTGACGGACAGGAAATTTTTTTAGCCTATTTTGATGTTTTTTCCGTTTTTATTGAACTAAATAAATTTTTGAAAAGTATGGAACTAATCTCCATTAAATTATCTTCAAAATAGTATACAACATATCTCAATTCCGTAAACTAACAAGGGTATAATAATTGAAATAGTTGCCGAAGTGAGGCGAATTAAATTTTTCGATCGTAAAGCACATCTCAGATGCTTCGCATCATGAGTCGTGCAATATTTAAAAATCATCATCTCAATCTAATTTTTGTACTTCTATTTTTTTTATTCTAATGCAAAGTAATGTCTGATTATTTTATGATAAATATATTATTTAACTTGTTCATTATATCGTATTTTACTTTATTTTTTTAAAAAGTTGACATGTCAAATTATAGACAGTAATTAACTCATACACTGACAATTGAAGGATATTTATCAAACTATAGTCCAATTATTATAATTACTGCACTACCAACTTCTCCCGTTTGCTTGTAACGCAAAATGATAAAATAATAAGCAGACAATTATATTTGCTATTCAAGTCTCCCATACGAGGACTCGAATACTTTGGCGAGTATAAAAAGCTCCATTTTTTCACTGTTCGGTACTCAGAAGCTTCTAAAGATTCAACGGAGCATTATTGGTAAGAGATTATAACTTTTCCTATTACATTTTTTATTATTAAAATTGAGGGTAATTTGAACAATTGATATAGTGTGCACATTTATTCCATATTACTTTATACGGTAACCCTGTTTCTGAGATTTTCTTAAAAAAAAATTATAATAAAACTTTGACGAATTTTCCTAGAATAACTCATATCTGCGTGAAAATGTATAATTAATAGAAATATAGTTTTAGTTTAGGATAAAAAATATTTTGGAAATCTCGTTGAAACATATGGGTTTAAATTCGAAGAGTATGGGGCAACTACGGACACCTAAGAATAAAAGCTAATCCTGACAAAATTGAATGAAAATTTAGTTGATTTATTTATTATTTAGAGATATTAATTATTAATTTATCAAGATCGATTACCGAATTTCATAAAATTTTCTAATTTATTTGATTTTAAACTAAAAAACAAAGTTTTCCATTTTTGTAAAACAGCCGGGTAATCATGGCCAGTATTTAGGCTATTGTTAATTGAATAATTAGCAATAAATGACAAATTAAATTAATCTCTTTACACAGATCACTCTCTAAAAAGAAATCAGTGATATTCACTTCGAATTGGTGAATATTCACTTGGAACCAGCTATAACTATACCACTGGTTGAATTAGTGGTATACTTATAGCTGTAGAAATAGTGACTATCCACTAATACGCTGTGAATTTCACTAATTAATTTTTAGAGATACCCGTTATTAAATGAATCGATTTAAAACGATTAGAAAAAAGAAATTCTAAATATTTTTTAATGTATTTGAATACTTTTGAATTATCTTTCTTATGGGCATTTAACATATTGCAAATCGTTTCGAATTGTACAAAAATATGTACATCAAATCCGCCAATTTCAGATTAAAAGTAAGATTGTAAAATAACAGAAAGTTTGTTTTTACAAAATATATACATTGTTAAAAAAATTGTTTAAATTTTCAAAACATCGTATATAACGCAATAAACACATACATATGTGCTTGAAATTTCATTAATACTTTCATATAGAATTTAAAATACACGTTTTTGAATTTTCAAATACAAGTTAATATTCAAATAATTTTTTTTTGAATTTTCAAATACTTTTTTTTTTATATTCCAATACTTTCTTTTTAATTTTTAAATAGATGTATTTGAAAATCTGAAGCGTTTATTTGAAAATTCAAAAGCTTGTATTTTAATTTCTATACGATCGTTGCAATGAAATTTCAAACACAATTATATGTGTTTATTGCGTTATATACAATGTTTTGAAAATTCAAACAATTATTTGAACAGTGTATGGTTACATGGAAATTAAAGACTATTATTAGGTATATAAAGTAATAAAATGTTTATTGATAAAACTTCAACATTTTGTAAACTGTCATCAATTCCTTATAAACAACATCATCATTTTTTTTTTTTTATTAACTTTTGTTATAATATAATATAATATAGCGGGTAATTATAATACAGTTTATGTTAATAAAATATAAATTTTTCTTTCATATATTATGTAAAAGAAAATTTTACTTTTTATAAAAATATTTCAATTACTTTTTGAATCAACTTTATAGTTTAGCAGCAATATTTATTTAATTTTTCCAGAAAAAAAAAAAACCAAAATGTCACGAGTTACTTTGTTATTATTAATAATTTCATTCATTGGCTGCTTCTATGCTGATGCTGTATACCATTGTGCAGGCAGTTGGGTAAGTAACAATAATTATTATACAAGGAAAAAAATAATCAATTAAGAACAATAAGCTTTAAATTCTCGCTCATAATTTCAATAACATCGACAAGAATTTTTTTAACAATTCCTCAAAACATTATCTTATAATTGAATATTCGAAACCCGTAAAAAAGCGTTCAATTTAAGTTATTTAATTTTTTTAAATGACAGATCATTTTCAAAATTTTAAATTTACGAGCTCGCATTACGAGATTTTCGTTGTAAAAATTTTCAATATCTATAAAAAAAAACCCTAATGTTAATTTATTATTATTATTATTATCATTATTATTTATTTATTTTATCGACCATGTAGTCGAAACTACTTGCGGCCATCCAAAAAGATACAATAATTACAATAATAATAACATAAAACATAATAAACCTTAAATATAATAAACTTAAAATTTTAGCCTATTGACAATATGTCAATATCACAATATAACGCTTAATCATCAAATTCAACCCATTTTCTAACACTATTCGCATATCCCATAGCCTTCAATTTATAAATCCGAATTTCAAAAACAACAGAGTCAAATACTTTATTAAAATCGAAGAATATGGCGATAGTAATCATAGAATCACTCATAGTAAGCCGAATATCATCGCAAAGTTCCAAAATCGCATCTTTAAACCCATCCTAAAAGCTGTCTGATATTCCAAGCAATAATATCAAAGTGATGAGTTCAAAAAAATTCTTTGAATAAGTCAAAATTACTATTTAACGAACGAATATTTATATGACAAATGTTGAGCAGCTGACAGGTTGGCGGTGCTGAAATAGTCGATGATTCTTGCCTAATTGAAGATTAAGCTAGTGAAGGTTATTGTAACTTCTCTTTAAGAACATCCATGCTTGAAGACGGCAATAATTTTAATGGTGGTTTATCTGAGAATAATCTAACAAAAAGTGCAGATCCCATTATCCAAACGTTCTTGGACAGGAGTTTAGGATAACTTTTCAGTATCTGCTGCCTGAATTTGTATAATGTTGATGGATGTCGACGGTGAAGGCGGACAGGATCTGATGTAACATTATTACTCGTTTGAATTTTATTACCAGGAATGGCTTTTAGTTTAGATTTCATAATTATACAGTCAGCTGTTTCTTTAGAATCCAATTTAATAATAATGTCGCGTTGTCTTTTCTTTGCACCTTTTGTTTTTGACTCAGTAGCCTTACCAACTCTACGAATAGATTTTAATTTTGAAGCTTCGAGCGGAATCTCCAAAACATTGAACAAGTTACTGGCAATAGCATTCAAATTTTCTCCAGATTCTTCATATAAACCGGATATAGCTAGTTCATCAGCAAGAGCCTGAGATTCTAGAATTAAAGCTCTCTGTTCAAAGTTACTATTCACCAATAAATCAGCAGCTTTTGATATTTTATCAGTAAAGGCTTTAGAATGTCCAGTAGTTTCATTTTTCTCCAATGTACCAACCCTATCTTCCAGGTCAGTCAGTTTCTTGTCTAAATTCTCCTGCTTTGCTTTCATATCATCGAACTGTTTATGTAGTGAATTAGTAGAGTTGCATAAATCAGCTAACATATCCAAATGATCCAATTTATCAAGTTTGACTAGGCTTGGCAAATGCGTTTCCAAAGACGTAATCAGCTTTATTAGGCTTGTTTCTGAGCACTCCGGTCATTTCTTTCTAATTGATTCAACTGCTTCAGCTGTTGTTGCATAATTATACTTAAGATTGGCACAAGCAGGATGAAATTTATGACGATATTGATAGGTCGCCCTAATGCATTGTGCTGGATCGTCGGCTAATGAAAAGCACAAACAACATGACATTATTACTTGAGTTATTATTTAGTTGGTAGAGAAAACAAGAGATGTTAGCACAATCACAGAAATAATTTTAAGATAATTGAGGCAGATTCTAGCCTCAAAAATATAAATTAATGAGAATCACTCTTATTAGATACAGCAAGATTGCCGCAATAATAATTTATTAAGTCAAAAATTCACAAAAAATTTATCAATTTAATAGTACGAAATTCAAAATTCTCAATGATGGGTATATTACGAAAAATGAATAAAGACGCAGAGTAATAAAAACCACGTCACACTTATACTATACTATACTCGTTTAAAAAATTTTTAACTCTTTTCTAAATGACTATTTTTAATGTTCTATTAATTCTGGCAAAATCCTAGTAGTTAATATTACGAGTGTTCGGAGATGTTCCTTTCTTAAATGACTATTTTATAATAAATGGCTATTTTCAGTGTGCTAGTAATGGCTATCCTTGTAGCTGTGAGGATTACGTTTGTGACGGATATAACAACGGTAATTGTGTATTCCAACCGTCTTCAAGTGAAGATTAAAGTAATTCCCATTATCTCAGAAAGTTCAGTTTTACGAATTTGTAATCAGCATTGTACTACGAATTGAAAATGGTGGCTGCTTGTTACAATAAAATGGCGCTTTATGAATTTTGTAAAATTGGTCTTTTTCGATACTAATAAATACAATAATAAAAATAATTTCTTGTAGTAATTATTAATGAAACTTGAAATAAAAAAATAAATAATTATATCTCTTTAAAAGTAAAGTAGTGCATTATTACTGAATTATTATAATATATATATATACCCTGTTTAGAAAATCTCATAGTATCCAATAGTTTCTCATAAATTCCCATAGAGATTTTAGAAGAATGAATGAGTTCTATGAGAAGTGCTATAGTTAAGTATACCTTATACATACGGCTATAAGAATCTATTGAATTTTTTAAACAGGGTATATTCAGTCCCTTTTTCAGCTGTACTACACGGAGAAAAAAATTCAGTAATTTTTACTATTATAAATTTAAAAAAAAAATTACAATCCGAGAAGTAATCTTGAAATGTTAAAAACAAAATCAAAACTTCTGCAAAACTCAAAGTAAAAATTACAAAATATTATTTAGAATAATAATTTCTATTGATTACGAAAATTCCAGATAGTAATTTTTACAATCTCAAAAAGTAATTTTATCTCCCGGAGTAGCAATTTGTCTTACCGACATTCTAAAATGTACAGTAACCTACGTAGAATTACATTGGAGATGTAATATTCATCAACTACGAAACAAAAATTGCGACTAATGTAATAACTTTTAATAATTCTGAAAACAATTTCTACTTTTTGTAACATTTAACTATTTTCATATGAATAAGTAAATATTTATTTTTTCCAAGCGAAAACTTAACGAAGCTGTATTGTAATTATTATGATAAGTGAAAATTACAGTCTAGATAGTAATAATTGAAATAAAAAACTAATTTTCTACAAATCATCGTAATTTTTTTTATGGGTTGTAATTTTTTATTTGAGATAGCAAATTTTTCATTGTGATTGTAATTATTATTCAATTTTGACTTGCATTTTTCTCCGTCTATAGTTATTACTTATTAATTAATTTAATCAAATTTTATGTTAAATAATTAATTATAGATTTTATTTGGCTAAAACATTTTATTGTATTGTTGGCTGTTGTCAAATTTATAATGACAATTGAATTTACTTGGACATTGTTGGATTCTCTGTACAAAAATCAATCTTTATTCTTATATATATTTTATTTAATTATTTCTCTTTACTAAATATTCTGTACGAAATATTATTTCGAACGGTGTTGCATTTAAGTCGTAGTATATATATTCAAGTTGAGTTCAAAATATGTATATGTTCACTTAAAGAAAAGAAAGCTAGCATGGATCAAATTTTATGACCTTAGGTACTTGGGTCGACGAGAGATTGAGGCCCATGTTCGAAGTAAATGCAAGGCAATATGTTTTTCTTCATTTGCACATATATATATATATATATATATATATATATATTACCATACCTAAATTCCCAACACATTACATAAGTATATTGTTAATTAATTGATGTGATTTTATAAAAATAAAAAAACTAAGAAATAAATAAAAAAATTTTGTAATTTGTTTATAAATAATTATAATTAAGAAGTTTGTTAATTAATATCAAGATTTTGCATTAGAAAATCACATAATCAAAAAATTTAAAATTTCCCGGGTAAATTTAAAAACATGAGTGCATGTGGCGCGCTCGCAAGATCGTTATCGTAACTAAAATATTGAATGAAAATTCGTTAGTTGGACAGAGTTCCGAACGAGAACTAAAATTAATGTGTGTGTGCGTGTGTGTGCTGCGCGATAAAAGTGTGCGTGAGTTTTTGCAATCCGATAAAAACCCAACCAAGTGTGTACGTAATTTTTATCTACTAAATAACTAAATAAAATGTTGCTCTAATTTTTAATAAATTATTTAAATAAATAATATTTTATTTAAAATATATTAACGGTGGCAGTGTTAGTCCACGTGGTTAATAAAATACTGGAGTATCATCCGTACTAAGGCATTTTAAATTTCTAAATCTATAACAAATTAACAAAACCGTCCACAACATCATGGATCGGCGGAAAATGTCGTGAGTATTTTTTTATTTAGAACCGATAACGCCCTACTTTTATTCATACTTTTATTTCATTAATTTATCACTATTAAAATATATACTTATTGTCTAATTGCTGATTTCTTTTTTTTTTCAACATGTCTTCAATTTGGCGTGGCCTCAAACTTTTTTTATTTTTTTAAATTTTTTCCTGTCAGGTTATTTATGAAAATTCATTGTTTATTATATTAATATATATATATCAATATAATAAATATATAAAATTTTTTTTTATTACATATTTATATCTACATTTATATTAGTAGTGACCTTGACTCCACCCCAGCATTTGTTGATAATAAATATTTAATTATTCTATTACTGTTTTATTCAAAATTATCCATTTATTTTCTATTCATTTATTTATATTTTTTTTTTTACATAAATTGTTTATGTAATAAAGTAGTTACGTGTTTAATAATTTGATATGTAACATTAACGAACAAATGAAGTTATTGTATGAGCGATTTATGATAAATGATTCACTGATATGCTGGTTTATTATTATTATTGTTATTAAAATTATTAATTTTTTTGAGCTGGTCATTGAATATAAATATCATTCGAATTGTATGTCGGTATTTGAAGAATAAGGAAGAAAATATAAATAAATAATAATATGTACTTAAGATATTGATTATTTTTTCAATAAATGTGTTACAGAACATCGGGAGATTCCCTCTATCAGATACTAGAACTTCCCAAGACAGCAACTCCTGAAGAAATTAAAAAAACTTATAGAAAGTTGGCACTGAAATATCATCCTGATAAAAATCCTAATAATCCAGAAGCTGCTGAGAAGGTGATTGATAATTTGATAGTCACTTAATTTTTTTTATGATAATTTTAATAATCAGAAGTCTGTATCATACACAGATAAAAAGTGTACCTGAAGATCGGAAAGTTTTTTACGGAACGAAAATAAAAAAGGGAAATGAAAAGTAAAAAATTTACTAGATCTAGATTTCTGAAATGTTTCGCATGTCAGCCAAAAATTGCAAGCCTCCTAACTACTCCTTAAATTTTCTTTAGTCAAATTACATAAATTTTTTTTCATTTTCGTTGCGCGAAAAACGTTCCGGTCTTCAGGTACATGACAAAAAAAGTTTTCTAGGGGCGAGTAAAAATTTTTAGCGGCAAGAAATAATTTTTTTCTGTGTAGATTTTTAAGTACAATAAATGTTTATTATTATTATTTTTATTTATTATGGTTCGTTGAAGAAATTATAGTTTGTGGACTTGAAGATAAATTATTGCGGTCATTAGAAAATTTAATAACGAGGGGTTGAAAGATTATAGTAATTTTATTTTTATTATTATTTTTATATAAATATTGTGGAGATGATGACAATTTTTAATTAAATTTTCAACTTTTATTTTTTTGAATTTTATAAATTTATTTTTGAATTATAAATATGTGGCATCCCGAGTAAAAAAAATTTTCGTTGATGAATTTAGGTCTGAATTTCATGACGAAACTCAGATCGTGACACAAATATGACTTTCATCATGAATTTACTCCAACTTTTCGTATAGTAAATCAGTATCAATTATAAAATTAATTTATTACGTCTTTGAAATGGACTTGGGATGACTTCGATAGAAACTTTACTGAATTTTTACTGAATTAAACCTTTTGTCAAATTTATCGATTCAGAAATTACCAATAAACTTGTTCTATCAAGTACTTGATTTACGTAAATCAGTTTCGATTGTAAAATTAATTTAGTGAATGAACTTCGGATGACTTTGATTTAAATTTTACTGTCATAATTTTGACGTGATTTAAGTTGTTGATATAAATTTATGATGAAAGTCATATTTGTGTCACGATCTGAGTTTCGAGATGAAATTTATATCTACATTCATTATGAACAATAATTTTTTTACACGGGTTATATATATAAATTGCGGTATATACATGGGAGTAGATCTCCATTTATGTTTGGTAGTAAAAAATTTTTAATTTGAATTTTAATTGAAAATTTGTGGAAAATAAATTATTGTAACGGGGTCATAAGTTGATTAATTTATGATTTTTTAAAAATTTATAATAAATTTATTTCAACAATTAATATGCTCATCAAGTTTGGGTAATTTTATTCAATAGCTAGAATATGAAATCTGATAAATTATCGTGTAGATTAATAATTTCATGGAAATAAAAAATAATCAATAAATTCTAGTCTATATATTGATATTATTTAAATATATATACTTATGTAGTTTGTAAGCTAAAAATTTTTTAAATATTATAAGGAATATTTTTTACGAATTTATAAAAAAAGATATAGGTGTCGATTAAATATTTAATTGCATTACTGTAATTAAATTTTTAAAGATCTATAGAAAAAAATATGAGCATGAATGTAGCAGACATCAGACAAATTTAAAATTATAAATAAATAGAATAAATAATTAATAAAATAAAATTTCAAAAAAATGCGCACTTAGAAAATTTTGAAATTAATAAGTGCATTTTTTATAAATTTGATTTTTTAAATTATTTACCCTATTTATTTATGATTTTATATTTGTCTGATGTCTGCTACATTCACACTCATTAAAAAATTACAATTACGAGTCAATTATTATTATTCTGTTAATCAATTAATTTATTGTCAATAAGAATTGATTAATTAATTAATTGATATGATAGTTAAAATAAAAATATTAATACTAAATTTATTTGTTTTGCAGTTTAAAGAAATAAACAAAGCTCATACAATATTAACAGATTTAACAAAAAGAAATATTTATGACAATTATGGATCCTTTGGTCTTTATGTTTCGGAACAATTCGGCGAGGAAAATGTCAATACATACTTTTTAATGACTTCTGGATGGTGCAAAGTGAGAATTACTTATCTATTTATATGGTCATACATATATATTTATTTTAATATTTTAATATATCAATAGATTGATGAGAAAAAAAAACTGAGCAAAGATTTTTTTATGATACTGACGATCCTGAAGTTAGCAGACGATCAAAAATTTTTGGATTTTTTTTGCACAATTGAATTTGAAGAAAAAAAAAACTATAAATATGCACATGTAGAAAATTTAAAAGACTATAAGTGCAATTTTTTCAAATATTTTTTTTTATAATTTCTCGCTTTAAAAAAATTCAAAAATTATTAGACGTCGGCTAACTTCAGTATCATTGATACTGTTAACCGACGTCTAATAATTTTTAGATTTATTTAAAAAGCGACAAATTATAAAAAAAAAAAATATTTAAAAAAATTGCACCTGTAGTTTTTTAAATTTTCTACATGTGCATTTTTTTAGTTTTTTTTTTTTTATAATTAATTAGTTGAAAAAAAAATCCAAAATTTTTGTCTTTTAACTTCAGGATCATTTTTTTTCTCATTTAAATATTTTAAATTAATATTCTTCTCATAACTTTTTTTTATATTGATAATATGAATAAATAATTGATTTAATATATATTTAATAATATGTAATTGTATAGGTCATATTTGGTGTATGTGCAATCCTAACGGGTTGTTACTGTTGTTGCTGTTTCTGTTGCTGTTGCAACTTCTGTTGCGGTAAATGTAAACCCGTACCACCGGCAGACAGTGGAGACTATCATAATTTACAGGTACTAATTAATTAATTATTTTTAAATAATTATTTAAATATAAGTATTATTTATAAAATTTATTTATGTGTAAAGACATAAAAGTTGAGATAGAAAAAATACAGAGCAGAAGGGCCTTAATGGATGGTAAAAAAAAAAAACATTAAAAAGTTGTATAATTTCGATTAGAAATTTCATTATCACATCAAATTAATTTTCATTCATAATTACTGTGGGCTCACTGATTAAACTTGTGGATGCTGATTATTAATTTATTTATAATTAACTATAGTGTGCTGTGCAGTTTATTTTATTTATTTTTAATTTATTATTAACAATATATTTTTTTTAAAAAGCTGCATGTGCTATTGCGTGTTGTCGTTGTTACATAAATTTATAGAGTCAAGGAACAAAAACTAGGAGATCGAGGTATGTGACTTAATTTTAAATGTACAGGCATTGTGATGACAAGTGTAATACAGGTGATTATTTTTTATTTTATTTTAATGAGCTTCGATATATATTTTTTTTTAATAGCTACTGCTTTATTCTTGTAAAAGTTTGTTGGTGTGCAAAAAAAAATTGATATTTTTTTAATAAGACGGTAAATATTTAGTCTAAAAAAATATGAGCTTGTATGTAAAAGGTTTAAAGGTCTCATTGTTTATACAATAAGACCTTATTTTAACATTTACATGGTGGCCACATTTCTGGGAAACCTGGAAAAATCAAGGAAAAGTCAGGGAATTTCGTTACAAAGCTGGAAAAATTACTTTCTTTTTTTTTGACTAAAAAAATTCGATAAATTTTTTTTCTGTCAAAAAATGGCGCGGCGCGAATGCGATTGTAAAATCTTGAAAAAAAAATTATTAGAAATTGATTCCAATAGTGAAAAAATGAAGCAGAAAATTAAAAAGTGTACCTGAAGATCCGAACATTTTTCGCGAAACGAAAATAAGAAAAAGGCATGAAAAGTAAACAATCTACTGGATATAGATTTCTGAAATGTTTTGCTTACGGGCTAGAATGCCAGCCGAAAATTGTAGCCACCCCTTAAATCATCTTTGAGCAGTTAAATTACATGAATTTTTTTAATTTTCATTGCGCGAAAAATGTTCCGATCTTCAGGTACATTTAAAAAAGGCTGTTAGAAAAAAAAGTCTTAGTAGAAACTGATCGTTAAGATCTTCAGCTATGAACATGTATATTGACAAATTGAAAAACCGAAAACATTAAAAGTATACATAAGTATTCAACTAATAAGTTTCACTATATTTCTTATTCGCGTACTTGATTAATATTCTATGAAACGTTCTTACTTATGAAATTTATTCTAGTGAAAATGAAAAATTTATTCATATTTTATTATAGAGTAAGTTATTGAAAAACAGATTTAAAATAAAAAATAATTCATTTAATAAATGAAAAAATCCTGATTATTGACAAATAATAAAATAACGTTTCATTTAACGACAATGATTGATTGTTTATTGAACTGACTCCCATTTTATCTATATTATTAAGAGAATAAGGAAAATTTTGTTCCCGCCATATCTATATGATAGAATTAGTTAATGTCATTGAATTTGGTATCATTAGATAGGTCTTGACTTGAATTTGTGCCTTTTCATAGTTCAAACTCTTTTTAATTGCCAAGTATTGAGATAAATAGATTTATCTATATCGTTCGAATTACATTTAAATTACGCGAGAAAAAAGACGATCGTATTTATTTTCTTTAAATAAATTAATACTTTAATTATTCTGTCACTAAATATGACTGAATGTCACTGAATATATAGCTATATTATTTATATCGCGTTACTTATTCCAAAATGACAGATTTTTATACTCCCTTTTGGTTTTAGGAAGCTTCTCAAAGCCAAAAAAGTGTGGATAGAAAAAAAAAGGATTCATTGACACAAAAAATCTTTACTCGCCTAAAGAAAATTTTTACTTACCCCAATAAATTTTTTGCATTGTGAATTGGAAACAAAAATTCATTTAGAACTAGAAAAAATTACTTGGTGCAAAAAATTATTTCTTGACCAAAAAAATCTTTTCTCGCCCCAAGAAAATTTTTGTATTTAATTGATAATGGATAAAATTTCTTGGTGCAAATTAAAATTTTTTGCGGCAAGAAATCCTTTTTCTGCGTATTTTATAAATTTAGTAATGATATTTGGGCAGTCACATAGTGACTGCAGGATGCTTGTTTTGATTTAAATGAATATTTCCAATGGTTTAATATTACTACTTATAGTCAGGGAATTTTTTATTTATTTGACTGGAATACCAGTAAGTCAGGAAATTTCAGTTTCAAAGATCTGTGGTCACCATAATTGGGCGCAAATTCAAAATACTCATAGAATCCAACACTTGTGTGATTTAAAAAAAATGTCAATTTTTAAATATAAACTACATACATATATATGAAGAATATTTTTACTATTGGGTCCGTATGTAATTAAGTAAGTAAAAAAAAAATTTGGTGTGCACGTAAATTATCCATTCACGCACGAAGCCAGTTTCGATTTTTTTTTTCTAATCGTTTCATTCATCACAAAATTAACGCATTTATTTTAATTTTATTTATTTACATCACGAATCCATAAGAAAAATCAGTGAGTTCGCATTAAATAAAAAAAAATATATATGTACATATATACATCTACTACTCACTGAATCGCTACGAAATAGAGTAAAGTTAAATTACAAAAGGATTTTTAATAAATAGTTTATTAAATTAATTAATTATAAATACTGTTAATTAGCATAAAAAAAATAAATAAATTATATTATTAATATAATTTATTATAACGGCAACGTATTCTTGGCACTGGAATTTCGTGCTCATAAAAATAATCCATAAAATCATGATTACATAAATCACATTCATTGCTCTAGGCATGGCTAATTTTATAATTTAAATAAAAAAAAAATTTGATAAAAATCATCGCTCGAAAAACTTCATTAATTATTTATATATTTAAATATATTAATTATCGATTGGATTTTATTTAATTAAATTTAAAAATTAATCTCATGGAGTTTTTTTGTAAAATCATATAAATAATTGTCATTAAAAAATCATTTAAAGTGTAGATGCACGCGTTGACTTTCATTGCCAGGCATGCCCCGCCTCAGTTTATTATTATTTTTATTTATAATTTCAAATGCATTTAGACTATTTTTATTTTATTAGAGCAGTTTTAAGTTGTTATTGATGTTGTAATTATAGCAGGGCCAGAATTCAGGTGATCCTGCTAATTCAGACCATGGTTTACGTAAGGTATGTATTATTTGTGTTGCTATTAATTACATCTTTCATTTTATTTATTAACACTTTAATTATTAAAACTTAAAAATTTCCTATCTTTTCATTCCACGCATGAATTTATTTATTTAATTGATAATTAATTCTTTTAATTATATAATTAATCCTTCGTAATTATAGACTAATCCTAAGCAAATGGGCTAATAATTTTTTGTATGCTTAAGGATATTGCTAATTAATTTATGTATTGAGTACTAAAAAATAAGGTGACATTTCTTTAATTTATTTGTTTATTAATTCTGGTTTAAAAATAAATTAATTTAAATTTCTACCGTTCACTCAGTAAAATTTTCATATTTATTATTGTGGTCAAAATGAAGTAGATGGCGCTGCTAAAAATAACCTTGTGTATAAAATTTATTGACATTTAAAAAATTTGTACATTAATAATTTAAAGACTCGGCTGTTAAATTCAAAAGTTTCATTAATATGAGTATAATTTATTTGATTAAGTATTTAATGTTTGCTCGCTTTTTTACACGACATTACTAATTCTAACCCTTGAAGTCGGCCATTTTGATTTTGAAGACTACTTACAATATATTGTGCGCATGGTAAAAATTTAGATGCTGATTACTAGATACCGCAGTAATAAAAATACGGAAATTATGTGATATGTAAATTTAAATTGACAGTAATAAATTATAAGGTACTCGCGGGTAATAAGGCTTAAGTGACAGAAATGATATTTAAAATAACCGCCTCCGTTAAAGGCTACTCTAGTAGAACATTCTTGCATAGAGATGTTACGACAAGTTTATAGAGTCCCAATACCACGTTCCCTGTCTTCTATACTTCATCATTCGTCATATGTTGTCGTAGCGCAGGAGAAATTATAAAAAACAATCTAGTCTTTTGACTCTTAAAAAGGATACTGATAGTTTTAAGTGCTGTTGAGCAAAGCAATCTAGTCTTCTGTCTTTAAAAAAGTATTGTTGCTAAATTTAAGTGATGATTCATCTCTAATACCAATTTTATTAAGTATAGTTTAACTATTCCAGTTTGTTTAACCCGTAGGCCTTATTACCCTTCCGTAGTAAAATAAGGCCTATTCGTATGGTTTTTGTAAAAGGTTAATTTTCTGTTTTTTTGTGGTATAAATTACCATTACTTCATTATATTTTATGGCTAATGTATTGAAATAAAGATTAATGATACATTTCGATAATTAAATGCAATATTTTTGATTCTATTCAAAATCTCCCTTAGCTAAAAAAATCCGCCTTATTTCCCGCCGGTAGCTTAATTGTGACTAACATAATTAGAAAAAAAATGTTTTGTCAGTATAATAAACTTAGTTGTAAAGTTATTAAATTTCAAGCCTGAAAATAAATCGCGCCTCATTGTACGGTATTATAATTAAATTAAAAAAAAAATATTAATCTAATAATATGAACATGAAATGTCTTTTAATGTAGACAGCAGTAATAATAAGACACATTTTATTTGTACGTAATTATGCATTAATAATTTAAATGAATTGTAAAATGACATATTTGTTTATTAATTGATTAATTAATTAATTAATTAATCCTTCGATCGATGATTACAGGGCGACGACAGTGATGAAGAAGCGGTAACAAGCCAACCTACAAGTGGTGCAGCACAAGGTTCTGCTTCAAATACTGTATTCGCTATGCCACCACCGCCATCGACAACTGCTAACGAAAGTACGAATTTAAACAGCGGGGGAGAACGCGTAGTTTATACCACCAGTATGTCTTCTCGATAATAATGCACGGCTGCACCTTCAATTATTTATTTGTCTTTCAGTACTGCTTAAATAGTACATTACGAACCAAAGGAGGAAAGTAGGACATTCACACCCGTGTGTGATTGTCTACTCGAGCCTAAGGCGATTCCTACCTTCCTCTGTGGTGTAATGTACAATTTTTCTCCAGATCTGCACCTGAAAGTTTAAATTTTTGCCTGTTTGTCGGAAGGATAAGAAATTAGCATGCGCTAATTTTTGTCATTCGTTTTCTCATAAAAAAAAGAACGACTTTCTTCCCTCTAAACAGGGCAGGAATATGAACTTTCGGCGCAGGTATGGCGAAAATTTTTTTTTAAGTCAAATAATTATTCGCGGATTTATTTCTGAATACCGCATGGAGTTAATTAGATTTTTTTTATTGTATAAAAATTTTGAAAGACATTAAAGTACCAAAGAAGGTGCTAAGTCAATGACAAGTCCTATCATTCGATAGGATACGCTTAGTTGTGGTATGATTATTATTATTTGCCTCAGGAATTTTTATTTTTATTTATTAAAGTTGTCGGTTGACTAACTAGTCATCTTACCACGTGAAATATCAATTATTCTTCAGTCAAAATATTTTAATATTTAGTTACAAACATAAATTTATGTTTTTTTTTTTAACTAAATTAATTTTTCATGATACCAGCGCCGAAACTTAAAGTTTCAGTGTCTCTACAGCCCGTCGAAAGAAGCTAATTTCAAGCCGATGCTGCTAACAACTGCTAGCGAATTCGTAATTCACAAATATCTTCATACTGCGGGCAGAAACATGCGTGTTTCTTCCCAAGGGAAAAAACACAATTGGTTCTGTCCGGTGTCAGTTATATTTAATGTTCATTTGCAGCCTTATTACTCTCCTTTGTTTGCTTGTCAATTTAATTTACTCATTTCATTCTTTAAGTGACTGTAAATCACGGATTTCTCATTCTCGCAATTCTCCGTATCATCGACTTGAAATTAACTTGTTTCTTACTGGCTGCTGACACTGGAACTTGAAGTTCCGATGCAGGTAATCGTGAAAAATCTAGTGTATGACTCAGGATGATACACGATTTCAGACTGCGAGTGATGTCAGCCAACTTCATCCTGATCTAAAATCGTCTTGTTTCATACCTTGTCACACAATATCGATACTGCCATTCTAATACGTCGTATCCCACATTTGGGAAATTTTTCAGGAGACGATAAAAACGTTTCACGGTCGGCAAAGAAAATTATTTGTAATATGTTTACATTGGTATAACCTACAAATTTACTTTCATGTTTTTCATAAAATACAGGCATTTGTAGTGAATAAATAATTTTGAATCATATGCTGTAAGAAGAGTAAAAAATTATGTATAATTACCTTCTTACTGATGTCGTTAATTACTTCCTTAAAATTAATTTAAATTAATTAATTGAAAATGTTAAGCGTGACTGAACCTATGCGAATGTGGGATACGACATATTAGAATGGTGCGAAAGTCTGCGTGTAGGATACGACATATTAGAATATTTATTCAAAAATACCAAATAAACAATTTGACCTCTAAAATTTTGACATCAGCTTTACATTGTTACAATGATTCCATTTTTCAAAAAAAGTGAAAATGTCAAATTTTGTGGGATACGACGTATTAGAATGACAGTATCGATATACTACTTCATTTTATTTTATGTAATTAGAGAGAGCAGTAATCGTATTATTTTACGATAAATTATTTTGGTTCTTTTTTTCTTAATTTGTTTATAAATATACATTATTTGGTTACTTATTCAGTATTTTTGATAATTAATTTACTTAATCATGTTATTAATTTATGGAAAAAAATCGTTTAATTTTTCTCAAAGCCATTAATTTTATCCGACAACTTTGATAAATTATAATTATTGCTATAAAAATTATTTTTTCACCTCTGATTGATGCCACTGCTTTTTATTATTATTACTATTATTTTTATTATAATTACTATTATTATTATTATCATTATTATTATCATCATAATTATAATTTACTTTGGTATCATTACATTAAGATTATTTTTATTTATAATTTTAATTTATATCAGTAGTTTTTTTTTACACAAATCCATAACAAAAAACTTATTATTTAATTAATCAAATTAGAAATTATAATTTGATTAGGAAAATATTGTTTATACATAAGTATTATTAGTAAATGATTAAAAGTCAATTATCTTACGTTTTTATTTTAATTTCTATTGTCTGCAGCTATTCATCAAAGAACACCCTTTACGACCTCAACTGTTGATTCCCTATAATCCTACGCCAATTTTTTATTTCTATTCAAATTCATTATTATAATTTATATCATCATTCCTGTATATTAATAAACTTTTTTTTATTTCGAGATTTGATGCATTTTTTATTATTTTATTTATTATTACTTAGAAATTACGAAAAAGTTCAGTACTTTTGAAAATTATTTTTTTTTTGTAGATTCGATTCTGATTATGATTTAGTTTTAAAAGTTTTATTCGAAATTTGAATGTTTTCCATGCACTATTTTTTTCGTAGACTGAATTTCTTGGGCGGTATTTTCTGATTGAAAAAATTTATAAAAAACCTATTGAATAATTTCTTACTTATGATTAAGGTCGCCGTTGGTTTTTACCCCTACTATTAGAAAACAAGTCTAATCTCACGCCGTACTACATATTAACATTAGAAACCGAAAATTTCCGATGATTCCCGACGACGAGTTACTTTATGGGAGATCTTTACGTCCAATGACTAGACTTTTATAACCATAATGTAATTTCCCTGATTAAAAACTCCGATTGAAACCAATGAATTCTGATTGAAAGTCTATCAGATTTCAATCGGAATTCAGCGGTTTCAATCGGAGTTTTTAATCAGGGTTAATTAATTTATTAATCGATTCAAGATATTGAAAGACTCGTTAATAAAACGACAACGTACTTACACGGAGAAAAATGTCGGCTTAAAACCTACCAATTTTTATTATGCTGACGACCAAACTTGAAACAGGACGTGAAGTATCCAAAAAATTATTATGCTGTATCACAGTACTAACTACGCGCGAAAAACATCGATGAGCCTTAATAACAATTAATTTCATACATTATAATAAATGTGATGCGGCATAATAATTTTATAAGAGCATAATAACTTTTTGGATGCTCCACTTCCTGTTTCAAGTTTGATCGACAGCATTATAAAAATTGATCGGTTTCAAGCCAACATTTCGGCTGCCCAATTTCAAAACACAGTAACTGACAAAAATAAAATTTTTGAAATATGTATCGAATCATGTTTACAAGACTTCATTGGAACTAAAAATGCTAAAAAAATCGATTTTCAAAAATTTTTCACTTACTGTGTTTGGAAATTGGGCAGCCAATTTTGATCCGTGTATTATTTTGCTAGGATATGGATTTGAAACATAAAAAATAAAATACTTACAGTTGAATTAAATTATCGGTCTAGCGAAATTTATTAAATAAATTTCAACCCACAAAATTTGAAATTTTTCTAATAATAGAATTTTGACATTAAGACTTTACTGAAATTTAATTACAAAATTTCATCAAATAGGTGACATAAAATAACTACTTAACTTTTTTAAAAATCTCTATCTTAGAAAAATTGTAATTACGTTGTCCTTCTTTCAAATAATGCCTTACATTTTTTTTTGGATTAATTAATTAATAAAATCAAAATACGGTTATTGTTGCTCAACATCATTGGGAAAATTTTTTTAATGAGGGGGGGGGGGGGGCTATCGTATGAGAATACCTTAAATACGCCTTAATCTTTTGAATTAATTGGCAAAATATGATCCCGCATGTAAATACCATATATGATAAATATATATGACAAAATATATAATCAATATGGGACCATATAAATGGCCAAAAGCGATATATATTTTCTTATATATAATATAGTAAGTTTTAATATAATTAATTATATACGTAAGTTTATAAGTTAATACATGTTTTATATGTATTTATAAAAATATATGTAAACTTATAAGTTAGCACCTATATGTATTAATATATTGATAATTATGTATGTAAATTTGTAAGCTAGCATATATATATATATTTTGAACACAATGTTTGAATCTTATAATAGAGAGAGGAAGACAGAAAAGAATAGATTTTATTTATTCTTACATATATGGGGAGACTTATATGTTTCTATATATCGAAAAATATACAAAAATTTATTAAGTTAAATACATACATAAATAACATTTATTTTTGAACATATTAAAATTATAAGTTTTCAAATATATGAATAATATATTGAAGTTATACGGAAATATATGAAATCATATAAGAGAAAACATATATAGAAATATAATAAAATCGGCCAAAATCTATATATAGTTCTATATAAAAATTCATGTATTGTCACATATATATTTATATCTGTAACGTATATTTTTTAATATATGTTTACCATATATGATATTTTCATGCGGGATATGTAATTTAAAATTTTTTTCTATTAAAACTAAAGTTCAATAGGTTTTTATTTGAATTAGATAGATTAATTAATATTTAATAATTAATAATATATTTTTTTTGACAATAGCTACAAATCCTTTCGCAGCAGCAACTGTAAATCCAGTTACAAATCCATTTGCAGCAGGTGCAGACGCTACTGCAGCCTCTGCTGGTACCAAATGGTAGTAAGGAATCAATATAAAGAAATAATTATTAAAAATGATTATAAAATTTGGACATTATAGAGGTCATAAAAAATTTGAAAATTTTTATTAGACATCTGTCCTACTTATTAATTATATTAATTGGACACTCGATAATATAAAAGAAATTCATTATAATAACAAACAATAATAATAATAACAAAAACAATAATTATAATAATTATAACAACATTCAATTTATAATATTTAATAATCATTAAATCGTATTATCAACGACACAATTCATAACTTGAAAGGAAAATTAAAATAATATTAAATTTGTCATTAATATAAATAAAATTAACGTGTATATTCAAAAACAAATAGTCTAAATTTGAAAAAAATGATTTATTTATAAAATCATTTTATTAAATTTAAATCACGATGGCATTTATTTTTTAATTGATATTCAAATTTTTTTTTATTAGTAATTATTATTAATGGTGTGTTTGGACCCCCGCCTCGGCGCACTAGAGCGCCCGCCATTTACCCGAGAAAATTAAAATTCATAATTCAATTATTAGAAAAAAAGTTAATTACCAATAAAAAAATTTTATAAATTATCTACTGCGCTAATTGGGGGCACTGTCTGAGAATAGTCTTAAAAAATATATAAATAAAAATCGATTTTATCATACGATCTGTCTGCAGTAAATGTGCGTGTGTAAATTGTGTGCATGTAGCATAACAAAATTGATTTTTATTAATTATTATTATTTCAAAAAGTAAGTAAATATTATTACTTTTAGGTATAATACGTGACTTATTAGTGAAAGTTAATTAATTTATGGCATACATCTATTAAAAAGTAATGATTGGTCAAATTGAGAATTGGTATCTTAGATACTGATTTTTCAAGCCGAAAATTGCAAAAGTTACTAACTTTTATTTTATAAATTCGATATCACTGATCAATTATTAGCTTAAAATATCATTTATTCATCATTATAAATAAATTAACAATATACATAAATCGAATAAGTGGTAAATAATAAAACGAAAAATTAGTATACTAGATACTGATTTTTTGCTCATAAAAATACCGAAAATTTTTAACTCTTATTTTATAAATTCTGTCCCATTGACTAATAATTAATATAAAATGTTATTTATTCGTTATTATAAATTAATTTATCATATACATAAATCGAATAAGGGGTAAATTTTTAAAATTTTTCTATGTTTATTTGAATAGTGATAAATAACTGTAGATACCAAATTATCGATTCTTTTTTATATTAATTTTACGAAATTAGAAATTTTGCTTTTCTATGTGTATCAAATTTTGATATAAATAATTTTGTCATATATAATGATCCTGGTTTGATATTAGTATACAAATATACTAATTTTGAGTCAAAAATAAACTACAAACTATTAAAATTTTGAGCATCATTTTTTTCCGTGTATATGATTAATCATAATCATACATTAAGATTCGCTTACTTGAATTTCACTTTAATCGAAATATTTGATAATTCATACATTGTTTTTTATTGGTAATTAACTTTTTTTCTAATTATTTAATTATGAATTTTAATTTTCCCGGGTATGCGGGGGCACCCGAGTGAGCCGGGCGGAGGGTCCGAACACACCAGAAGTGTTCATTTTTTTTTTATTTTGAAAAACTGATTAATTTTTAAATTAAAAAATCAATAATCAATTGAAGTTTATTTAAGAATTAAAAATATATATTAAGATAAATTAATCGATTGTTGTACTTAAATTATTTCGAGTGTTGTTTGATTATTGAAATATATTTATAATTATATATATAAATATTATATATTTTCTTTTTCAAGTAGAAAAGTAAGTTTGTATCAGATGAATGTTAATAATCACAAACAAGAAAAAAAAAATCTAACGCACTTAAAATTGAGAGCTTAATGAAAGCCACTAATTAACAATAATTATTAATTGTTTAATTGAATTATTTTGATGAAATTGAATTTAAAATAATAAAACAATGCCTAAGGTGCCATTTTAAATAATAGTTTTCATATAAAAAAAAAATAAATAAATAAACTTATACACTTTTATTTCCTATTAACTTATTAATTTATTTATTTAATTAATTTGGCATTTATGTTATTTAAGCATTTAATATATATTTTAATGAATCGATATCCTTAGATAGTTTAATGATAATAAATCTTTTTAATTAAAATGAGTGATCCATATATCCTTATAAATCCAAAATAATTATAATAAAAATATGAAAATTAAATAAATTTAAATTTAAATAAAAAAAGACACTTCCAATGCTTTTTATCAGTGTGTTTAAATATATAATTATTATTTGCATTGTTATATTTAATAATCATAGACAAGTGTTTTAATAAGAAAAAAAAAAAAAAAAAAAAAAAATCAAACAATATTTAACAATCTTCCGCTTTCACGAAAAACTCCAATTACAATAAAGATGCTTGCATCCAAAAAAAATTATACTAAAACTACAGGGCACAGGTTTGAATAAAAAGACCCTCATAAATTTGTTCTTAAAGTTATAAAAAAATAAAAATAAATAATTGTTTCTACATATGGAGAAATTATTCTAGTTCTAAATGCTATGGTGTCATAGTAAAGCCGAGGCATGTGGCAAAAGCAGACAGAAATTTAAATAAACACATGGAAAAATTACTATGGCCGTTGTAAAATTTCCAATGCGATGGTTGCAGTAACCTGTGATTTAATCGCGGCCACAGTAATTGTTCCATGTGTTTATTAAAATTTCTGCATGGAGAAAAATAGAGACAAAAATGTATGACTTTTTATTATGCTGTCGACGAAACTTGAAACAGGAAGTTGTCACCAAAAAAGATCATGTTGTACTGTAATTATTACTGTGAGCATTTAAAAATTTTTCACACTCTACTGTAATTCTTATTTTCGACGAATAATTTTTATTACAATTTATCAATAATTTTTAAGTGTATAATCATTTGTACTTCAGTATAGTAATTTTTTGGCAACTCAACTTCCTGTTTAAAGTTTCTTCGACAGCATAGAAAAAACTCATACATTTTTTAACTCTATTCTTCTCCATTCCAGTCGTATTCGGATTACGTTAATTTACCGGATTTTACCATAAAATACAGTATTTCTACGGAAATTTACGGCATTTTATTGCGATTTTCAGTAAAATGTGGTATTTTACAGTAAATTTACAGTACAATGTTCCGTACTTTGCGGCATTTTTACCGTAAGCACCGTATGTGTTTTCATTTTTACAGGTTTTACAGTGCAATACTTCATTTTACGGTAAAATAGTGCAGGCTTGCCGCAATTTTATGGTAAATTACCGTTCTTGTACTGCCGACGTACGGTAAAAATACCGTAGTTTTGCTGTGAAATGCCATACTTTTGCTGTATAATTCTATACATTTATCGTAAATTACCGCATTGCCGAAAAACGCTGCAATTATTCAGAAATTACGGTAATTACCATGATTCGGATCCGCCAGGTATGCAGAAAATACAATTAACACGTGGAAAATTACTGTCTTCACAGTAAAATTAACCACGATTCTAGTAATTATTCCATGTATTTATTTTAATTTCTGCAGATGGCCAACATAGTTTGTCTTTACTATGACACCATAGCATTTAAAATTAGTATAATTTCTCCATGTATTAAAGTTATGTAGTTTTTGAATATTTACCGCCGTATAGTTTGTCTCAACTTATTTAAGTTTTACTTACTACGAATTTATTTATCTGCCTATTGGCCTAAAAATATCATTGTCTGTTAAATACAAAAAAAAGAAGCATAATTCATGTATTTAAAATAAAATTTATAAAATTGTTGAGGCATCCTGATACTTAATGTTGATCGCTTTTAATTATATACTTCTTTACAGATTATTTATATTCGTATAACAATCATTAAAAGACGACATTAATTTGAATATATAATTAATGAAGTAAATTATTTTAGATGTTACAGTATTGTAATCACGTGTAACGTTTGTAAGTTGAAAACAATATTTTTTTTCTTTATCTATATTAAAAAAATAAAATAATGAAAAAGTATAATTATTAAAATATATATATATATATATATATATATATATATATATATATATATATATATATATATATATATATATATATATATATATATATATATATATAATTATTATTAATTATTAAATAGTTAAAGAGTCATGCGAATATATCAATTTTAAATGATAATAATAATACTATTAATAAAATAATTAGCGATATCGTGTAATAAGATACGCAATATTGTAAATAAAAAATAAAAACAATCGTTTATTTGATTTATTTTATGTGAAAATAACTGTAGCCCATATTAATTTATCAGTTGATTAATCAATTAATAAAAAAGTAATTTTAATATTCATTTTCATTATTAATTAATAGTTAAATACAAATAAAATGTTGATTAATTATTATTACAGCTGCTGGTTTCTCAGCCAAAAAAAATTAATTTTACAATAAAAATATAAATTTTATCAATTTGATTGTGTTTTTTAATTTAATCGTTAGTGTAATTATATAGTTGTAATTTACGTTTCTTATTTCACTGGACATCGTGGCACCTCTATATAAATTGATAATAATAATAATTTATTGTTTCTTAGCCTCTGGCTATTTACAAGTTCAACTAAAATTAACATTAAAAATTTACATTAGAAATTTACATTTAAAATTTGTAGGTGTGCATTTTATCACAGTTATAATTTCTTTTTCGTTAGTTTCATTATACTTTTTCATAGTTCCATTGTGCTTTTAATTTTATCGAATAAGCCCACATTTTGTTTGATATAGTCTTTTAGTTTCAGTTTAAATAAATTGATTCGGTTTTCATTTGTCAATTCATAGGGCAATTTATTATACCAACTTAAACCTCTGTATACTAAAGTTTTTTCCGCCGATAGAGTTTTTGTTCGCGTTATTTTTAGTGTAGCCATGCTTCTAGTTACATAATTTGTTTGATTGAAATCGAATTCACCATATAAATAATTAGGATATAATTTATTTCTTACTTTATGGATCAATAAACATGTATTGTAAACTATTTTCTGTCTAACTGACATCCAACCTAGAGTCTCCAGCATAGTTTTTAAATTAGTATATTTATTAACACTTAAAATAACCCGCATCGCACGGTTTTGGAGCTTTTGTAAGCAATTCAACTTATTTTCAGAATAGTTCAGCATTATTGTACTACAGTACTCAAAATGTGGTACTACAATCGATTTAAATATTTGACATTTAGAGTAGCTAGTTACTACGTTATCCAACCGTCTGAGCATATTTACTTTTTTAGCAATTTTATTGCTTACATTTTCAGCGTTTCGATTAAATGTCAGATTATCGTCAACTATTACTCCGAGATATTTTGTCTCTATAACGTACTTTAATTCATGATTATTTACCACCAATTTACAATTATTTTTTATATTTTTTATCCGCTGATCATGCAATACCATGTAAACTGTTTTTTTTTCATTTATTTTAAGTTGATTATCATTTAACCAATTATTTAATCGTATCAAACATTCATTTAATGTAATTTCTATAATATCAAGATCAGTCCCCTTTACTGTAATAATCATATCATCGGCAAATAGTTTGATATCTACACATTCACTTTTTATAATACTTATGATTTCATTAATATAAATATTAAACAAAATCGGACCTAATTTGGAACCTTGCGGCACACCAAAATTGATTTCACGTTCATCCGAAAATGAGCCCTGAAATTTTACTTTCTGTCGCCGATCTGAAAGATACGATTTAAACCAATCGAGTACTGACTTTCTCAACCCCAATGTATGTAATTTCTCAAGTAGCTTATGACGGTTTACAGTCTCAAATGCTCGGGCGAAGTCGACATAAACAATCCCTGTAAGTAAACCCTTATCTAAATTTTTACGCCAATGGATAATAGAATGCTGTAACGTTGTCTCACATGAATGATTTATCCGAAAACCTGATTGTTCAGGCCGAATAATATTATTCTTTGTAATAAATTTATCTGATTGGACTTTTACTAATTCTTCTAGTACTTGCTCTAATACAGGAAGTGTATTTATTGGACGTAACTCTTCAGCTTTTGTTGTCCCTTTGATTTTTTGTATAGGTGTTATAGTAGAAACTTTCCATTTATTAGGCACCACACCTAATCTTAAAGACGTATTCATCATAAACAATATTAGATCGCTATTTATACTCCAAATGAGCTTGAGAATGTCAACATTAATATTATTGTTTTTACCTTTATTACAGTCAAGATTCTTAATTAACTTATCAACTGTCCCATAGTGTACTTCATCAAATTTATCCCATACATTAACGTCACAAAAAGTTTGATAAAAAGTAATTAAGTTAAAAAATAAATTATTTTCAATGAAATAATCGATTAGATCTATGTAAATGACGTATATCTAATTTGTTCTACGCAGAAGGTCTACGCAGACACACTGTGCCTAAAGAAAAATTCATTAGATTTTACGGATACTTAGAATTTTCTTCGATATTTAAAAGACCATTTGTCGAGACTCGCCGAGATCTCTCCGTAATAAATATACCGTATACATACTTCGACTAATAACGATCGAGATCTATTTTTTTTTTGACTTCATCATTTACTACAATTTATGTTTATGTCTAAATTTCATTTTATTTACTTTTGTTTTGTATTGTTGTAAAATCTAACGGAAGTGAATTAAAATATACAATCATTAATAAGACATTAGTTTGTTCTTATTAAATTTATCATAAATTTATTTAAACATTCCTTTTAGATTTAAGTATTTTTTATGATAAAAAACATTTGGAGACTATTTCCTCACATCAACAATACTAACTACGGCACTGTCGATGAACGCAGCACGAGATTCAAATGAGTGGAAGGGTACTCACAGGCACACTACTACTCTCACATGTCACTCATACATGCTCACGGGACTCTACGATTCGCGCTCTCCCCACTAGTCTCACACGTAGACGTTTCAAGGACCTTTGACTCTAAAGGGTCAATATTATATACAAGGCCCAAAATTTACTTTGAGCCTCGAGCAGATCTTGAACAAGCCATGCGTAAGTATACCTGCCGTAAGTTACTGGTGCAAGAAATGCGCTAGAAACTTTTAAACTTCACCGGATCTAAGATGTCTTCAATATTCTTGTGTAGAATGCCTTGAGTAAGTCATGCACAAGTCTTGATGACGATTTCTTGCTACATGATCTTGCGCAAGACCCATACGTAGAAAAAGACACTAGTGACTAGGGGTTTTGCTCAAGGCACTGCCACCAGAATCTTGCTCAAGCGAGAGTTACTTGCTCTCTAAACCTGAAATAGTGAATTATCACTAATTCACAGTGTATATTCACTATTTGCCACAGCTAAAAGTCGACCACTTGGAATTAGTGCATATACACTCATTTACCCAGTGATTTTAAAAAGTAATGTTTTAAATCTACTGTGTAAAAAGTAAAATTTTCACGAACTATACATAAAATTCACTTTTTTCCAGTGAATTAGTTGATCACTGGGAAAAACAGTGAAAATTTAACTATTTCAAGTTTAAAGAGTGGGTATAGTGGAAGGGGTTAGGGTAGACAAAACGGGGTACCCCCAAAATTTTATTAAAAAAAAATTTTATATCCTAAATGGTTTTTAAACATTTCAAAATTACTTTTGTAAATATAATTAAACATTATTTTGAATATTTTTTGTTAAACTTTTTCAAAAATCAATTATCAGTTGGAAAATATTAATGACGTTTGTTTTATGAAAAAAATTATTAAAAATTTTGTTTTTCTTCTTTTGTATCCAATAATCATGTAAAATATAATTTTTCTTCATGTAAATTACTTGCAAAAAAATTTAACTTAATCAAATTCATTTAAAATCCAGAATTTTTTTTCTTTTACCTTTTTTATGGGGTACTCCGTTTTGCCCGCAAAGGTGAAAAATTTTTTTTTTTAACGGTAACTGAAAATTTATTCTATTTACTTTGAATTTCATTAAAATAAAAAGGATTTAGTGTATTTGAGTCTTTGAAAACTTGGCATTTCCTCAAGTACCTTCTTTCGCCCCTCCCTCCCCTACTATTATTACTAATAATTAATTGTTTTTATTAAAAATAAATCGAATTTGAAAAAAAAAACTCCGGGATTTTATTTTTTATTTAACAAAACAAAGTAACTATTCAATGTTTCATTTGTTTATTAAAGCCAACTTCATTAATATTAATGAAGAAATTGGTTAATGTAATAAGTTAACTGGTTAATAATTAACATAAATAAGTATATAAATGGGAAATAAAATAAAGTTAAGAGATTACACTATTCCGGCAATCGAAGAAAGGATTAAAGACTTAGTAAAAAGACGAGTAAATCGTCCAGATGGTATACCGGCAGAACGTGCTAAAGAAAAACTGGTTAGTAATTAAGTTAAGTGATTAAAGTTATATTAAGTGAAGAAAATAAAATGTATATAGTACTTTTAAACTCATACTATTTACCAGTTTAAATACAAGGAATACCGTAAAGAGCGACAAGATTCTCTCGGTACAGTACATCGTCACGTATTAGAAGTCGTTGCTTTTATTTTGGATACAGATGTTACTGTTTTGGAGGATGGGCTCGTTGATAAAGACGAGTATCTACAGATATTCACAAGTTTTTTTGCTAAAGGCGGACGTCAAGCTCTAATAATTCATTATCAACCCATGACACCACCACCTTTTGGTATAAAGTACCGCGTAACTTGTAATAAAAAATTTTAAAATAATTACTTTTATTTTTTATGATTACGACTAGTACTATAAACTTTAATCTGCAGCATAAATTTTATTTCTTGCTCTGTACACTTCATACTTTTTTTTTCCTACTACTCTAGTCATAATTCATTATTATTTATTGTTAAGTTAATAAATAATTTAGAATCTGGAAGATGGGATTCAAATAATTCAATGGACAATTTTCTACGTTGCTGCGTTACTGACGGAACTACGGAAAAATTATCAGGAAAATGTGTTGTTGTCTATCGTTTAAACCCAGATACTAATTTTGAAATTAAACAATTACTTGAGGTAATTTAATTTTTATTAAAAGACATTCAAATATTTTTTTTTTAAATTTATGGCAATAAAAATTTTCGGCGGCAATTTTTTTTGAATTTTTGAATCAGACTGAAAAATTTTCATAACAGAGTTCATAAAAAATTTTTTTTTGTAATATTCCGAATTTAATGTTTTTTATTTTATTGAGAAATAAAACGAAATAATTTCGATTTTGTCCCTCAGTTAACGACAAATTTATTACAATTAAAATTAATAAAAATACTTTGAAGTATAAATTAAAATTTATAAAAAAAAATTTTTTTATTCTGATAAAATTATTCAGAAAGTCAGTCTTTGAAATTTAGTGACTCAAATTAAGCTAAGCCACAAAAGTTATTTTAAAGAAAAATAAAACTTGGTATTATTTTAAAAATGTATTCAAGGAAACGTATTACGCTTACATGGAAGTTGAAGGCAAGTTTAGTGGCGCATTGAGTAGTATCTCAGGTCTTATTTCCCGATTGAACGCGCCGGCAATAGAGATTAATAAACAGTGGGGTGATCTACTGAGGAATCAAGTAGGAACGAAGATTAAGGACAATTTCATTGGCGACTTTAAGGATTTTTGTCAATTTATACAAAGTAAATTTATTTTTCTTTCAACCACGTACCAACGCACTTAATACTTTTTGCTTTGATAGACCCAAGTCATCAACTTTAATTTATCTAGATTTTTTTTATTACTCAGTTGTTAAATTTCGCTCTCTATCTAGATTTTACTGCTATTTTTTTATCCCGCTGAAACTTTAAAGATTTTTTGTTACTAGCGACGAATGCTGATCTAGAGAGTGTTCTGAAGTTCAATGAATATCAAGACGTTTTTGAAAAATATGCATCAAGTATGGAAAATGTGATCGAGAGTGCGAAGAATTATGACGCGATTATTTTAGTCGAAGAATGTGTTCGTGTTTGGATGAAACAAATGGAACGGGTAATTTTTCATTAATTAATTTAAATGTTTATTACTAAGGATCCGCTAGCTTTCAAATTTATATAAATATATAAATATATTTTTGTTCAGAGTATAATATTCCGTATATTATAAAAATAATTTTCTTAATTATTTAAAAGTTACCTCTAAACATTTAAAAATTTTATTAATTACGCGGCAAAATAAGAGGTTTAAAAAAAAAGTTTATGTTTCATTTTACCCACTTTTTGAAAAAAGGAATAAAACTGCAAAAAAAAATCTAAAAAACCGTTGACCCTGCGGGAAAACCTTAAAACTTCCCGCTGTTTTTGAACTCAGGAGGCAGAGTCTGGATTTTCTATCGACTTTCTAAAGAATTTCTAAGACGGCGTTTCTGATCAAAATAAAGGCGTCCGTTGGATGGTTGGAGGCCTCGAGGGTATCAGAAAAGTCTACTGGAAGAACATTAGCACATAGAAGCGAATGAAAATAAATTTCTTCTCTTCGAGCTCAAAAAACTGTTAGACACGACAGAATATACATCGATACTGCCATTCTAATACGTCGTATCCCACAAAATTTGACATTTTCACTTTTTTTGAAAAATGGAATCATCGTAACAATGTGAAGCTTATGTCAAAATTTTAGAGGTCAAATAGTTTATTTAGTATTTTTAAATAAATATTCTAATATGTCGTATCCCACGCGCAGACTTTCGCGCCATTCTAAGATGTCGTATCTCACATTCGCATAGGTTCAGTCACGCTTAACATTTTCAATTATAAATTAATTTTAAGGAAGTAATTAACGACATCAGTAAGAAGGTAATTATGCATAATTTTTGACTCTTCTTACAGCATATAATTCAAAATTATTTATTCACTACAAATGCCTGTATTTTATGAAAACTATGAAAATAAATTTGTAGGTTATACCAATGTAAACATGTTACAAATAATTTTCTTTGCCGACAGTGAAACGTTTTTCTTGTCTCCTGAAAAATTTCCCAAGTGTGGGATACGACGTATTAGAATGGCAGTATCGACATTTTACTGAAAAAAAATATTTTTTTTCGACGATTTCTTTGGAACGAATCAACAGATTCGAGCGTTTTTGGTAGCTATCAAAAGAGCTTACTAAGGCTGAGAGCTTATTTCATTTCGAGCCGAATCGGGCGAGTGGTTTATGAGTTATACGAAAAAAATCTAAAAAAAATATGGCACACACGCGGCCGGACGTCCATCCGGAAATGGAATAGCTTTATCGGACCTCAAAACCTTGAGATC
The DNA here is from genome assembly GCF_029852145.1 of Microplitis mediator. Classification (NCBI taxonomy): domain Eukaryota; kingdom Metazoa; phylum Arthropoda; class Insecta; order Hymenoptera; family Braconidae; genus Microplitis; species Microplitis mediator. Next base: position 14,841,199 of record NC_079979.1, read on the forward strand.
TGATAAAGACTCGATTTTCGAAAATCAGACCGAAACCAATCACTCCCCTCTTTTTGAAAATTTTCAATTTCTATAGCGGGAAGTTAAAAAAAAAAAATTGAATACTGCTCAGAAAAGACCAAATTGTCTCGTCGTTCCCTAGATCCTATAAATAATTTTTTTTTCTGGAAAATGATCTCATTTTACCCCGGACGGGTCTTCTGTATGAAGCATATATATTATTAATTTTATTATAATAACGATAATGATAATAGTAATAATAAATAGGCACTTGTTGAGAGCCAACAACTACGTCGTGAAACGGAGGATGTCGGACCAACCGCTGAGCTTGTCTACTGGCGAGGAATTCTCACACGTTTTTCTTACATCGTTGACCACATAAAACGAGCAGAGACACAGATGTTCATAGCACTATTAGTTAGAGCCAAGTCTAAGCTTGTTAAAGTTACTCTCATTACATCTATTTCAATTTTATTAAACACTTAAATTTTCAAAAATTTACTTAAAAAAAAAAAATTATTTCATTAATAGAAGTGGAAAAAGCTTGATGATGATATTACGATGATCGAACTACTGGCTCGAGATAACGTTAAATATTTATACGCAATTGAGAAATATACCCGTCCGTTATATTTATTAGATCCTACTAAAATTGGTCAGCATTTACCTGCATTGATGCATTCGATTCGTATGGTCTATACTACATCACGTTTTTTTAATACTCAGAGAATGATGACTGCGTTATTTGTCAAGGTGAATATTCATTAATTCACATTAAAAAAAAAACACAATATCAATTATAATTGATGAGTTGATAATTGCTAATAATTTTACAGTAATTCTGTAAGTGACATAAATATTTTCGTTAATTTTTTTTTAATTCGATAATCAAAAAGTTTAACGATACAAAAAATCATTAATTAGTTACTTAATTATTTTTAATTAAAAAAAAAATTATGTCTTATTTTCTGGTAATCAAAATTCTTAAGCATTGAACTGAGTTTAAAAATTTTCAAATTAATTATTTTTTATAATACAAATTTTTGTAAAAATATTTTTTTTTACTGTCATCAATTAAAAAAAAATTTCGTCTTATTTTTGTATAATTAAAATTTTTAGTTATTGACGTGAATTTCAAAAATTTTTTAATGCATGGTTTTTTTTTTTTTTAATATGAATTTTTGTAAAAATTTTTTTTTTAATCTGCAATCAATTAAAAAGAATTAATTAAAATTGAATAGTAAAATAATTAATAAGTTAAAAAATATATTAAAATAAAGAGTTAAATTTTTCTAGATAACCAATCAAATGATTTTAAATTGCAAATCGTACATAACTAAAAATGAAACACTTGACATTTGGCGAGACGAAAAACCATCAGTCATATCACGGATGAAAGATTGCATAAATTTATACCATCAATATTACGAGTCTTACAAAGTTATGTTGAAGAATATTGAAGAGGCTGACGAACGGCTGATCGAAGTATCAGAAATGTATGTTTTTGGAAAGTTTGATAAATTTAAGACACGTTTAAATAAAGTAAGCTCGTTAAATAAATTACGTCTTTAAGTGTCCTAGACTTTTGCCCAGACAAAAAGTTTAAATATTAAATTATTTTTTTAGCTCATCGATGTCCTAGAGACAAATATAAGTCATTCGGTACTTGAAAGCTCGACAATTGAGGGTATCGATAACTTTGAAAAAAAATTAACGTCATATTTTAATAAAATAGTGACACAAAGTTACAATCCGTTGGATCACCGAAAGCCATTTTTTGATATCGACTACGAGGAATTTAAGAAAAATGTCAGTGAGACCGAGTTTGAAATGAGAGTTTTCTTTTTCAAAACAGTTTCACTTGCTCCGAATATCGATGAGGCTTTGCGATTGGTTCTTAGGTACTTCAGAGTATAACTTTTGCTTACTTTTTTTTTTGTAACTATTATTTTATTTTATTACTGTGGTTAAACTTAAAGTTTGTCACTGAAAAAGGTTTGAAAAGCTAAAGTTCGAGCGGGAGTTGTGGATCGATCGCAAGTACCTGGAGCTTGTGACAATGTACCAAAAGGAAGTCGAAGCAATACGAGACAGATACAACGAAGACAGATCCTCACCACCTTTACCTAGAAATGTACCACCTGTTGCTGGTAGAATTTTATGGATTAGACAGTTATACAGACGTATTGAAATACCTATGGATATATTTAGAAAACGAGACAAAGTAATAACGCATGAGAGGATGCAAAAGTGTATTAAAATTTATAATTCACTTGTTCGTGTTTTTGTTCATTACGAAATTATTTACCACAAAGCTTGGTTTGATTCTGCTGAAGTTGTAAGTTCATTTTATTTATTATTAATTTTCATTTCTATAGCATCCTGATTTTTTTTTTATTTTTCAATAAAATTTTTAACAACTTGATAATTATGGACGGAATTTATTTTTAATTTAATCTAAAACTTTAGAAATTTTTGGGGCAAATTCATGCTAATTGTTTAGGTGTAACTTTACATTAATTAAACGCTAATTATTTTTGTTTTACATGACAATTTTATGAAACTTTCTAATAATTATTAAGCTCAAATTATTATTTTTAAATTTATTAAATTTAAAAAGTTTCAAAATTTCTATCTTTGAATTTGTAAAATTTTTTTTACTGTAGATTTTAAAAAATTTTATTTTATCAAACTTTTGGTTTTAACGATCAATTTTTTTATTGCGAGGGACGGGGAATTCTAAATTTTTGTAAATTTAAATTACACGGAGCAAAATGAACAGCGAAAATTTTTTTTTGAAATTTCAAAGGGCAACGTAGACGCCGTGGGGTAATTTGGACCATTAAAAAAATTTTTTGAAGAACTCATTTTATCCCGTACTTCAAATTTTTTATTTAAGAACTGGGTCATGTTTATACTGAATACTTATTTGAGTTTCTAAAATATTGTGGCTCAAATAAAAAAAAAATTTTTCATGTTCATAATTACTAATAAATTTAAAAATAGGTTCGCTTGGCATTAACGTCACCCCTACTGATCCGTGATCCGCAAACATATAAATATATAATAAATTTCGATCCATACATACGTGAAGTAATAAGAGAAGCTGAATACATGTCACGTTTGAATTTAAAAATACCCGAGTTCACACGCATAATAACGTTCTGTAAAGAAAAAATTTACTTATCATACGAAGAAATAAAAAATCTCATTGAAATAAATAACCGGATACGCGAGTCAGTGCCCCAATTATTCAAAAATTTAATGACCGGTGTATTTAATAAATTGGAGAAATTATTTAAGCCGTGTCTCTCAGTAGTGACATGGACGTCACTAAAAATTCCCGAAGTATGCCAAGAAATAAGTGCAGTAGTACAAGACATTGAAGAATTTGTTAACAAAGTTTGCGCCACGAAAGAAGTTAGGATTGAAAATATAATAGAAATTATCTCCGACACTAAATTGATAAATTTAAATGACTCGCCTGTCAGTCCTGCTGAATTTTCACAAGATAATTTAATATACGCACAGACAGTTGCTAGAGATTTAGAAATAAAGTCAACGGCTGTTGAAACTGCTCTTATTATGATAATAAATAAGTGCCTTGACTTTATAAATCTAGAGGAAAATGGAGATGGAGATATTAATAATGATAAATATCGTTGGTTAGATCCTGACCGAGTTAAACGTGAAATCGGATCACAATCACGCATTACACGTCCGTCTATTGACACTGACCGTAAACCATCAGCTGATGATGACTATATCGATCCTAAAATTTACTTAAATAGAATTTATAACTATTCCATGGAATTATTTACGTATTTTAATAATAAACTTATTGAGGCACTTGTCAATTGCACGAAGCGATCTTTGGAACTGTTGAAGAAGCGTATCGGTACCAGGTATTTTTTTTAAATTTAATTGAGTAATAAAAATTTTTTAATTATTTTTGTTTCAATACTGGATATTTTTTTTTTTTAATTTTTGGTATGATGGTAAACGGCAGTATTAAAGCTGGAGGAAATCCGCTACTGCTGACTCAGTTTATTTTACAAATACCGAGCATTGTTGTGATACCCAGTGTCGAGGAGCTCAATAATCATGTGCAATTGGTTGTAAAAAATTTAATTCAAGTGCATGATTGCATTATTATGTGGGGACAAAGATATTCGAGAGTTAAAGAATTTAAAAATACCCCGGATGGTAATTATTTCTTTTTACTCGAAGCTTTACGTTCCCTGGTTAAAAATACTGATTGAAAAGAATTGAGATTGAGAAGCGGCCACTCCATGCAAACTGTATATCTATATATACAAGCAAAAGAATTGAAATTATTGAAAGGAATTCGAATTTCATCATTTTTAATTCTTTCCAATCAGTATTTTTAACCAGGGTTTATTTGTGAGGAAAAATATTAAAAAATTGTCGAGTTTTAAAAAAAGATAATTCTACAATTTTTTTTGTATGTCAAGGCGGAATTGATATGGATAAACTTTTTTTTTTTTAATAAAAATTTATCTTTGTGTGTATGAAATTTTTTATTTACCCTTTAGAGTAAATATTTTTTTAAAAAGTAAACTTTGTGGTCCAGATTGATAAAAAGTTGTTGATTTTAAAGAATATGATAGCTAGTATCGACATATTAAAAATGAATTCATTAAAATTTTTTATATCCATTTGTTAATAAAAAAGTTTTCACGACCATGAGAATATTTCTCAAAGCCGTTTAAAGAATTTCATTTAAATCTAATAAATCTACATGGACAGAATTTTTTATTTGAAATTAGCCTTCAATTTGGAGTACCCCTGGAAAAAAAAAATAAAAAGCATCTTTTTGTATAACTTTTACTCTTTTATAGCAGAAATATATTTTTTTTTTTCAAAGAGCGATATGTAAAAAAAAAAAAATTTTATCATGTTCCAGTTTTACTGGCAGTAGTGAAGTGAATTTCGCTTAGAAATTTTCAAGACTTAAAAAATAAAATTTATCAAGTTTTAGAAATTCAATTTTCTAAATTTTTTTTTTTTTTGTTTGAAAAATTTTAGATTTTTTTAAAGACAATATTTTATGTCAAAAAAAAATGATTAGCTAATTAAATTTATATATTTTTTTTGTGACAGACGAAGAAAATAAATCATTACGAACTTATCATGAAATAATATCAGAACATAAAGAAATAATTCGCAGTACAATGAGTTTTCAAGCGAGTATTTTAATTCTGCGTGATGATATAAATCATTTAAAGAATGTAATTATATTTTAATTAATTAAATATTTATCATTAATATCATTATTCTAATTAATAATATTTTAATTAGAGTTATATAGAGAAATATTTTAATATTTGGGCAGAAGATCGCAATACAGAACTAACAAATTTTGTTGATTCTGATCCCGACACTTATAAAATTCGTGAAAAATTCATTATGTACGAGAATTTAATTACTGAAATAAATAGCATACCATCGCGACATCTTGTCGGTCCAGTTGAAATAAATATGGGTAAAAAGACAAATAAATTTTTGACATCAATTGTTTTGAATAAAAACTAAAAAATAAAAATAAAAATTTTAGAAAAATTAAAACTCGGCTTACTAGTCGAAGTTGAGAATTGGAAGTTAAATTTCGGTACAATATTGGCGGGAAAATATAAAACAAAATTAACAACAATAGTAAATTATATCGAAGACAAAAAAAAAATATTGTCACATACGATTGCCGATTTGGAAGACGTGAGATTGGCGATGCGATGTTTGGATGCGATACGTAATGATTTTATCGATCTAGACTGTCAGTTGATAATGATAGAGGAAACTTATACTCTGATGAATGAATTTAATATAACAGTATGTAAAGATGACCAAAATATAGTAGATGGTTTACGTTATAGTTTTACAAATATGTTGGAAAAAGCTAAACAAGTTCAAGGAAAAATTTGTGATATCCAAGAGCCACTCAAGACAGAATTAATCGAAGGAGTTCGAGTTTTACGGAGCGATGTTGAAAATTTTGACTTAGAATTCGAGTTCCATGGACCTTTGGAGGAAGGAATTCCCGCTAAAGAAGCTAGTGAACGGTATCAGCATTCTTATGAAACTATTTTTTTTAAACTATGAAAGTTTATTTTAAAGTAATTTATTAATTAATTAATAGATTGTTACTTGCTCAAGCACGTTACGACGAATTATATGAACGATACCAAACATACAGTAGCGGAGAATCACTTTTCGGTTTAGAAATAACCAGCTATCCGTCTCTGGAAAAACGAAAGAAAGAAATGAATTTGCTACAAAAATTATACGGGCTCTATTCCCAAGTAATGAGGACCATTGACGGCTATTATGAAATTTTGTGGTCGGAAATTGATATCGATAGTATAATTGCTGAGCTTGCGGACTTACAGAACAAGTGAGTTGTAATAAAAAAAACTTGAGTAGTAAAAAATATTGTACATTATTTGAATATTCATAGTCGGTGTTTTGTTGGATGCTGAAGTTTGTAAGAAGTTGCGATTTTTTTTAATCAGTATAATTTGTAATTAATTGTATGTTATTAAATATTTATTTTCGCGGTGCTCATTAACAAACTCTTAGAAAAAGTGACATGATGATGTTTTATGTTTTTTATACACTGTAAAAAATCACCGGGGTAAGTCCAAGCGGTGTAGGTGTTCAAATCGGCGGTGTTGAATTTCAACACCGAAAGCGGTGTGAAAATAATGCCGCCGCCGGTGTAAATATTCTGTACCGGTGTTAAAAAATATTCCCTGGTGTGAAAATAACGCTGCCGCCGGTGTAGATATTCTTTACCGGTATTAACACAGGTATTTTAACACCGCCGAATTACGCCTCCTACACCGGTGTAATTTAATTTTAACACCGGGCGGAATTAAAATGAGTCCATTTTTAACACCGGTCTTTTTACAGTGTATTATCGACTAAATTAGGATAAAATGACCGTAACTTTTTTTTTCTTGAAATTTTTGGATAAAAATTTTGCTGTGGCTCAACTTACCCCCTTTTTGCTTATAACCGAGTAAACGTTTTTGAGTAAAAAAATTTTTTTTTTAATTCTCTCAGCCAAAATTTAAATTTAATCACGACATCATCATTTTATTTTCGGGTTAATTTCAGATCGAAAAATTTTTGGCTGCCCAATTTGTCTCAATGTTTATTCTTTCTTTCATTTCATAGTTAAAAAAAAAAATTAGAGGGGCTCATTATGCCCCGAATTATTAGTTTGTAATTATGAAAAAATTCATGAGCTCGCTATCTCAGAATTGTCTTTTTAAAAAAAACAAAAAAAAAACTTATCTCTGGATTTTATTTAACTTCGTATATAAAAATAAGAATTACTAAAATATTTTAAAGGGATAAATAATTTTACAGATGCCGTAAATTACCTAAAGGTATGCGCGATTGGCCAGCGTACATTGATTTGCGTAAAAAAATAGAGGACTTTAATGAAACATGTCCATTACTCGAATTGATGGCAAATAAAGCCGTGAAGGAACGTCATTGGGAGCGTCTATCAAAGCTGTGTAATTATTTATTTGACATCGAGTCGGACAATTTTACATTAGCTAATGTAATGCAAGCGCCCTTGCTTAAATACAAGGATGATGTTGAGGATATTTGTATTAGTGCTGTAAAGGAAATGGATATTGAGAGCAAACTTAAGCAAGTGATTGCCGATTGGTCGGTTATTGATTTACAGTTTGCGATGTTCAAACAAAGGGGAGAATTATTGTTGAAGGGCACTGAGACTACCGAGATAATTAGTCAGCTGGAAGACAGCTTGATGGTTATCAGCTCTCTCATGGCCAACAGGTTTGCTTACCCAGCTAATTATTAATTCAGTTTTTTTAGTTATTAATATTTAGTGTTATTTATTATCTGAACTAACGGGTAAGCTTCAATTATTGTACATGTGTATATATATATATTTTTTTAATTTTAAAGGTATAACACGTATTACAAAAAAGACATACAGTTGTGGCAAAATAAATTGAGCAATACGTCTGAAATATTGGCCAAGTGGTTAACGGTACAGAATTTGTGGGCGTACTTAGAAGCAGTTTTTATCGGCGGTGATATTGCTAAGCAGCTTCCGGGTGAAGCTAAGCGGTTTAATGTAAATTTTTTTTTGACAATATTTTATTTACACTAAAGGGTTACGCGGAATTTTTTTTTAAATTTATTACCCGGGTCATAAACCGGGACAAAAATAAAACTTGATTCAGGTTCGCTTCACCTTATTTTCTTTTGAATTTAACGATTTGCTGACGATTTTTCGATAAGCTCTCGACTTTTTCGACTTAAATTAAATTTTTTTCAACTTTTTGGACTTTTTTCATTTTAGTTTCGACTTATTTCAACTTATTCGTACTTTTTGATCTTAGTTTCAAATTGTTCGTCTTTACTTCGAGCACGATAGTCATTCATCTTACTTTTGACTTGCTGAATCAAGTCGAAAAAAAATTATTAATTAGTCTTACTTTCGCCTTAATATATAATAATTATTTCACCTTAGTTTAGACTTTTTCGTCTTAAATCGTGACTAAGTAAGCTAGTTAAGTATAAACCAAGGCGAAAACTCAATGTATTTCATATCTCCGTAGAAAAAAGTCGAGTTTGTTTTGTAAAAAACGGCTCTAAATTTCGACTTGGTAAACTAAGTCTAAATCCAGTTTTATTTTTGACCCGAGAATTAATTTATTTTTGGAATTATTTTATTTTTGAGATATCCTCGGATTGGGAAATGAAATTTTGGAGATGAAACACTAAGAACTTGAAATTTGAAAAAACAATTTGGAAACTGGGACATTTAAAAAAATTTTAATTTCACAAAAATTATTTATTTGAAAATATTTAAGCTAATGGTTGAAAAAATTTGTTTTAAGAAAAATTGAATTTTTTGAAAAAAACTCGATTTTTGATGTCAACTGCAAAAAAAAAAGCCAAAATTGAATAATTAACCCGAGTAATAAAGAAATAAAAATACAAAGTAGAAATTTTTGAATTTGTTGAGATTTGCACGGAAAAAAGCGCAGTTGAAAAATTACATTTTCGAATAGTAGTAAAGCTCTCCGAGTCTGAAACTGTAAAAATTACATTTTTTATCAGTAAATTTTACAGAAATAACAAATATTACAGTTTCAAACTCGATATTGTCGATTTAAACTGTAAAATTTGCTGCTTAAAATTGTATTAATTTTATTACTATAACAAATTTCTAAAATTACAGTTTAAGCTTTAATGTTTGAAGATTTTTGCCCCGAAAGCCTTTTTTACTGTAGAAACTGTAATTTTTCAACTGCTCTTTTTTCCGTGTGAAAGTCAGTCAATGGTTATGTAGATAATATTTTATTTAAAAAATTTTTATTTGGGTATCTGATAGTCCGAAAGCTTAACAACGGGCAATTCAGGCCATAGTTTCGATCAGGATCCACCTCAGAAAAATTCTATAGAAAATTGAGACTCACGAGCCTAAGCTAGAATAAAAAATTTTCTTTTCCTTCTTTGACGTGCTAGAATTCTTCCAAGCAACTTCTGATATTCCCAACGGCGAAAAACTAATTTTTTTTACACTTATGTTTGCTAGCATTCTTTCAATTAACTCGTTGGATATCAAAGGAAAAGTGAAAATGAATATAATTAACTCACAAATTTCTACGATATTTTTATATGCGAAAATAATTGCAACTTTTTAATAAATTCCGAATTAAAAAGCTCCAAAGGTTTTAGATAATAATGATAACAAAAATTGATTGAACACAGAATATTGACAAAGCGTGGGTGAAGCTAATGTACCGAGCCCGCGAGAAAGTTAACGCAGTTGAAACCTGCACCGGTGATGAAACGATGAGTCAATTTCTGCCTCACTTACTCGAGCAATTAGAGTCATGTCAAAAATCACTCAGCGGATATTTAGAAACAAAACGCGTCGCCTTTCCCAGATTTTGTTTCGTTTCGGACCCAACTCTGCTTGAGATCCTCGGTCAGGCTGCTGACAGTCACGCAATTCAAAATTATCTCGACGGTTTCTTCGATAACATCGCAAAGGTTAATTAACTGACCCTAATCTTCAATTGCTTTTTAACATAATTGCCAAAATTTCAAAATTTTTTTTTTTTTTTTTTAATCACAGCTAGACTTTTCAGACACCGAATATGATAAAATAACCGCGATGTATTCTCACGAAGATGAAAAAATTTTGTTGGAACAAGAAGTACTTTGTACAGGAGGAGTCGAAAATTGGCTGAATGTTCTTTTGAAAATGCATCAACAGTCCGTAGGTGCTGTGATATCACAAGGCCTTCAACTGTTGTCACATCCTGATACAGTTATTTTGACTCTTATAGATGAGTCTATTCTCCAAGTATTTATTTTTATAAAAATTTAAATATTTTTATTACGCGGAAAGAAAATTATGAGAAATTTTGCTATGCATTATGGGAATAGTTCCCATAATGGTATTGGAATTGTACCCATACTATTATAGGGATGGTTTCTATAATATATGGGAATGGTTCCCAAAATAGTATGGGTACAATGCCTATACCATTATGGGAACCATTCCCGTAATGGTATGGGAATAGATCCTATACTAATATGGGAACTATTCCCATAATGGTATAGGAACCATTCCCATAATATCATAAAAATTTTTTTTTGCAAAATAGTGTAGAAATTTTCCTCATGATATGGAGAGATTCAAATGAAGCTTCTTTGACGCTAAATTTGTTAAAAAAAAAATGTTTGTTAAAAGTTTTAATGTTTTTGCCAAATACAAATTTTTTTTTCAATGTTTGAATTTTTGTTTTTATATTTAATAATAATAATATTTCTGTGTATTGTAGAAGTGATGATACCGAAGTTAGCCGACGTCTGATAATTTTTGGATTTTTTTTAAAAGGTTGAATTATAAAAGAAAAATATTTGAAAAAATTGCACCTAGAGTTTATTGAGTTTTCTACATGTGCGTATTTTTATTTTTTTTTTTTTAAATTAAGTCGTTGAATAAAAATTCGAAAATTTTTAACCGTCTGCTAACTTCTGGATCATGTAGAAGTGACTACCACACTTTTCTTTAGATTAATTTCTTCATGATAGTATGGGAACCATTCCCATAATATTATAGAAATGGTTCCTATAATAGTATGGGGACAATGCCCATAATATTATGGGAATGATTCCCATAATGGTATAGGAACTATTCCAATAGCATTACGGGAACCATTCCTATAATATTATGGGAATGGTTCCTATGTTGGTATAGGAAAAATTTTTATAGAATTATGGGAACCGTCTCCATAATTTTCTTTCCGTGTACTTTTAATTGTGTTTTTATCTTCAACACTTCAGTAAAACGATTAATAAATAATGAATTTAGGTCGCTTTATTAGCACTTCAAACCCTTTGGACTCGTGATTCCGAGATAGCAATTATGACATCCCGACGTGATAAAATGATAATGAAGAAAACAAATCAATGGTTTTTGGATTTACTTAATGGGCTTATTGAAGTAACGGTTAAAGATCTTACTCAATATCAACGAGCTAAGTACGAAGCACTCATTACTATTCATGTTCATCAAAGGTAAAACTCCTTTTACTTTACCCTTTACTCTTTACTTCTTACTAAAACTCTCCTTTGCATTTATTTTCTGTCTCTTTCTCTCTTATTTTCTCATTTCCCCATTTAATCATCAGTAAAAACTTAAACTTAACATTTAATTTACCTCAATAAACTTTCAGAGACATTTTCGACGAGCTCTGTAAAAGTAAAATCCGTAGTATTCAAGACTTTGAATGGCTAAAACAAGCGAGATTTTATTACAACAACGAAACTGAAGACGTTGTTATAAAAATAACAGATGTTAATTTTATTTATCAGAACGAATTTCTTGGTTGTACTGATCGTCTTGTCATTACGCCACTGACAGATAGATGTTATATTACACTAGCACAGGCTGTTGGTAATAAAATAATAAATTAATTAATACTTAACACCGGGAGAAGTTTGAACACCACTGCCGGTGTTATTTTAATACCATTTTTGGAGTGGAATTCAATATCGATACACTGTAAAAAAAAACCGGGGTAAGTCCAGGCGGTATAGGTGTTAAATTTCAACACCAAAAGCGGTGGTAAAATAACAGCGCCGAAGGTGTAAATATTCTTTATCGGTATTCAAAAAATTTCTCAGCGTTGAAATATTTTTCGGTGGTGAAAATATTTTACTTTGTAAATATTTTTACTTACTCGATCACTACAGTTAATTAGTGGTTTATTTATTAATGAAATTATTGGTGATTGAAATAGTGGGCGTAAAATTGTGTAATTTTTGAATAAATTACGTATATAATAAATAATTACTTAAATAAGTACACAGTAAAATTGAAATTTCCTCCAGATAATATTCATTAAATTTTTATATCTTTTTAAAAGTAATACATTTTTTTTTCTAATTTCTATACGTGGAATTTGTTTTTACACCGATTTAACACCGGTATTTTAACACCGCCTACACCAGTGTTATTTCATTTTAACACCGCGCGATGTTAAATTGAGTCCATGTTTAACACCACTTCTATTATAGTGTAGGCTTAACATCGGGACAGCCTGGACTTACACCGTTTTTTTTTTCCAGTATTGATAAACAATAGAAGCAATAGAATAGCTGTGGTTAAGTAGTAAAAGATAATAAATTTTACAATTGTATTTTTAAAGGAATGAACTTTGGAGGTGCTCCAGCTGGACCCGCTGGAACTGGCAAAACAGAAACAACTAAAGACATGGGAAAAGCTCTTGGGAAATACGTCATCGTGTTCAACTGCTCTGATCAAATGGATTTCCGGGGTCTTGGTAGAATATTCAAGGTCTTAAATGTTTTATTATTATCGTATATCAATTGTCTATTTTATAATTAACTTTCAACATTAATACAGGGTCTTGCTCAAGCGGGAGCTTGGGGATGTTTTGATGAATTTAATCGTATCGATTTGCCTGTACTTTCTGTTGCGGCACAACAAATAGCTATTGTACTAACTGCGCGCAAAGAAAAACGTACAAGTTTTATGTTCAGGCATTTATACATTTTATAAATTATTATTATTATTTATTGTTATTCTTATTATTTATTGGGTAAGAATCCATTTGTTATTCATTTTTAGTGACGGTGAAACTTATAATATCGATTATGAATTTGGTATTTTCATAACAATGAATCCTGGATATGCTGGAAGACAAGAACTGCCGGAAAATTTGAAAACACAATTCCGTAGTGTTGCTATGATGGTACCGGACAGGCAAGTATGTTAATAATTTATTGAAAATCTGTATTATACTAATAACTAACCAAGTTTTTTATTTATTCACGCCAACCGAGGAATCTACTAAACATATTTCGGGAATAGTATATAAAATAAATAGTACCCGACTAGAAATTACTGTGGGATCGCCCACTGTATGTATCTGGATCTCTTTGGGCCCCAATGAAGCATTCCCAATAGGGAAATCCTTACGAGGGCCCAAACAGAACCCAATCGGGAAATCCCAAACAAAAATAAAATAATTCATGATCAGTATTTCCCACCTGGGTTCTGTGTGGGACCTGAGTGGGAGAACCCGACGTTAAAATATCTTAGATTTTTCGCATTTTAATATTTTTTTTAACAGGGGTACCCTAGTGGGATCTCTTGGGGATTTCCCTATTAGGGCCCAATTGGGACTGCCCAATAAGGGCCCATTTGGGGCTGCCCAAAGGCCTTTGCGTGACATCCCTATGGGGAATCCCAATAAATGCCCAATGGGTATCATCTAAAAATTTCTAGTCGGGTAGTTTTATTATAGAAATATTTCAATAAATTTTCGATTGTATCTACACGTGAAATTTTCTTGACATTTTAAGCAATTACTTTTATCTAGATTTTTATTAAAGTCCTAGGATTTGAGAAAAATTTACCAAAATGATATTGCACGATTTTTTTTTGCTAGTCGAAACACGAGAATCAGAGTCACGGTTTCGTGTCTTTAGTTTTTCTATGCTTCTAAATAATAAATTAATTTTTTTTCGTTGTACTGAATTTAAATGGCAATTTTCATGCTATCATATGAAATCGGCAAATGATAATTCTATAGAAAGTTAAAATTTTTATAACTTCTACTTGAAATAAAACTCAGTAAGAAATTTTTTTTTTGAAGATCATTATACGAGTAAAATTAGCAGCATGTGGATTTAAAGAAAATATTGTACTTTCCCGTAAATTTTTCACATTATACGCATTGTGTGAAGAACAACTGAGTAAACAAGTGCACTATGATTTCGGATTGAGAAATATATTATCATGTCTACGAACTCTTGGTGCCCAGAAACGCGCCCATCCCGGCGAATCCGAAGAAACAACACTCATGCGAGTCCTTCGGTAACTTTTAAAAAAACAATTATTGTCTAGACAATCTACTAAAAAATTCTAAAAAATGTTTTAGCGCAATGAATTTATCAAAACTAGTTGACGAAGATGAGCCATTATTTTTATCACTTATTGAAGACATGTTCCCGGGAATAAAATTAACAACACAAACGTACAAAGAACTACAAAATGGAATAACGAGCGCTGTAGAGTCGCTTGGAATCGTGAATAATCCTGAGTGGAATTTAAAAGTTATCCAACTTTATGAGACATCTCTAGTGCGCCACGGTCTGATGGTACTTGGTCCCACGGGATCCGGAAAGACGCGTTGTATGTGGGCATTAATGAGAGCTTTGAGTTTGATGGGAAAACCTCATAAAGAGATTCGTATGAATCCAAAAGCCATTACTGCGCCGCAAATGTTTGGTAGACTTGATGTTGCAACTAATGACTGGACTGACGGCATATTTTCGACACTTTGGCGCCGGACAATGGCTATAAAGAAGACAGAATATGTATGGCTGGTACTAGATGGACCAGTAGACGCAGTATGGATAGAAAATCTGAATTCTGTTCTTGATGATAATAAAACACTGACACTCGCTAATGGCGATCGTATTATAATGGCGTCAAATAGTAAACTCGTGTTTGAACCAGACAATATTGACAATGCATCGCCGGCGACTGTTTCGCGAATGGGGATGGTCTTTATCAGCGCTTCTGTGTTAAAATGGTTACCGATACTCGAGGTGACTGACTTTGTGAATTTATTCTGATTACCTACATATATATAGATATATATGTACAGCTCATTGTCAGTGTCTTTTGTATTTTAGTTTGTATAATATTTATCTCTTTGGTCTTTTGTCTCAGCTTTATCGTTACTGCTGCTGTTGTTTCACAGCAGTCGAGATCTCATGCAATATGATTACAGGGTTGGCTGAAGACCAGACCAAGCCATCAAGCGGAAATACTGCGAGGACTTTTCCATAAAATATATGACGACGCTCATACATTTGTACAGACCAAGCTCCTTGCTAAGATGACGCTTCTGGAGTCTCTTTACATCAGACAGTCTATCGATTTGCTGACAGGACTCTTGCTTCAGGATGATACTAACAGTATGAACAATTGTTTTATTTATATTTTTTATAAATATATATAAGCCCAGGAAAAACTTTACGCAAATTATGCTGTCTGAGAAAACTAGAAACTGTCTAAATATCTCGAGATTTCTCTTTCCTTTTTAGTAAATAAAATAATCAAAATTTCTCAAAGTTAAATTTTGAAATGTAGATTTTAATTTTTTAGTGAAAATTACATTTGTTTTTATGACTTATTATTGACTCAGTTTAAATTTTAGACGCAAATATGAGACACATGAATTTTTTAAAAATAATTTCAGAATTTTCAAAATATTAATTTTTTGAATTTATTAAAATTTAAGAATATCAAGATTTCCATATCGAAAAACTATTTCTTTTCTCACTTCTATGGAGTCTTGGCGCCGTTCTCGAGTTAGACACACGAGCTGCTTTACAAGAATTCTTGTTAAGTCATCCGTCGAAATGCGACTGGCCGAAACTCTCAGTAAATACAAAATAACAATTAGCTAAATTGTTAATTTGACAATGGATTTTAATACGGATGTTAAATGTTTGGATAAAGCCAGAGGAAACACTGTACGAGTACCTAGTTTCGGATAAAGGCGAATGGATACATTGGAGCCAGATGGTACCTGACTTCGTATATCCACCGGAGCGTGTGCTAGAGTATTACAGGATATTGGTTCCAAATGTGGATAACACGAGGACTCTGTTTCTGATAGACGTAATTGCGCGGCAAGGAAAAGCCGTTTTGCTCATTGGTAATGTAGCCTATATTATTTTTTTGTTTGCTAACATATTTTATTTCAATAACAAAAGGGTTTAGTAAATTTCGTCTTATTTATAAAACGGCTCGACTTAAATTTCAAATTTAACCCGAATAAATATTTTTTAAAAAATTTAATAAACTACAGGTGAACAGGGAACTGGAAAAACAGTCATGATAAAAAGTTACATGTCTAAATACGATCCCGAGTATCATTTAAATAAATCATTTAATTTTTCATCTGCATCAACGCCGAACATGGTCCAGGTAAAATAATTTTAAAGCCTTTTAAATAAAATTAAAAAAATTAATTACTTGATAACTGACGAATTAATTAATTTATGAAACAATAATTAATTTTTTTTTTGGTGAACTTTCTTACTATGATTAATTATTGTTAGAGAGTATTCGAAAGTTACGTAGAAAAACGAGTTGGTACGACGTACGGACCAGCTGGTGGAAAGAAAATGACAGTTTTTATTGATGATATTAATATGCCGGCGATTAATGAATGGGGTGATCAAATAACAAATGAAATAGTGCGTCAATTAATGGAATACTCGGGTTTTTATTCGTTGGATAAACCCGGTGATTTTAATTTCATACAAGACATACAATTATTAGCAGCAATGATACACCCTGGCGGGGGCAGAAATGACATCCCTCCTCGTTTAAAACGACAGTTTAATATTTTTAACTGCACGTTACCATCTGATAGATCAATGGACACGATATTTAGTGCTATTGGTTGCGGTTATTTCAGCGAATCAAGATTCAATAATGAAATTGTTAATTTTTTACCGAAATTAGTACCGCTGACACGTATTATTTGGCAACAGACTAAAGCTAAAATGTTACCAACCCCAGCCAAATTTCACTATGTATTTAATTTACGTGATTTGTCACGTATTTGGGAAGGGATTCTTCGAATCGAGAGAGACGAATGCAAAACACCGGGAACTTTGCTTAAGCTCTGGGATCACGAATGCACTCGTGTTATTTCAGACAGGTAATCAACGTCTCATATTTATTCTTAATTTCGTTTATTTATATTTACACTCCCGAGTCGAAATTTAGAGCCTATATAGGTCCCTATAGCCCGAAATAGATCCGATTGAGAGCCCTGTAGGCCTCTAGCTCCGACTTTGAACCCAGAGGTCTGAACATTCACTGAGAGGTCCGATTTTGAACCTTCAAGTCCGACAATATTACTCCCATAATAAATTTCGATTCATTATTATTAAATTATTTGTGATGATATAAAAAATTACAGATTTTTTAAAATTAATTGTAAGCATTATTTTTTTGACATGCAACGAAATTTATATGAAATTAATTGTCATTTTTCTATTATTATCATCTTATTATAAAAAATTGAACTATTAACAGCATTTGCTAATTTAACAAGGAAACAGACTCTATTTCGAGCCTCCAAGTCCGGAATAGATCCGACTTTAGAAGGTTCAAAATGGGCTCTAAATTTCGACTCAGGCTGTAAAAAAACCGTAGTAAGGGTGTTAAAAAATTCTTTGCTGGTGAAAATATTTAACTTTGTGAATATTTTTACTTACTTGATCACTACAGTTAATTAGCGGTTTTATTAATCAATGAAATTATTGATCATTGAAATGGTGGGCGTAAAATTGTGTAATTTTTAAATAAATTACGTATGGCATAAATAATAATAACCGGCAGTGTTGCCAGTTACTACCAGTGACTCATTTCCAGCTCATTTAATTCATCTCTTTCTTTAATATTTTTATTTTATTAAAAAATTTTTAAAAAATTTAGTCATATAAGTTTGTGTGGTTTTAATTTTTTAAAATCATAGTTATGATACTTGGCAACACCGCAATATTAAATACATGGCCGCGGAACGCCGCGGCGCGACGAACGGAGGGGTAAATAAGTACATAGCAAAATTTAAATTTCCTCCAGATAATATTCATTAAATTTTTATATTTTCTTACATGCAATACTTTTTTTTTTCTAATTTCTATACGTGGAATTTTTTTTTTCACACCGATTTAATACCGGTATTTTAACACCACCAAATTACACCTTCTACACCGGTGTTATTTCATTTTAACACCGCGTGGTGTTAAATTAAGCCCATTTTTAACACCGCTCTTTTTACTGTGTATTTGCTGAAGATTTTTGAAACCCGCATAGAATTTAATATTTTTAAAAAATATTTTTTATTTTATTTAAATTGTAGATTTGTAAATGCCGACGATAGAAATTGGTTTAAAAAATGCTTACGTGAAACGGGTGAAAAATATTTAGGAGATGATTTCAAATATTATGAAGCTATTGATGGGTATTTCGTTGACTTTTTACGCGAACCTCCTGAACCGACGGGTGATGAGCCAGATGATTTTATTTTTGAAGCACCGAAAGTTTACGAACAAGTTCTGAGGTATTATATTTTAACGAAAATTTATCATGTTATAAATTTATCTATTTATTTCTTTTCATCGTTTGAAAAATAACTGTGTTGTTATAAATATTTAAGTTATGAAGCTGTAATATCAAAAGTGCATGAAAATATGGCTCAATTTAATGAAAGCATTCGCGGTATGAACCTAGATTTGGTATTCTTTAACGACGCTTTGGTTCATTTAATGAGAATTTCACGAATTCTTGGAGTGTCAAGGGGCAATGCGATGCTAGTTGGTGTTGGCGGATCTGGTAAACAGAGTTTAACAAGATTAGCCTCTTTTATTGCTGGTTATAATTTTTTTCAAATTGTTTTAACGAGGTATGATAAAATATAATACTATAAAAATTTTTAGCCGTCTAAAAATTTCGGTAATTTAAAAAATGTGGACCAGTAAAAATTTATGAAAAAAAAAATCGAAAGCTTCAGAAATTTCCGTAGTTTACCGATAGTTTACTGAATTTTTATCAAAGTAGAGTAATTCCTAACAAAAAAAAGTTACGGACCACTTTTCGTAAAACACATAGAGACGTCATCCTCCCTGCTCGGATATGGCTTCAAAAGTCAACAAGAAAATTTTTTTTAGGACTTTTTGGGGGATTTCCTACTAGAGTACATCGAAATGATTAAAAATCGTTAATGTCGTGTAAAGTTATTCCCAACAGATAAAAAGTTACGGGCCACTAGTCATAGATAGTCATCCTCATTCATCCTCATTTATCTTCATTTATCCTCATATTGATGTGGATTCGAAAAATAAATTATTCGCAGGACGTTAGTGGGTTTTTCCTACTAGAAGACATCATAATGAACAAAAAATGTTTGTATTACACAGAGTTATTCCCAACAGACGAATAATTAAGGGCCACCTTTCGTAGATAGTCATCCTCATTCATCCTCATATTGATCTGGATTCGAAAAATAAATTTTTCTTTGAATTATTTTCGGGTTCTCCTACTAGAAGACATCATGATGAACAAAAAATGTTTGTATTACACAGAGTTATTCCCAACAGACGAATAGTTAAGGGCCACCTTTCATAGATAGTCATCCTCATTCATCCTCATATTGATCTGGATTCGAAAAATAAATTTTTCTTTGAATTATTTTCGGGTTTTCCTACTAGAGGACAACGAAATGAACAAGAAACGTTTATATTGTATAGAGTTATTACTGACAGAAAATGATTTCCGTAATATACTGACTTTTTTACTGACGAAGTGCACTACTACATATATGGCCCTTTCCTTTAATTTTTTAAAAAATTTAAATCACAGCTTAAAAAACCTTCATAAAGATTTTTTAAAGCCTACTATTTTTGACTGCGAATTTTTTCAAATAAAACTAACTTTCAAAATTACAAACAATGCCAAGACAAAAGTTAATTTGCTAAGATCTGAAGTGAAATAGAGATTATTTAGAGTCATGTTGATTTGTATAAGCTTTTATATGAATTCGAAACAAGTTTCAGACAACAGTCAACTTACAAACGAACTTTAATGACTTTCCAAACTTCTCATATCCTTCAAGATTACTTGATATTATAAATCTCTCTTGAACTACAACATTAGTTGCTATTTATCTACTTTGGAGAAATATAATAATAATTACAACCAAGCTTCAAAATTTCAATGCATGTCCGTATAAAAATTATAATAATATATGTCATGAACTAAAAATCAGAAATTTTTTCATAAATTTATTTTTCTGTCCGTAAATTTTTACGGTCATCATTTTTAAAATCCCATAATTTAAAAAATAATTTAATTATTTAAATATTAAATTCTGGTTTTGTTTTTTATTGAGCGCTAAAATTTAAAATTGAAATTACACAGAATTTATAACGTCGCAAGTTTGATGGATGACATAAGAAAACTTTACCGTGAAGCCGGTACCGGAAATAAAGGAATAACATTTATTTTTACTGACAACGAGATTAAGGATGAATCATTTCTTGAATACATAAATAACGTATTAAGTGTCGGAGAAATAGCAAATTTATTTACTAAAGACGAGCTTGATGATATAACGACAAGTGTAATTCCATTGATGAAAAAAGATGATCCTAAATGTCCGCCGACCCAAGACAATCTTTACAACTATTTCATAACACGTGCGAGAAATAATCTCCACATTGTTTTATGTTTTTCACCGGTAATTAATATTTATAATTAAATAACAATTCATTAATGAAATTTAATTGGCCGATTGGTAAACCCATAGGTGGGCGAAAAATTTCGTTCGCGATCATTAAAATTTCCCGCATTGATATCTGGTTGCACAATGAATTGGTTTAGCAGATGGCCTAGAGATGCACTTTGTGCAGTCAGCAATCACTTTTTAAAAAATTTTGATATTGTATGTGGAAATGATATCAAAGAGCAATTGATTGAAACGATGGGCGAAGTACACGATAATATTAGTGAGACTTGTAATGATTATTATGACAGATATCGCAGACGTATTTACGTCACGCCGAAATCATTTTTGTCATTTATCAATGGGTATAAAGAAATTTATAAGCAACGTCTAGACGAAATCAATAACCTCGCATTCCGTATGAGCAACGGTTTGAGTAAACTTGTGGATGCTGCTGCTCAAGTAGACGAGTTACGAAAAGTTTTGGTTAAGAATCAGGCTGAAATTGCTGTAAAGAATGTCCAAGTTGAGAAGGTAAATTTTATTGATCTTTTATATTAAATTTCATTTTTAAATTTAACTATACTACATAATTTTTATATCAATATACAAATACTTCAATAAATTTCAATATTTTAAATAATTTGTTTAAAATTAAAAAAATTTATTTACTAAATTTATAGACTGCAAAAATTTATTTTTTATCCATGTCAGTAAGTGGAAATGTTTTCGGGCTTCATGCAATGAAATTTCATCTCAATCAAAATAAAATATTTCCATATATATAATTAAATTCATAACTTTTATTAAAAAAAATTTAATATTTTGTAGAACTGCATTGCAATAAATTTAAAAAAAAAAAAAAGAGTGTGTGTCAGCTCCGACGCACGATTGGAGTTTACTCCTTCAGATCGACTGTCTAAATAGGCACAGAATTAAAGATTTACTACTCTAAGAAAGAGGTTAATACCAGATCAAATGGTAAATAAACGAATCAATCAAGATACCTAAATACTGTATTTTTATTCTATTTTAGTCTAGTTGAAAAGTTGACTTCCTGCGAAAAATAGTTACAGGTCTCCTAAAAATATAGTTGATAGCTTGAACGATCCGGAATGGCGTCTAGAAAAAGACGTTTTTTGGATTTGGTTTTTTGGAAAAATAAAATTACAATTGTTATGAACGAATAACCGTTAAAAAAATGAGCCGTCCAGCTTTTTGGCAAAATCTCAAAAAGTATAAGTGATAACTCACATATAGAAAAAGTTTCTGGAAGAGAGGAAAATTTTAGTCGAAAAGTTCTCGACTCCTCGAATTGTAGCTCCAACATTTATAATATTAATTTAACATTGAAAATCAGCTTTGCCGCGGCAGTTTCGGCGTGCGCACGCCGCAACTTTAGTGAGCGTAGTTTTTTAATTATTTTTTATAATTCATGCGATATAAGTGCTATCTAAGCCCACGCTCTTATTCACCAAATAGTTGATTGTCCATTCAACTGTTTCCACGATATTTGTGTGCGTTGTACGGTTATCTGCGTGCGACAACTAAACTTGTTCCATTTAAATATAGTGGGAACCTAAACATGCAAACATGCAAATAACCTTCTCAATAAGACAATTTATAGATGAATTGAGAAAAATATAGATAGCCCGAACTGGGAATCGAACCCAGACCAATTCGGTATCGCGCCGAGTGCTCTACCAGTCCAACACCTCGAGATGCCCTCTACGTACCCCACTACATGGTTCTGTCGAGAGTCTAGGATTCAAATATTGGTATTCCTCCAGTATTTTCTGTTATTTTCCATAAAAAGAGCCTCGGAAATCATGTCGAAGAACAACCAGGAGGAAATATAGACCCAGCACTCGGTGTTGTAATAAAAATAGAAGTATCGCCAGTTGAATTCTCTGGAAATCCCAGAGACATCCCATAGAAATCCCATAGAAATAATAGACCCAGCTCTATGTGTTGTAAAAAAGATAGGAGTATCGCCAGTTAAATTCTCTGGAAATCCCAGAGACATCCCATAGAAATCCCAGAAAAAAAATAAAACCAGCTCTCGGTGTTGTGAAAAAAAATAGAAGTATCGCCAGTTCAATTTTCTGGAAATCCCAGAGACATCCCATAGAAATCCCATAAAAAAAATAGACCCAGCTCTCGGTGTTGTAAACAAGATAGAAGTATCGCCAGTTCAATTCTCTGGAAATCCCAAAGACATCCCATGGAAATCCCGTAGAAAAAATAGACCCAGCTCTCGGTGTTGTAAACAAGATAGAAGTATCGCCAGTTCAATTCTCTGGAAATCCCAGAGACATCCCATAGAAATCCCATAGAAAAAATAGACCCAGCTCTCGTAGTTGTAAACAAGATAGAAGTATCGCCAGTTCAATTCTCTGGAAATCCCAGAGACATCCCATAGAAATCCCATAGAAAAAATAGACCCAGCTCTCGTAGTTGTAAACAAAATAGAAGTATCGCCAGTTGAATTCTCTGGAAATCCCAAAGACATCCCATAGAAATCCCGTAGAAAAAATAGACCCAGCTCTCGTAGTTGTAAACAAGATAGAAGTATCGCCAGTTCAATTCTCTGGAAATCCCAGAGACATCCCATAGAAATCCCATAGAAAAAATAGACCCAGCTCTCGTAGTTGTAAACAAAATAGAAGTATCGCCAGTTGAATTCTCTGGAAATACCAGCGACATCCCAGAGACATCCCATAGAAAAAAAAGACCCAGCTCTCGGTGTTGTAAAAAAAATAGAAGTATCGCCAGTTAAATTCTCTGAAAATTCAGAGACATCCCATAGAAATCCCATAAAAAAAATAGACCCAGCTTCCGGTGTTGTAAAAAAAAATAGAAGTGTCGCCAGTTAAATTCTCTGGAAATCCCAGAGACATCTCATAGAAATCCCATAGAAATAATAGACCCAGCTCTAGGTGTTGGAAAAAAGATAGAAGTATCGCCAGTTCAATTCTCTGGAAATCCCAGAGACATCCCATAGAAATCCCATAGAAAAAATAGACCCAGCTCTCGTAGTTGTAAACAAAATAGAAGTATCGCCAGTTGAATTCTCTGGAAATCCCAAAGACATCCCATAGAAATCCCGTAGAAAAAATAGACCCAGCTCTCGTAGTTGTAAACAAGATAGAAGTATCGCCAGTTCAATTCTCTGGAAATCCCAGAGCCATCCCATAGAAATCGCATAGAAAAAATAGACCCAGCTCTCGGTGTTGTAAAAAAGATAGAAGTATCGCCAGTTAAATTCTCTGAAAATCCCAGAGCCATCCCATAGAAATCCCATAGAAAAAATAGACCCAGCTCTCGGTGTTGTAAAAAAGATAGAAGTGTCGCCAGTTAAATTCTCTGGAAATCCCAGAGACATCTCATAGAAATCCCATAGAAATAATAGACCCAGCTCTAGGTGTTGTAAAAAAGATAGAAGTATCGCCAGTTCAATTCTCTGGAAATCCCAGAGCCATCCCATAGAAATCCCATAGAAAAAATAGACCCAGCTCTCGGTGTTGTAAAAAAGATAGAAGTGTCGCCAGTTAAATTCTCTGGAAATCCCAGAGACATCTCATAGAAATCCCATAGAAATAATAGACCCAGCTCTAGGTGTTGTAAAAAAGATAGAAGTATCGCCAGTTAAATTCTCTGAAAATTCAGAGACATCCCATAGAAATCCCATAAAAAAAATAGACCCAGCTTCCGGTGTTGTAAAAAAAAATAGAAGTATCGCCAGTTGAATTCTCTGGAAATCCCAGAGACATTCCATAGAAATCCCATAGAAAAAATAGACCCAGCTCTCGGTGTTGTAAAAAAGATAGAAGTATCGCCAGTTAAATTCTCTGGAAATCTCAGAGACATCCCATAGAAATTCTATAGAAATAATAGACCCAGCTTTCGGTGTTGTAAACAAGATAGAAGTATCGCCAGTTGAATTCTCTGGAAATCCCAGAGACATTCCATAGAAATCCCATAGAAAAAATAGACCCAGCTCTCGGTGTTGTAAACAAGGTAGAAGTATCGCCAGTTCAATTCTCTGGAAATCCCAGAGACATCCTATAGAAATCCCATAGAAAAAATAGACCCAGCTCTCGTAGTTGTAAACAAGATAGAAGTATCGCCAGTTCAATTCTCTGGAAATCCCAGAGACATCCCATAGAAATCCCATAGACAAAATAGACCCAGCTCTCGGTGTTGTAAAAAAGATAGAAGTATCGCCAGTTAAATTCTCTGGAAATCTCAGAGACATCCCATAGAAATTCTATAGAAATAATAGACCCAGCTTTCGGTGTTGTAAACAAGATAGAAGTATCGCCAGTTGAATTCTCTGGAAATCCCAGAGACATTCCATAGAAATCCCATAGAAAAAATAGACCCAGCTCTCGGTGTTGTAAACAAGATAGAAGTATCGCCAGTTGAATTCTCTGGAAATACCAGCGACATCCCAGAGACATCCCATAGAAAAACTAGACCCAGCTCTCGGTGTTGTAAAAGAAATAGAAGTATCGCCAGTTCAATTCTCTGGAAATCCCAAAGACATCCCATAGAAATCCCATAGAAAAAATAGACCCAGCTCTCGGTGTTGTAAACAAGATAGAAGTATCGCCAGTTGAATTCTCTGGAAATCTCAGAGACATCCCATAGAAATTCTATAGAAATAATAGACCCAGCTTTCGGTGTTGTAAACAAGATAGAAGTATCGCCAGTTGAATTCTCTGGAAATCCCAGAGACATTCCATAGAAATCCCATAGAAAAAATAGACCCAGCTCTCGGTGTTGTAAACAAGATAGAAGTATCGCCAGTTGAATTCTCTGGAAATACCAGCGACATCCCAGAGACATCCCATAGAAAAACTAGACCCAGCTCTCGGTGTTGTAAAAG
Organism: Microplitis mediator; assembly: GCF_029852145.1. Taxonomy (NCBI): domain Eukaryota; kingdom Metazoa; phylum Arthropoda; class Insecta; order Hymenoptera; family Braconidae; genus Microplitis; species Microplitis mediator. The sequence goes on from NC_079979.1 coordinate 14,866,960, forward strand.
AAATAGAAGTATCGCCAGTTCAATTCTCTGGAAATCCCAAAGACATCCCATAGAAATCCCATAGAAAAAATAGACCCAGCTCTCGGTGTTGTAAACAAGATAGAAGTATCGCCAGTTTAATTCTCTGGAAATCCCAAAGACATCCCATAGAAATCCCATAGAAAAAATAGACCCAGCTCTCGGTGTTGTAAACAAGATAAAAGTATCGCCAGTTGAATTCTCTGGAAATCCCAGAGACATCCCAGAGACATCCCATAGAAAAACTAGACCCAGCTCTCGGTGTTGTAAAAGAAATAGAAGTATCGCCAGTTCAATTCTCTGGAAATCCCAAAGACATCCCATAGAAATCCCATAGAAAAAATAGACCCAGCTCTCGGTGTTGTAAACAAGATAGAAGTATCGCCAGTTCAATTCTCTGGAAATCCCAAAGACATCCCATAGAAATCCCATAGAAAAAATAGACCCAGCTCTCGGTGTTGTGAACAAGATAGAAGTATCGCCAGTTCAATTCTCTGGAAATCCCAGAGACATCCCATAGAAATCCCATAAAAAAAATAGACCCAGCTCTCGGTGTTGTAAACAAGATAGAAGTATCGCCAGTTCAATTCTCTGGAAATCCCAAAGACGTCCGATAGAAATCCCATAGAAAAAATAGACCCAGCTCTCGGTGTTGTAAACAAGATAGAAGTATCGCCAGTTCAATTCTTTGGAAATCCCAAAGACATCCCATAGAAATCCCAAAGAAAAAATAGACCTAGCTCTCGGTGTTGTAAACAAGATAGAAGTATCGCCAGTTCAATTCTCTGGAAATCCCAGAGCCATCCCATAGAAATCCCATAGAAAAAATAGACCCAGCTCTCGGTGTTGTAAAAAAGATAGAAGTATCGCCAGTTAAATTCTCTGAAAATCCCAGAGCCATCCCATAGAAATCCCATAGAAAAAATAGACCCAGCTCTCGGTGTTGTAAAAAAGATAGAAGTGTCGCCAGTTAAATTCTCTGGAAATCCCAGAGACATCTCATAGAAATCCCATAGAAATAATAGACCCAGCTCTAGGTGTTGTAAAAAAGATAGAAGCATCGCCAGTTCAATTCTCTGGAAATCCCAGAGCCATCCCATAGAAATCCCATAGAAAAAATAGACCCAGCTCTCGGTGTTGTAAAAAAGATAGAAGTGTCGCCAGTTAAATTCTCTGGAAATCCCAGAGACATCTCATAGAAATCCCATAGAAATAATAGACCCAGCTCTAGGTGTTGTTAAAAAGATAGAAGTATCGCCAGTTAAATTCTCTGAAAATTCAGAGACATCCCATAGAAATCCCATAAAAAAAATAGACCCAGCTTCCGGTGTTGTAAAAAAAAATAGAAGTATCGCCAGTTGAATTCTCTGGAAATCCCAGAGACATTCCATAGAAATCCCATAGAAAAAATAGACCCAGCTCTCGGTGTTGTAAAAAAGATAGAAGTATCGCCAGTTAAATTCTCTGGAAATCTCAGAGACATCCCATAGAAATTCTATAGAAATAATAGACCCAGCTTTCGGTGTTGTAAACAAGATAGAAGTATCGCCAGTTGAATTCTCTGGAAATCCCAGAGACATTCCATAGAAATCCCATAGAAAAAATAGACCCAGCTCTCGGTGTTGTAAACAAGGTAGAAGTATCGCCAGTTCAATTCTCTGGAAATCCCAGAGACATCCTATAGAAATCCCATAGAAAAAATAGACCCAGCTCTCGTAGTTGTAAACAAGATAGAAGTATCGCCAGTTCAATTCTCTGGAAATCCCAGAGACATCCCATAGAAATCCCATAGAAAAAATAGACCCAGCTCTCGGTGTTGTAAAAAAGATAGAAGTATCGCCAGTTAAATTCTCTGGAAATCTCAGAGACATCCCATAGAAATTCTATAGAAATAATAGACCCAGCTTTCGGTGTTGTAAACAAGATAGAAGTATCGCCAGTTGAATTCTCTGGAAATCCCAGAGACATTCCATAGAAATCCCATAGAAAAAATAGACCCAGCTCTCGGTGTTGTAAACAAGATAGAAGTATCGCCAGTTGAATTCTCTGGAAATACCAGCGACATCCCAGAGACATCCCATAGAAAAACTAGACCCAGCTCTCGGTGTTGTAAAAGAAATAGAAGTATCGCCAGTTCAATTCTCTGGAAATCCCAAAGACATCCCATAGAAATCCCATAGAAAAAATAGACCCAGCTCTCGGTGTTGTAAACAAGATAGAAGTATCGCCAGTTGAATTCTCTGGAAATCTCAGAGACATCCCATAGAAATTCTATAGAAATAATAGACCCAGCTTTCGGTGTTGTAAACAAGATAGAAGTATCGCCAGTTGAATTCTCTGGAAATCCCAGAGACATTCCATAGAAATCCCATAGAAAAAATAGACCCAGCTCTCGGTGTTGTAAACAAGATAGAAGTATCGCCAGTTGAATTCTCTGGAAATACCAGCGACATCCCAGAGACATCCCATAGAAAAACTAGACCCAGCTCTCGGTGTTGTAAAAGAAATAGAAGTATCGCCAGTTCAATTCTCTGGAAATCCCAAAGACATCCCATAGAAATCCCATAGAAAAAATAGACCCAGCTCTCGGTGTTGTAAACAAGATAGAAGTATCGCCAGTTTAATTCTCTGGAAATCCCAAAGACATCCCATAGAAATCCCATAGAAAAAATAGACCCAGCTCTCGGTGTTGTAAACAAGATAAAAGTATCGCCAGTTGAATTCTCTGGAAATCCCAGAGACATCCCAGAGACATCCCATAGAAAAACTAGACCCAGCTCTCGGTGTTGTAAAAGAAATAGAAGTATCGCCAGTTCAATTCTCTGGAAATCCCAAAGACATCCCATAGAAATCCCATAGAAAAAATAGACCCAGCTCTCGGTGTTGTAAACAAGATAGAAGTATCGCCAGTTCAATTCTCTGGAAATCCCAAAGACATCCCATAGAAATCCCATAGAAAAAATAGACCCAGCTCTCGGTGTTGTGAACAAGATAGAAGTATCGCCAGTTCAATTCTCTGGAAATCCCAGAGAAATCCCATAGAAATCCCATAGAAAAAATAGACCCAGCTCTCGGTGTTGTGAACAAGATAGAAGTATCGCCAGTTAAATTCTCTGAAAATTCAGAGACATCCCATAGAAATCCCATAAAAAAAATAGACCCAGCTTCCGGTGTTGTAAAAAAAAATAGAAGTATCGCCAGTTGAATTCTCTGGAAATCCCAGAGACATTCCATAGAAATCCCATAGAAAAAATAGACCCAGCTCTCGGTGTTGTAAAAAAGATAGAAGTATCGCCAGTTAAATTCTCTGGAAATCTCAGAGACATCCCATAGAAATTCTATAGAAATAATAGACCCAGCTTTCGGTGTTGTAAACAAGATAGAAGTATCGCCAGTTGAATTCTCTGGAAATCCCAGAGACATTCCATAGAAATCCCATAGAAAAAATAGACCCAGCTCTCGGTGTTGTAAACAAGATAGAAGTATCGCCAGTTGAATTCTCTGGAAATCTCAGAGACATCCCATAGAAATTCTATAGAAATAATAGACCCAGCTTTCGGTGTTGTAAACAAGATAGAAGTATCGCCAGTTGAATTCTCTGGAAATCCCAGAGACATTCCATAGAAATCCCATAGAAAAAATAGACCCAGCTCTCGGTGTTGTAAACAAGATAGAAGTATCGCCAGTTGAATTCTCTGGAAATACCAGCGACATCCCAGAGACATCCCATAGAAAAACTAGACCCAGCTCTCGGTGTTGTAAAAGAAATAGAAGTATCGCCAGTTCAATTCTCTGGAAATCCCAAAGACATCCCATAGAAATCCCATAGAAAAAATAGACCCAGCTCTCGGTGTTGTAAACAAGATAGAAGTATCGCCAGTTCAATTCTCTGGAAATCCCAAAGACATCCCATAGAAATCCCATAGAAAAAATAGACCCAGCTCTCGGTGTTGTAAACAAGATAGAAGTATCGCCAGTTGAATTCTCTGGAAATCCCAGAGACATCCCATAGAAATCCCATAGAAAAAATAGACCCAGCTCTCGGTGTTGTAAACAAGATAGAAGTATCGCCAGTTCAATTCTTTGGAAATCCCAAAGACATCCCATAGAAATCCCAAAGAAAAAATAGACCTAGCTCTCGGTGTTGTAAACAAGATAGAAGTATCGCCAGTTGAATTCTCTGGAAATCCCAAAGACATCCCATAGAAAAAATAGACCCAGCTCTCGGTGTTGTAAACAAGATAGAAGTATCGCCAGTTGAATTCTCTGGAAATCCCAGAGACATCCCATAGAAATCCCATAGACAAAATAGACCCAGCTCTCGGTGTTGTAAACAAGATAGAAGTATCGCCAGTTCAATTCTCTGGAAATCCCAAAGACATCCCATAGAAATCCCATAGAAAAAATAGACCCAGCTCTCGGTGTTGTAAACAAGATAAAAGTATCGCCAGTTGAATTCTCTGGAAATCCCAAAGACATCCCATAGAAAAAATAGACCCAGCTCTCGGTGTTGTAAACAAGATAGAAGTATCGCCAGTTGAATTCTCTGGAAATCCCAGAGACATCCCATAGAAATCCCATAGAAAAAATAGACCCAGCTCTCGTAGTTGTAAACAAGGTAGAAGTATCGCCAGTTCAATTCTCTGGAAATCCCAGAGACATCCCATAGAAATCCCATAGAAAAAATAGACCCAGCTCTCGTAGTTGTAAACAAAATAGAAGTATCGCCAGTTGAATTCTCTGGAAATACCAGCGACATCCCATAGAAATCCCAAAGAAAAAATAGACCTAGCTCTCGGTGTTGTAAACAAGATAGAAGTATCGCCAGTTGAATTCTCTGGAAATCCCAAAGACATCCCATAGAAAAAATAGACCCAGCTCTCGGTGTTGTAAACAAGATAGAAGTATCGCCAGTTGAATTCTCTGGAAATCCCAGAGACATCCCATAGAAATCCCATAGAAAAAATAGACCCAGCTATCGGTGTTGTAAACAAGATAGAAGTATCGCCAGTTCAATTCTTTGGAAATCCCAAAGACATCCCATAGAAATCCCAAAGAAAAAATAGACCTAGCTCTCGGTGTTGTAAACAAGATAGAAGTATCGCCAGTTGAATTCTCTGGAAATCCCAAAGACATCCCATAGAAAAAATAGACCCAGCTCTCGGTGTTGTAAACAAGATAGAAGTATCGCCAGTTCAATTCTCTGGAAATCCCAAAGACATCCCATAGAAATCCCATAGAAAAAATAGACCCAGCTCTCGGTGTTGTAAACAAGATAGAAGTATCGCCAGTTCAATTCTTTGGAAATCCTAAAGACATCCCATAGAAATCCCAAAGAAAAAATAGACCTAGCTCTCGGTGTTGTAAACAAGATAGAAGTATCGCCAGTTCAATTCTCTGGAAATCCCAGAGACATCCCATAGAAATCCCATAGAAAAAATAGACCCAGCTCTCGGTGTTGTAAACAAGATAGAAGTATCGCCAGTTTAATTCTCTGGAAATCCCAAAGACATCCCATAGAAATCCCATAGAAAAAATAGACCCAGCTCTCGGTGTTGTAAACAAGATAAAAGTATCGCCAGTTGAATTCTCTGGAAATCCCAGAGACATCCCAGAGACATCCCATAGAAAAACTAGACCCAGCTCTCGGTGTTGTAAAAGAAATAGAAGTATCGCCAGTTCAATTCTCTGGAAATCCCAAAGACATCCCATAGAAATCCCATAGAAAAAATAGACCCAGCTCTCGGTGTTGTAAACAAGATAGAAGTATCGCCAGTTCAATTCTCTGGAAATCCCAAAGACATCCCATAGAAATCCCATAGAAAAAATAGACCCAGCTCTCGGTGTTGTGAACAAGATAGAAGTATCGCCAGTTCAATTCTCTGGAAATCCCAGAGACATCCCATAGAAATCCCATAAAATAAATAGACCCAGCTCTCGGTGTTGTAAACAAGATAGAAGTATCGCCAGTTCAATTCTCTGGAAATCCCAAAGACATCCCATAGAAATCCCATAGAAAAAATAGACCCAGCTCTCGGTGTTGTAAACAAGATAGAAGTATCGCCAGTTCAATTCTTTGGAAATCCCAAAGACATCCCATAGAAATCCCAAAGAAAAAATAGACCTAGCTCTCGGTGTTGTAAACAAGATAGAAGTATCGCCAGTTGAATTCTCTGGAAATCCCAAAGACATCCCATAGAAAAAATAGACCCAGCTCTCGGTGTTGTAAACAAGATAGAAGTATCGCCAGTTGAATTCTCTGGAAATCCCAGAGACATCCCATAGAAATCCCATAGAAAAAATAGACCCAGCTCTCGGTGTTGTAAACAAGATAGAAGTATCGCCAGTTCAATTCTCTGGAAATCCCAAAGACATCCCATAGAAATCCCATAGAAAAAATAGACCCAGCTCTCGGTGTTGTAAACAAGATAAAAGTATCGCCAGTTGAATTCTCTGGAAATCCCAGAGACATCCCAGAGACATCCCATAGAAAAACTAGACCCAGCTCTCGGTGTTGTAAAAGAAATAGAAGTATCGCCAGTTCAATTCTCTGGAAATCCCAAAGACATCCCATAGAAATCCCATAGAAAAAATAGACCCAGCTCTCGGTGTTGTAAACAAGATAGAAGTATCGCCAGTTCAATTCTCTGGAAATCCCAAAGACATCCCATAGAAATCCCATAGAAAAAATAGACCCAGCTCTCGGTGTTGTGAACAAGATAGAAGTATCGCCAGTTCAATTCTCTGGAAATCCCAGAGACATCCCATAGAAATCCCATAGAAAAAATAGACCCAGCTCTCGTAGTTGTAAACAAGGTAGAAGTATCGCCAGTTCAATTCTCTGGAAATCCCAGAGACATCCCATAGAAATCCCATAGAAAAAATAGACCCAGCTCTCGTAGTTGTAAACAAAATAGAAGTATCGCCAGTTGAATTCTCTGGAAATACCAGCGACATCCCAGAGACATCCCATAGAAAAAAAAGACCCAGCTCTCGGTGTTGTAAAAAAAATAGAAGTATCGCCAGTTAAATTCTCTGAAAATTCAGAGACATCCCATAGAAATCCAATAAAAAAAATAGACCCAGCTCTCGGTGTTGTAAACAAGATAGAAGTATCGCCAGTTCAATTCTCTGGAAATCCCAAAGACATCCCATAGAAATCCCATAGAAAAAATAGACCCAGCTCTCGGTGTTGTAAACAAGATAGAAGTATCGCCAGTTGAATTCTCTGGAAATCCCAGAGACATCCCATAGAAATCCCATAGAAAAAATAGACCCAGCTCTCGGTGTTGTAAACAAGATAGAAGTATCGCCAGTTCAATTCTTTGGAAATCCCAAAGACATCCCATAGAAATCCCAAAGAAAAAATAGACCTAGCTCTCGGTGTTGTAAACAAGATAGAAGTATCGCCAGTTGAATTCTCTGGAAATCCCAAAGACATCCCATAGAAAAAATAGACCCAGCTCTCGGTGTTGTAAACAAGATAGAAGTATCGCCAGTTGAATTCTCTGGAAATCCCAGAGACATCCCATAGAAATCCCATAGAAAAAATAGACCCAGCTCTCGGTGTTGTAAACAAGATAGAAGTATCGCCAGTTCAATTCTTTGGAAATCCCAAAGACATCCCATAGAAATCCCAAAGAAAAAATAGACCTAGCTCTCGGTGTTGTAAACAAGATAGAAGTATCGCCAGTTCAATTCTCTGGAAATCCCAGAGACATCCCATAGAAATCCCATAGAAAAAATAGACCCAGCTCTCGGTGTTGTAAACAAGATAGAAGTATCGCCAGTTGAATTCTCTGGAAATCCCAGAGACATCCCATAGAAATCCCATAGAAAAAATAGACCCAGCTCTCGGTGTTGTAAACAAGATAGAAGTATCGCCAGTTCAATTCTTTGGAAATCCCAAAGACATCCCATAGAAATCCCAAAGAAAAAATAGACCTAGCTCTCGGTGTTGTAAACAAGATAGAAGTATCGCCAGTTGAATTCTCTGGAAATCCCAGAGACATCCCATAGAAATCCCATAGAAAAAATAGACCCAGCTCTCGGTGTTGTAAACAAGATAGAAGTATCGCCAGTTCAATTCTCTGGAAATCCCAAAGACATCCCATAGAAATCCCATAGAAAAAATAGACCCAGCTCTCGGTGTTGTAAACAAGATAAAAGTATCGCCAGTTGAATTCTCTGGAAATCCCAGAGACATCCCAGAGACATCCCATAGAAAAACTAGACCCAGCTCTCGGTGTTGTAAAAGAAATAGAAGTATCGCCAGTTCAATTCTCTGGAAATCCCAAAGACATCCCATAGAAATCCCATAGAAAAAATAGACCCAGCTCTCGGTGTTGTAAACAAGATAGAAGTATCGCCAGTTCAATTCTCTGGAAATCCCAAAGACATCCCATAGAAATCCCATAGAAAAAATAGACCCAGCTCTCGGTGTTGTGAACAAGATAGAAGTATCGCCAGTTCAATTCTCTGGAAATCCCAGAGACATCCCATAGAAATCCCATAGAAAAAATAGACCCAGCTCTCGTAGTTGTAAACAAGGTAGAAGTATCGCCAGTTCAATTCTCTGGAAATCCCAGAGACATCCCATAGAAATCCCATAGAAAAAATAGACCCAGCTCTCGTAGTTGTAAACAAAATAGAAGTATCGCCAGTTGAATTCTCTGGAAATACCAGCGACATCCCAGAGACATCCCATAGAAAAAAAAGACCCAGCTCTCGGTGTTGTAAAAAAAATAGAAGTATCGCCAGTTAAATTCTCTGAAAATTCAGAGACATCCCATAGAAATCCAATAAAAAAAATAGACCCAGCTCTCGGTGTTGTAAACAAGATAGAAGTATCGCCAGTTCAATTCTCTGGAAATCCCAAAGACATCCCATAGAAATCCCATAGAAAAAATAGACCCAGCTCTCGGTGTTGTAAACAAGATAGAAGTATCGCCAGTTGAATTCTCTGGAAATCCCAGAGACATCCCATAGAAATCCCATAGAAAAAATAGACCCAGCTCTCGGTGTTGTAACCAAGATAGAAGTATCGCCAGTTCAATTCTTTGGAAATCCCAAAGACATCCCATAGAAATCCCAAAGAAAAAATAGACCTAGCTCTCGGTGTTGTAAACAAGATAGAAGTATCGCCAGTTGAATTCTCTGGAAATCCCAAAGACATCCCATAGAAAAAATAGACCCAGCTCTCGGTGTTGTAAACAAGATAGAAGTATCGCCAGTTGAATTCTCTGGAAATCCCAGAGACATCCCATAGAAATCCCATAGAAAAAATAGACCCAGCTCTCGGTGTTGTAAACAAGATAGAAGTATCGCCAGTTCAATTCTTTGGAAATCCCAAAGACATCCCATAGAAATCCCAAAGAAAAAATAGACCTAGCTCTCGGTGTTGTAAACAAGATAGAAGTATCGCCAGTTGAATTCTCTGGAAATCCCAAAGACATCCCATAGAAATCCCAAAGAAAAAATAGATCCAGCTCTCGGTGTTGTAAACAAGATAGAAGTATCGCCAGTTGAATTCTCTGGAAATCCCAGAGACATCCCATAGAAATCTCATAGAAATAATAGACCCAGCTCTCGGTATTGTAAACAAGATAGAAGTATCGCCAGTTGAATTCTCTGGAAATCCCAGCGACATCCCATAGAAATCCCATAGAAAATATAGACCTAGCTCTCGGTGTTGTAAAAAATATTGTGAACAAAAATTTTCTCAAAATATTTAATTAATCCATTTGTTTATAAAAAGATGATAAAGTTTATAACATGGCATGGAAAAATTTTAAAAGTAATTCTATAAAGCCTAACAAGAATATGAAATCCGTAATAGCTTAAAATTATAAAAAACACTCGAGAATACAAAATTATAATGCTCACTGTACGTATCATTAGAGTACGACTGATATACTATATATATATATTTATCAGTTAAAGGCATTGTAGAGTATATATATATTTAGGTATACGGTATACATACAATACAGTCATACGGTGCCTTGTAGGATAGCCTCTACACTTACCCCTGAAAAGTGAAAATCGTAACGAGGTCATTCGTTGAGTAGATTTTACACCTTATATTTTTTCCATACCGGGCTCCTTATATGAAAATCGATTCTTAAGGAGTAAACTCCAAAAAAAAATATGTTCGGTTAATGAAAAATAAAATTTCGAAATTTTTCCAATCAATAATTTATGTAAACATTTGTATGTAACTCATGCCGAAGAATACGCCGCTAATTGGCTAAAGTCAGACCCATAAAATTTTATATTAAAATACAATTTTTTCTGATTGGTCAAACGAGTGGTTTAATATATATTAAAACACTCATTTATATATTAAACCACTGAATTTTGAGTGAAATGGCCGGAGTATATCCCTACTCAATAATTCAAGCCAATAACTAATCTACACCTTTCTCTCTTATGACGTCACTTTGAATTTAGCTGCCTTATTAACATGACCAAAATCTCTAGACTGCACACGCGTATTTAATTATTCAGCACACACATGTATAGATCAAGACAACGTCAGCTGAATTTTGTAACCTTACATACCTCTATTAATTGATACGACATAACACCAACGATAACTTTTTTTCCATTGAGTTAAGTTTTTTTAAGTGAATAGTCTTAAACAAAGTGTCCAATTTTATTAAGTATAAATCTTTTTTAATAATAATAAAGTTAATTATTTTTATAACTCTGACTACATGACACTGACTTTAGACATTAAACGGTAGTTTCCTTCGTGCATTCATTACACAAACTATTGTATAAGGCACCCGCGGGTAATAAGGCCTGTCGGGTAATATGGCCTAAGCGACAGAAATGATATTCAAAATAATCGCTTCCGCTAAAGGCTACTCTAGTAGAAGGATCTTGCATATAGGTGTTTCGACAAGTTTATAGAGTCCCGATACCACGTTCTCGGTCTTCTATGTTTCATCATCCGTCATATGCTGTCGTAGCGGAGAAGAAATTATAAAAAACAATCTAGTCTTCTGACTTAAGGTAGTTGTCCTGCTACAATATTGTCAAAAAGTAATGAGTCATATACGCGGTAAGAGCAGGTTAGGTGCACGGAAAAAAATTAATCGTGAATGCAACATGATGCACTGCTGATAAATAAACATGATGAAATCATGTTGCATTCACATGATTTGTCATGTTGCATTCACATGATAGTCATGTTGCGGTAACATGAGAAAATCATGTTGCATTCACGTGATTTATCATGTTTCGGCTACATGATAATCATGTTGCGGTAACATGAGAAGATCATGTTGCATTCACATGATTTGTCATGTTTCGGCTACATGAAAATCATGTTGCTGCCACATATTGTCATGTAGCCGAAACATGACCAATCATGTTGCTGCCACATGATTATCTCATGTTACCGCAACATGATTATCATGTGAATGCAACATGACAAATCATGTGAATGCCACATGATTTTCTCATGTTACCGCAACATGATTATCATGTAGCCAAAACATGACAAATCATGTGAATGCAACATGATTTCATCATGTTTATTTACCAAGACTGCATCATGTTGCATTCACGATTAATTTTTTCCCGTGTGGTAGTTAAAACGAGAAATTGCTTTTGTTTGATACTGTACCCGTGAGAAGTTTACCTAAACACTATTCATATATACGTATACACAAATACTATTGAACATTTTCTTAAATTGAAATTTGACAACGTCGCATATGATCTGCCAGTTGCTGTATAGTGTACTGAGTATATGTTCAACTACTTTAAAAAAGATACTGATAGTTTTAAGTGCTGTTGAGCAAAGCAATCTAGTCTTCTGTCTTTAAAAAAGTATTGTTACTAAATTTAAGTTATGATTTATCTTTAATACCAATTTTATTGAGTACAGTTTAACTATTCCAGTTTGTTTAACCCGTAGACCTTATTACTCTATCATAGTAAAATAAGGCCTATTCGTATGGTTTTTGTAAAAGTTTAATTCTTTGTTTGTTTGCGGTAAAAATTACCATCACTTTATTATATTTTATGGCTAATGTATTGAAATAAAGATTAAAGATACATTTCGATAACTAAATGCAATATTTTCGATTCTATTCAAAATCTCCCTTAGCTAGGCCTCATTACCCATCGGTACCTTACATCTAGTGACATCGATTTCACCTGATGTATAAGATACTATTCAAGTACTCAAAATATTTAAAAAACAACATTTAATCTTTTAATCCATAGATTCTTGCTACTGTTGAAGAAAAAAAGAAAGATGCTGAATCAATAAAAGAAACAGTACTAAAATCAAAAGATGAAGCAGAAACATTATTAAAAATAATATCTAAGGAAAAAGCTATTGCTGAAGACAAGTTAAAAGCCGCTGAGCCAGCGTTACTTGAAGCCGAATCTGCACTTCAAGTATATTACCATTTTTTTTGTATAAAAATAAAATGAAATTGCATATATAAATTTCTTTTAACAAATTAATTATTCTCTGAACAATTAATTACAGACAATAAAAGCCGCGGATATTTCGACAGTTCGAAAACTTGGCAAGCCACCGTATCTTATCACACTGATTATGGATTGCGTATTAATATTATTTGGCCGTAAATTGGAACCTGTAAAACTGGATCCTGATCATCAATTTTTAACCCCTTCGTGGTCGGAGGCATTAAAAGTATTGGCTGACACGCGTTTTTTGTACCACTTGCGTGATTTTCCAAAAGATAACATAAATGGTGAAATAATCGATTTAATGAGACCGTACTTAAGCTATCCGTTGTATAATTACGAAGCCGCTAAACAGGCTTGTGGTAATGTTGCGGGTCTTTTACAATGGACTATTGCCATGACAGAGTTTTATAAAGTTAACAAAGACGTGTTGCCATTAAAAGTAATTTTCAATTTTTTTTTTGTGAATACTTTATTTAAAGATTATTATAACTCTATATTTTTATTAAAGGCCAATTTAGCTGTTCAACAAAGTAAACATGAGAAAGCTAATAAGAACTTAGTTGCAGCACAACAAGTTTTAGCGGCTAAAGATGAAGCTTTGAAAGTTGTTCAAGATGAATTTGACGCCGTAATGACCGAGTATCAGGTAACACACGAAAAAAAAAGTTGACTATTTTAATAATGTCATTAAATTTTTTGAGTATTTTTAAATCAATTAAAAATATTGTGGATCGTATAGGGGAGGAGGGGGCAAAGTCGGCCCCTGAAAAATTTCTGTACGTCAATAAATTCGATCGGATAATAAGCTTATCGAAATTTCTTATTTAATGAGGGCTAAAATAGACCACCAAAACTGTTCATTAAATATAATTTATTAAGAAAGTTAAAGATAATAAAATTACGTTTTAAAGTTATATCGCAACAGACAATTAAAATGATTTATTATATTATTAAATTACAATTGTTTTATAGTTATTTGCAAATATCACACGTGTAAAGAACAAAAAATTTTAAGTCAGAAATTTTTTTGAGGGCCCACTTTGCCCTTAATTTTGAATTTTTCAATTTTAATGGACGCAGCAGAATGAAGTGAAAATCAGTATTAAGAGTCTAAAAAGAAGTAAACACGTAAAGAAATCAATGATAATATAATTATTTTCTTTAATGGACCCACTTTTCCCTCCTTTCCCCTACTGTAAAAAAATTGCGGAGTGGATGAATTTTTATTTATTTAATTCCCTCGGAGTGAATTTCACTCTGAAGGGGAGTTTCGGAAAATATTAATTATAAAAAAAATTACTAATACATAGTGAGCTTAAGTCTTTGATATTTTGACATTTATATTGAGCACGGAAATAATTACGAGCTCTCTATCCATATATTCACGCGAAATGATTTTTAAAAATTATAAGCAGCTGATAGTAAAACTTGATCAAATATAATTTCACTGAATCACAAACTGTCGTATGACTGACATCAACCATACCACGAGATAACAGTTTATATTGTACCGAAATATAAAATATTCCCATAAAAACTATGTCACTATAGCTGTTCAATGATTTAATATTTCCACTATGTATTATATATATAAAATTATAATTTAGTGAGTTACTAAAACATTTTATAAATTAAAAACATAATATTTTAAGTTTAATTATTAATATTTGAATGAATTATTTATTAAAATAATTATGTTTCTAATTAGCAGCTGTTTCTATTAAATATGAATTTATTTTAGTATTGAAACTCGGGACCGGAGTGAATTTGGATTGAAATAAAATCCGTATTTACTCCCGATTTTTTAGTTTTTCTATAAAAAATTAAGATATTAATTTTTTTCGAACTAATAAATTTAAAAAAAATATTAATTAGTAAGTTTTATTAACTCTATTCGTAGGGTTACGGTAACCCTCTAGTTATTTTAAAGTTAAGTATTTGTAAGGTGGTTAGTAATAGAAGGTTAGGTATAAAGCGGGGCTGGGTTAACCCTTTTACAACTTTGTATAACGTCTCAGTATATCTCTCACTAAAGAGCTGAAAGCATTTCAGTCAACTATAGGCTTGAATTTACTCTGTTACTCTTTATAAGAATATTATATATTTTAATAAATTACCAAATTTCCCTTTAGTTTGCGTTACACTCAAATTTCCGTCTAAAATAATTTCCATCCATATTAATATGAACTTTTATTTTCATCCCTTAGTGATAGACCATTTTTTTATTGATTTAATTTATGTATTTTTAATTAAAAAAATTAATTGAAATGCAACCATTACTTTTGCTCTGTTTTCTAGAATAATAATTTTTTTAAAATAAATCTCATTTGATTTTCTTATTGAACTCTTTAGCTATTGATTTATGAGAGCTTCAAAATATTTGTTTTCCATTAGAATATTAATTTATTCAAATTTTTTTTTTTTAATCAGTATGTGGTATCGATTAAAAAAAATATAAAAATTAATTAATTGAGTCGAGTAATGAGTAAAAAAAAGTCGAGAGTAATTTCGTTGATAAATTTACATAAAATTTATAGAAAGTTGTTGATTTGGCAAATGCGTGTCAATCAAAAATGGACACTGCGACGGCATTGATAGAGGGATTGTCAGGTGAACGTGTACGTTGGACAAATCAATTGTCAACATTTAAATCCGAAACAGAACGACTGATCGGTGATGCGTTGATACTAACTGGATTTTTATCTTACTGCGGACCATTTAATCAAGAATTTCGTATATTTATACAAAAGCGGTGGTTCAATTTATTGAGAACAAGAAAAATTCCGGTGTCTGCAGATGTCAACGTTGTTGATTCACTGTCAGATACAGCAATGGTTTAACTTGTTTGATATTTAAAAATTTAACGTAAGCTCGGTCCCATTATTCGATTATATAATTTTTATAATTTAATAGACAGGAGAATGGAATTTACAAGGGCTGCCAAATGACGAATTATCAATACAAAATGGTATTATTGTAACACAAGCTACGAGATATCCATTATTGATCGACCCACAGCTGCAAGGAAAAGCTTGGATTAAAAATAAAGAGCAAGAATTCAATTTGCAAACTACGTTACTTAATCATAAATATTTTAGAAATTATTTAGAAGACTGTGTATCTATCGGACGGCCTTTATTGATCGAAGATGTTGCTGAAGAATTAGATCCGGTGCTCGATAATTTGTTGGAAAAAAATTTTATCAAAATTGGCAACTCGTGGAAAGTTAAATTAGGCGACAAAGAAGTTGATCTTAACAATCAATTTCGGTTATATATCACAACTAAATTGCCTAATCCGTCTTATACACCTGAGATATTTGCCAAGACGTCAATTATTGACTTCACTGTTACTATGAAAGGTGGAAATTATTTTTAATTTTTTAGAAACTTTATATATTTTAAACTCATGGATAAATTTGATTGATTGGAAATATTTTTATAACTAATTTAATTATTTAGTGATCTTTAAAAATTTTTTGATCGAACTCAAATTTTCGAGACTAAATAAGGTACTGGCGGGTAATAAGACCTACCTAAGGGAGATTTTGAATAGAATCGAAAATATTGCATTTAATTATCGAAATGTATCATTAATCTTTATTTCAATACATTACCCATAAAATATAATGAAGTAATGGTAATTTATACCACAAACAAACAAAAAATTAAACTTTTACAAAAACCATACGAGTAGGCCTTATTTTACTACGGTACTCTCTAAAAATGAATCAGTGAAATTCACTTCAAATTAGTGAATATTCACTTGGAACCAGCTATAAGTATACCACTGGTTGAATTAGTGGTATACTTATAGCTGTAGAAATAGTGACTGTCCACTGATTCGCGAGAATTTCACTAATTCATTTTTAGAGAGTAGGGTAATAAGGCCTACGGGTTAAACAAACTGGAATAGTTTAATTATACTTAATAAAATTGGTATTAGAGATGAATCATCACTTAAATTTAGCAACAATACTTTTTTAAAGACAGAAGACTAGATTGCTTTGCTCAACAGCACTTAAAACTATCAGTATCTTTTTCAAGAGTCAGAAGACTAGATTGTTTTTTATGATTTCTTCTGCACTACGACAGCATATGACGGATAATGAAATATAGAAGACAGGGAACGTGGTATCGGGACTCTATAAACTTGTCGTAACATCTATATGCAAAATCCTTCTACTAGAGTAGCCTTTAGCGGAGGCGGTTATTTTAAATATCATTTCTGTCACTTAGGCCTTATTACCCGCGGGTACCTTAATTCAAATATTTTGGGTCGGATCAATAAATTTAAAAAATAAAGGAATTAATTGTCGCCTTTATAAATATAAAATTTTTATTCACGGGATCTAGAAGATGATGGGGCAAGTTGACCAACCCGAGCAAAGTGACCGCTCCAAATTTTTTACCAATTTTTTTTTTTTTGCAGTGACCCTACCTCACAATTTGTTCTTGTTTTAATCTTACGTAGTAAAAAAATTAACTCTAACATAAACGAAAAAAAAAAATGTTTTTATTCAAAATTGTGGCTCTTTCGTCCTGAGCGTCCATCTTACCCCACATTTTTTCACACTAAATATTTTCAAAGATAAAAAAATTTATTTCTTTAAAATAATCTGATTGTTTAAGTTATGATTAAAATGATAATTATTTGAAAGTTAAAATTAAAATAAAAAAAAAGTTCATATGTTAGAGTGGTTTAGACTCGGCAATGTTTTATATAAATTAAATGATATTAAAGTTGTCATGTGTGTCATGTAATACGTTTGTATGCAGGCTTGGAGGATCAGCTTCTCGGGCGAGTTATAATGACCGAAAAACGTGAATTAGAGACAGAGAGAATGCAATTAATCACTGACGTCACCACGAACAAGAGGAAGATTAAGGAGTTGGAGGCAAACCTTCTACACAAGCTGACAACAGTTCAAGTAAGCTGATAATTTGTATGCGATTTCTAATTACCGCGCCACTGACATTATAATTATTATATTAATTAAAATTATTTATTATTTTGAAACATAATAAATAATAATAATTAATGATGAATTTACTTAACTATCAATTTTTATTTATATTTGTTATTAGAGAAATCACGGCTTATCCGGTCTATTTAATTAACAAAATATTTTTTAAATTCTACTCTTTCGCATGAATGATTGTACACGGAGACTAATAATTTTAGTACGCACTGTAATATCATACTTTTATACACTCATATCATAAATTAAAGGAACAGAAAAATTTTAGAAATTTTTTGGTGATGTTTGCAAGGCTGTAACTTCGTGAAAAATAATCGTATCGAAAAAAAAAGCATTTCGTAGCTTGACATCTCTAGTTTCGACGCATTTTAATTAATTTTTTTTAGACCTTCAGCCATTGCGCAAACATGAAAAATAACGCGAGACAAAAATTTTCTAAATTTTTTCTGTTTTTCTTTCATTTCATCATCGCGGTATTTCTCATCTGTTTATTTATTTAGTTCTCTCGGAGTGAAATTTACTCCGAAGAGGAGTATTTTAATATCAATACTCCGAATCGGAGTGAATGCGGATTTTAATTAAATCCAGACTACTCTGAAATCACTCTGTAGAAGAAACAAACTCCCAATTTACTCTGCATGCGGAGTGATATTTTGTAAAAACTCTGGAACTTCAAGTGACAGATTGAATTCGCATTGAAATAAAATTCGTAATCACTCCAAATTCACTCCCCATTTTTTACACTGTACTCAATTAAGTAGACCTAGTAAGCCGTGATTTCTGTAATAACAAAAAATAATAATAAAATTTTTGTGTAAAGGGTTCCTTGATCGAAGATGTTGAGTTGATGTCAGTACTTAATACAACAAGAAAAACAGCATCTGATGTGACTAGAAAGCTTAACATTGCACGAAATACAGAGATAGAAATAAATGCGGCGAGAGAAGAATTTCGACCAGTAGCTACACGAGGCAGTGTGCTTTACTTTTTGATATGTGACATGGCTTACGTGAACAGCATGTATCAGACTTCGCTTGTACAATTTTTAGAACGATTCGATATCTCTTTGACACGGTACCTTGTTGTTATCTTTTTATTCTTAATTTATCACACGTACTTGTACTCTTTATGGAACAAAAATCGTGTTCATATTTTTTGTTAAAAATAATTAACTTATTAGATCGGAAAAAACCCCCATCAATACCAGACGTATTAATAACATAATCGAATACCTGACCTACGAAGTATTTAAATACAAAGCACGTGGATTGTATGAAAATCACAAGTACATGTTTGTATTATTGATGACACTGAAAATAGATTTACAACGTAGCGCAATAAGTCATCAAGAGTTTGAGTATTTAATAAAAGGCGGTGCGGCGTTGGACCTCAATACCGTTAAACCAAAACCGTTTAAATGGATAACCGACATGACGTGGCTGAATTTAATTGCACTGTCATCATTACATCAGTTTCAGTATGTTGTTAAAGTGGTCGAAGCTTCTGAAAAGACTTGGAAGTATTGGTACGACCGCGAAGCGCCAGAAGAAGAAATAATTCCTGACGGCTATAATACTTTGGATCCATTCCGTCGTCTTCTTTTAATACGGTACCGTAAATATTTATTTTTTTATAAAAATTTAATCGCTGATATAAAGAAACTATACAGTGATTTTTTATTTAGGTATATATTTTTGTAGCGATGTTTTTTTTAATGCAAATAAAACCATTTTTTAATAGTAGAATATTAAGTTTTATGTTTTGTCGGGGAGATGGTAACAGTATATGGGTTGTTGTTTTCCAATAGAGCATGGTGTATCGACCGAACCCTATCGCAATCTCGAAAGTATATCGGCAGTTCGCTCGGGGCTAAATACGCAGAACCTGTGATAACGCTGTTGGATGTCATGCATGCAGAGTCGAGACCAAATACTCCCATGGTATGCTTTCTCAGCATGGGTTCAGATCCTACGCCGAGTATTCATCAGTTGGCGAAAAAAATTGAAGTATCTTGCAGAAGTATTTCAATGGGTCAGGGTCAAGAAGTTCATGCTCGTCGATTGCTTCAGAGTGCTAAGACTGAAGTAAGTTTTTTTTTCACATCTTGGACTTTGAAAGTACACTTACAGGAAAAGTACTCTCGCAAAGATAATTAGGCTAATTAACGAGTCTAATGCGATTTCAATCTGGTTTACTTAGTAATCATACAAAAAATTCTGAAAAACGGTTGACCCTGCGGGAAAAACCCAAAATTTCCCGCTGTTTTCGAACTCAGGGAGCTGAGTCTACACTTAGAAAATTAAGTAATTGTGTTTATTAGGATTTTTACTTAGGATAGTTACTATCAGGATGATAACAGATACTATCAGGATGGTAACAGTTACCATCAGGATGGTAATATTTACTATCAGGATGATAATAATTACTTCTACAATAAATTTCGTAACAGTTACTATCAGGATGGTAACAATTATAATCTCTGATGGTAACTGTTACCATCCGGATTATAAATATAACTATATAGAATAATAATAGTAATTAACTCTAGTTAACATACAGGATCGTAACAATTATTATAAATATGGTGAATATTACAATCTAGATGATTTATACAATCAGCTAGATAATATTCACTACTATCGGATTGCTGGTAGAAATTTTACCATAACTAGATAATAGTTTCTATTATTTAATTTTCTAAGTGTAGATTTTCTACAGAATTTCTTAGACAGCGATCCTGATCAAAATTAAGGCATCCGTTGGATCTTTGAAAGCCTCGGGGGTATCAGGCAAGTCTTCTGGAAAAACGCTAGCACGTAAAAGTGATGGGAAAAATGATTTTTCTCAGTACCGAGCCCCAAGTCTAGATTCTCTATAAAATTTCTATAGGATTTCTAGGACCTAGGAATTTGACCTCAAAACATCGAGATCTGATGACAACTGAATTTAGAAAAACGGACCGAAACTAATAACTTCCTTTTTTTCGAAAATATGTAATTTTTATAGCGGCAAGTTAAAAATTCGATTTTTTTCAAAATTTAAAATAAATAATTGACTCAATGCTTTGTAAATTAACTATAGATCTTTTTAATGTCGGGGAAGGGGGGAGGGGTAAAATAAACCCCATAAGCAAAAAACAGACCCCTGAATTTTTTTTTTAAATAAAATTACTGGGGCAAAATGAGCCGTTAAAACAAACATGGCAGGGCAAATAGAGTCAGTTAAAATTTTTTACAAAAATAAAAATTTAAGTTTACGGTTGAAAATTTTTTTTTTTACGAGAATAAAAATGATGAAGTCGACATTCGAATAAGTAATTAACGGATAAATTTAATATGTTTAATTTGATCATATAATTATTATTATTTTTGTTATAAATTTTAATGAAGATTTTTGTTTAAAATATATATGAAGTGAATTAATTTTTGAAATCTATTTAAAATATAAATTAAAACTGCTAGGGATACTGGGCGTTGCTGCAAAATTGTCATCTCGGACTGGATTACATGAATGAATTAATTGATTTTATATTAGAAATGGAATTACCACATGAAAATTTCCGTATTTGGATCACAACTGAGCCACACAATGATTTTCCAATTTCTCTGCTCCAGATGTCTATTAAATTCACATACGAGCCACCTCAGGGTATCACGCAATTAATTTTCTATTTTTTATTCCTTTTTTTTCTCTCCCCTTGTCCCACACCTTCCCTTAGTTCACTTCGCTCATTTACGTCACGACAAGTTTGCTGAAAGTGACAAATGAATTCACATGACATCACATTCTATCTACCAGGTATACGAGCTGGTTTACTTGCGACCTACAGTAGTATGAATCAAGACATGTTGGATCAATGTGACGCTGCTCAGTATATTCCACTTGTCTACACAATCTCTTTTTTACATACGATAGTTCAAGAGAGAAGAAAGTACGGTCCCCTTGGTTGGAACATTCCCTACGAGTTTAATTCTGCTGATTGGCTCGCCTCCTGTATGTTCATAAATAATCATTTGAATGATTATGATCCAAAGCGGGGAATCAGTTGGCAGACTATTAGGTGATTTTAATTTTTATAAATATTTAAATCATTATCTTTAGTTTTTTAAATTCATCAGTTTTATATCAACGGATCTTGATTAGCATTCAAGTAAATAGACTACACCGGAGTAGTCAACACGAGTACCCGAGTCGAAATTTAGAGCCTATATAGGCTCCTCTAGCCCGAAATAGATCCGATTGAGAGCCCTGTAGTCATTTAGCTCCGACTTTGAACCGAGAGGTCCGAACATTCACTGAGAGGTCCGATTTTGAACCTTCACGTCCGACAATATTGGTCCCGTAATAAATTTCGATTCATTATAATTAAATTATTTATGATGATATAAAAAAATTAAAAATTTTTTAAAATTAATTGTAAGCATTATTTTTTTGACATGCAACGAAATTTATATAAAATTAATCATTATTAACTTATTATAAAAAATTGAACTATTAACAGCATTTGCTATATATTTTGATAATTTTAATTGAAATTATTTTAATCATTGTAAATGCAAATAAAATCCAGAGTAACATAGATTATTATTAATTATAATTTTATATATAATCAATTCACTGGCAAACCAATCCCAATTTCAAGTATTTTATTCAGTAATATTTCGCCAACCTCCCGGGGATGGCATCTTCAGACTTCAATATTGAAACGTGGAAATTTTTAATACAATATGAAAAATTTTTTAAGTTTAAATACAATTTTATTAAATATAGATCTTATTAAATCTGAATAATTTATGTAAATGATTTTTTTCTTCTTTTTCTTTTTCATTTTGATAAGTAATTTATATTTTATAATTATTAACTATTGTTATTTTATTGTTATATATAAAGAAAAAGTTGTAATGTTGTACCTTCAACGATTGATGTTATTCTATTGATGTTAAGATAACATCAATCGTTGAAGGTACAACATTACAACTTTTTCTTTATATATAACAATAAAATAACAATAGTTAATAATTATAAAATATAAATTACTTATCAAAATGAAAAAGAAAAAGAAGAAAAAAATCATTTACATAAATTATTCAGATTTAATAAGATCTATATTTAATAAAATTGTATTTAAACTTAAAAAATTTTTCATATTGTATTAAAAATTTCCACGTTTCAATATTGAAGTCTGAAGATGCCATCCCCGGGAGGTTGGCGAAATATTACTGAATAAAATACTTGAAATTGGGATTGGTTTGCCAGTGAATTGATTATATATAAAATTAAACACCAATCAAAGAATGTATGTATGAAATTTCATGCATACATATTAAAATAAAAACAACTAATAATTAATTATAATATTAATAATTCTAATAATATTGATAATATGAATATTATTATTATTACAATAAAATAGGGCTCAGAGGTTAAAAATAGGACCTAATTTTAATTTTCATCAGATCCTACATTGAACCCTAAAGTGCTGAAAAAGGAAATTTGTAGCACTTCAGGGACCAAAATCGGACCTTATTTAACATGGAAACAGACTCTATTTTGAGCCTCCAAGTCCGAAATAGATCTGACTTTAGAAGGTTCAAAATGGGCTCTAAATTTCGACTCGGGTAGATTACACCGGGGCCTAAATCATGTACCTGAAGATCGGAACGTTTTTTGCGGAACGAAAATAAAAAAACAAAATGAAAAATAAAAAATCCACTTGATCTAAATTTCTGAAATGTTTCAAATAAGCGCTAGTATGTTAGTCGAAAATTTTAGCCACCCTCAATCACCCTCACACAATAAAATTTCATAAATCTTTTCATTTTTGTTGCGCGAAAAACGTTCCGATTTTCAGGTAGATTCAAAATCTAAATTCGGGATGGGGAGTAAATTCTCGGGGGATATTTTTAAACAAAAATTATTGACAGTGTATATATTTTGATAGATATATGATCGGAGAAGTTCAATACGGTGGTAGAGTCACTGATGACTATGACAAACGTCTTTTAAATACATTCACCAAAGTCTGGTTCACAGAATCATTATTCACTGAGAATTTCTTATTTCACACTGGCTATGGTGTTTTGAATTTTAAACAAGTTAGTGATTACTTGACAGCTATCAACGAAATGGAATCTATTGATCCACCTCAAGTATACGGACTTCATCGTAACGCTGACATAACGTAAATATTTTAAAATAAATTTATCACTCTACAAATAAAAGGGGAAAACTAAATATATGGGAATAAAATAAATATAGATATCAGAGTCGTACGACACAAGAGATATTGGATGTAATAATATCAGTACAGCCGAAGGAATCGAGTGGAGTTGGGGCGAGTGAAACTCGAGAAATGATTGTCAGTAGACAAGCTAAAGATATGTTAAATAAATTACCGGCAACTTACGATCCATTTGAAGTAAAAGCTCGTCTACAGATCATGGGGATCACACAACCGATGAATATATTTCTCAAACAGGAAATTGATCGCATGCAAGTGGTTATCAAACTCGTACGCTCAATGCTCAAGGATTTACTGCTTGCTATTGATGGTGTTATTATCATGAATGAAGTACGAATATACTTTTTTATATTTATTATTTTTCTTTTAAATTATTTTACTACTAAGGTGTCTATAGAAAATATTTACAGTTGAAAATTGAGTCGAAAAAGTGTTTAACTTTTATGTAAAAAAAATTTTTAAGTCTCATTGTTTAGTATTTTTGTTCAGATTAATGTAAGAATGACACTTCTGTGAACAACGTTTTTTGTGTAGAAATAAATTTTTTTTTTTTTATCACAATTCCAGAAGCATAAATTGAATGTTTACAAAAAATGTCCTTAGACAAACAATCGTAGTACTAATGGTTACAAAGTTTTATTGCACAGAAAAAAAAGAATTTTTTCTGTGTAATAAAAAAATAATAATTATAAATTGTCAAGATTTAATAATAATTTGGTCTTTGTAAAAAAAATTTATTTTAATAAAAATACTTTGACTAGGGAAATGTTGTCACATCTGATATAAAACGAAGCCCTGAATATTTTTAGTGTCACTGAAAAAAGTGTAGATTTTTTTGGCACACTTTACTCAATAAATTTTTTATTACACATGCGCGATAAATCTTAAATTAATTATCATCGTGCAGCAATTAAAGGACGCTCTGGATAACATTTACGACGCACGAATCCCCAAAGTTTGGCGTTTACGTTCTTGGGAATCGTCGACTCTCGGGTTTTGGTTTACGGAGTTACTCGAGAGGAATCAGCAATTCTCAAATTGGATTTTCCACTCTCGTCCACCAAAGTTCTGGATGACAGGTTTCTTTAATCCACAAGGTAAGTGACGAAGAAAATAAAGCACTTTCTCACAAAAAAAAGTAAAAAACTCCGGGTAAGAGATCTCGAGAATGAGCATTCTCCATCACAATCATTCTTTTTCCACTGACTATTATTTTTTCGTTCCTCCCACACGTTGTGACAACTCAACAGGATTCTTAACCGCGATGCGACAAGAGGTAACACGAGCACACAAAGGTTGGGCTCTTGACAACGTCACCCTTCACAATGAAGTCATGAGGCAGATGTCTGAAGACGTCAGAAGTTCACCCGCTGTACGTAATCTCCTCAGCTAAATTTCCCGAGCTTTAATACATTCTCCTTTACACCGCTATCTTCAACACCCTCATCTCTCTCTCTTTCTCTTTCACCATCTCTATTCACAGTTCACATTTACCCTCTTTATTAACAAACAAAACAAAAGATAATATTCAAAATTTGTCATTTTAGGAAGGTATCTATGTTTACGGGCTCTACTTAGATGGTGCCGGTTGGGATCGCAGAAATAATCGTCTACGTGAGTCATTTAACAAAGTCCTTTATGTTGAAATGCCGGTGGTACATATATTTGCATTGTACAATAAACCCACTAAGGATCCAAAGCTTTACCAAGTACAGTATTTTAAATAATTATATTATAAATCTTATTATTATTTCACGGAGAGAAATTTATAGCAATAATTACAATATATTATGGGAATTGTTTCCATAACGTATGGTAACGGGTTTTTTTAAGAATCGATTATAAAAATGGCACCTGTACACATTATGGTAAACATTTCTATCTGTACGGGTTTTATTCCTATACTCTCTTAAAATGAATCAGTGAAAAGTAGTCCAATCAGTGAATATTCACTGCATAAATAGTCCCAAGTATATCACTAATTGAATCAGTGATATACTTGAGACTGTTTCGCAGTGAATATTCACTGATTTGAAGCACTTTTCACTGATTCATTTTAAGGGAGTACGATATCGGAATAGTTCCTATAAAATGATGGTAATCATTACTATATAGTATGGGAACAGTTACCATATTGTATGGGGTTTATTTCCGAAAGCACATAGGAATCGTTCTAATGTGGATATGGAATTTTTTCCCATATGACTATGGGAACTATGGGTATGGTAATCATTACTGTAATTCAATTACTGTATGATATAGGAACTTGAACTAAATTATAGGAATTGTTCCCATAGTTATGGAAGTTTTTTACAGAAATTAAGGGCCCGTATTTCTTAATTCTAAGTAATTATTACTATAACGTTACAGGTTTAAATTTCATAATTGTACTAGGAAAAATCACCATAATTTTCTCTCTGTGTATTATTATTATTATTATTGTTTGATAAGTTTTTTGAGAATTAGATTATAATTTTATAATAGACAAGTAGGGGAGGAGGGGCAAAGTAGGCCCCTTGCAATTTTCAAAACTTCAAAAAATATGGGGGCAAAGTGGGCCCCTCAAAATTTTCTGTACGTTTAAATTCTGACGGATAATAAGCTTATCGAAATTTCTTATATAATGAAGGCTAAAATAGACCGGCAAAACTGTTTATTAAATATAATTTATTAAGTTAAAGATAATAAAATTACGTTTTAAAGTTCTATCGCAGCAGACTATTAAAATGACTTTTATATTATTAAAATACAATTGTTTTATAGTTATTTGCAATTATCACACGTGTAAAGAATAAAAAATATCAAATCCGAAATTTTTTGGAGGGCCCACTTTGCCCCTATTTTACAATTTTTCAATTTTAATGGACGCAGCATAATGAAATGAGAATAAGTATCAAGGGTCTAAAAAGAAGTAAACGCGTAAAAAAAATGAACGATACTATAATTATTTTCCTTAAGGGGTCCACTCTGCCCCCTCTCCCCCACTTTTATGAAAACTAACAAAAATAACCGATAAAAATTATTTATGTAACTCATGCCGAAGAATACGCCGCTAACTGGCTAAAGTTAGCCTCATAAAATTTTATATTAAAATGCAATTTTTTCCGATTGGTCAAACGAGTGGTTTAATATATATTAAAACACTCATTTATATATTAAACCACTGAATTTTGAGTGAAATGGGCGGAGTATATCCCTACTCAATAATTCAAGCCAATAACTAATCTACACCTTTCTCTCTTATGACGTCACTTTGAATTAAGCTGCCTTATTAACATGACCAAAATCTTTAGACTGCACACGCTTATTTAATTATTCAGCACACACATGTATAGATCAAGACAACGTCAGCTGAATTTTGTAACCTTACATACCTCTATTCATTGATACGACATAACACCAACGATAACTTTTTTTTCATTGAGTTAAGTTTTTTTAAGTGAATAGTATTAAACAAAGTGTCCAATTTTATTAAGTATAAATCTTTTTTAATAATAATAAAGTTAATTATTTTCATAACTCTGACTGCATGACGCTGACTTTAGACATTTAACGGCGATTTTCTTCGTGGATTCATTACATAAACTATTGTATACATCTAGTGACATCGATTTCACATGATGTATAAGATACTATCATTCAAT
The DNA here is from genome assembly GCF_029852145.1 of Microplitis mediator. Lineage (NCBI taxonomy): Eukaryota > Metazoa > Arthropoda > Insecta > Hymenoptera > Braconidae > Microplitis > Microplitis mediator. The sequence continues at coordinate 14,894,300 of NC_079979.1, forward strand.
TGTAAAAAAAAGTCACCGGATTGGCTTTAGATTATTTTACACCAAATATTTTAAATAATAACCGGATAATAATAATAACAACAATTTTATGTGATTTTACTGAAACGACCAGGGTTTTTTTTTATTTTTTGTCAAAGGAATCACGGCTTTACTGGTCTTGTTTATTGACTTGTTAGATTAGATTCATCGTATTAATAAATACATGTGGACTAATATTATTAGTACGCACTGTAATAAAATACATTTATCGAATAAAATCAGTCTTGAATTTAATATGTTTTAAAAAACGGTTTCGCCCCGAATATACTTGCTGGGCTCATCAGTAAAGTTGATGCAAGTATATTCTACTTTAGACCGTATAAATGATGTTAATTTGGAAAAAATGAAAAATTAAAAAAATTTTTTGGAAAAAAATGGAATGAAAAATTGAAAAAAAATCATATTTTATTTGACGAAGAATTTTTTATATGATGATGTTAAAGCAAGGATTCCAAATTTGCTATCATATTTTGGAAAAATTCTATATGATTTATATAGCCTAGCATTATTTAATTTTATGTGATTTTACTGAAACGACCAGGGTTTTTTTTATTTTTTCTTAAAGGAATCACGGCTTTACTCGGCTATATTCGGGGCAAAACCGTTTTTTAAAACATATTAAATTCAAGACTTTGATTTTATTCGATAAATGTATTTTATTACAGTGCGTACTAATAATATTAGTCCACATGTATTTATTAATACGATGAATCTAATCTAACAAGTCAATAAACAAGACCAGTAAAGCCGTGATTCCTTTAACAAAAAATAACAACAACAACAATAATAATAATAATAATAATAATAATAATAATAATAATAATAATAATAATAATAATAATAATAATAATAATAATAATAATAATAATAATAATTTCTTGGCTAACTCAATGTTTTAATCCAATATAGTGTCCTGTTTACAAGAAACCCAAGAGAACGTACGTACTGCTGGTGACTGCATTGTGGTTGCAAACAATCAAACCACCAGAATTTTGGATTTTACGTGGTGTAGCTTTATTATGTGATAACAAATAAACACACCTATTTTTATTATTATGATCTCTATATATATTGCTCTTGTTCTTTGCTTTGTTCAGTAGTTTATTTAATATTTAACAAATTGGAGCTTAATTGTAGAGTAGAGTAGAGTAGAGTAGAGTTGGGTTGGGTTGGGTTGGATAGGGTACGACAGAGTAGTAGCGGTAGATGAGAGGGTAAATTGGAGCGTGGGTGATGTTCACTGTCCTTTACATCCAACGCCCAGATCGTTAATAGCGGGCAATCACCCATTCCCTCAACTAAAACCCATGTAATTGAGCCAATGTGCGTTAATCAGGGTACACCTCATTTGCCACGAGGCTTGTCTAAATTGCTTTCGTTACTTATTGTATTTATATAGATTTGGTTACTTCACTTGGAAAGTAATCTTCCCACTGCTAAAATACTTTTATTGATGCCACGCGATGTTGGCGGTCCAGTTCAACTTTATTTCGTTGCGAATTACTGTATTCAGCTTCAGCGGTTTTATTGAAAACAATCATAATTATTATCGATTGGTAATTTAGAGACCGACATTATAAATTTGGTTATTTATAAAAATTTAAATTGCTCTTTTTATTGCTATTGCTGACCTGTGACATATGACCCAGTGCCCAAAAAGATAAACGAAATTTATTTACTACCAAAATTTATTAATTTTATCGAAAATCGTTTTTTTTTGTATTAAAGCCAATAAACTCATAAAAAAAAAAAAAAAACAATTTTTTATAGTAGACTACATAATTTAAAATATCAAATTAATAATAAATAATAAAAATTTCTTTGATATTTCAATAGTACACTGTACAAAATTTTCGGAGTGAACATGGAGTGAATCCGGAGTGAACGCGGAATGGATAACTTTTTATTTATTTAATTCCCTCGGAGTGAATTTCACTACAATGTAAAAAATTTGCGGAGTGGATGACTGTTTATTTATTTAATCCCTTTTGGAGTAAAATTTACTCCGAAGGGGAGTTTATTTTAATATTAACCCTTTCCCGGCTCGGAGTATCGGTGAGTCTAGGTGTGAGTCATGTGGGGATAGAGCCAATTAAAGTCCGTTGTGAGGCTGTAGGAGTGAAAGTTTAGTTGTGGTAGTATAGACAAGCGCCCCTTTCTACCATTTTTCCGGCCCCCTCTCTAGAAAACAGACTATAGCCTTCTCATTTTAAGAATAAGACCTACGATCCAAATTAAGAGCAGAGATTCAAGGTCGACCGGGAAAGGGTTAAAACTTCGAATCGGAGTGAATGCGGATTGAAACAAAATCTAGACCATTCCAAAATCGCTCCGCTGAAAAGACATACTCCCTATTTACTCCGCATACGAAGTGATTTTCTTAAAAAACTTCGAAACCCCAAGTGAATTCGAATTTAAATAAAATCCGTAATTACTCCGAATTCACTCCCAATTTTTTACAGTAACTTTTAAAAATTCTTATAATTATGACCGAGAAAATAATACTCTCTTCATAAGCTCACTCTCGCTAAAGTGTAAATTTGAGTTAACTAATAGTAAACTAAAATCGACTTCACAAAATTAACAAACTAATATTTTCCATTGAGAACATAATTAATGAATTATAATAATGATTAAGGGTTTTATCAGTACTCGGATGTTTAAATCTCCATTAAGTCAATTATAACTTCCATCGGATGGAGATATTTAACAAGTACTCACAAGTATGCATAATATATACTATTACATCCCATCGAATATAATCGTTCTTATTGAGGATCAAGAGGAAGAGCCACTAAAATTCACACTCGCCTTAACCGTTAAGACGTGTTCAGCGTGAAATAGCTCTTTAGCTGGATATTTATGATGTATTTCAAGCTTATCGTGTTTCGAAGGTACAGAAGCGAAGTATATCCGTGGATAGTGTAAGTGAAGTGAAGGATACAGAGGAAGAAGTGGAGGAGTAAAGGATGAAGGTAAAGGAAAAGGGTATGTACAAGAGTGAAGCGAAGTGAAGGGAAAAGGAAAGGCGAAAGAGGAGAGGAGAGAAAAGAGGGTGAGGTAGTAGTGTAGAATGAAAGCGATGTGAAATTAGATTCCGCGGCTCGATCCAATCTCCGTCGATATCGACGTCACTTTAAAAGTCGCAAGCTATCCTTGTACCAAGAATGTTCCTACACTTACTTCTCTACTTCAACATGTCCTCCAGGTGTACGCTCTTACTACTACTGCTCTCTCATATTACTCTCGGTACTACTTGTACTGTAGCAGCATTGTGCTGTGCCCAAGAAATATACTTTTCCAGCCTCACTGAATTTCGTTATCCGTTTTTGTACCACAGTATGCGATAAAAATGCTCTTATATATCTATCTCTATATATGTGTACTTTTTTTATCATATGAAGTAGTAAATAAGAAATATGAAGCAAGAATTTTTAAATTTAAATTTTTATTTCCGTGTAATTCGCGTGTACTTGTCAATTTTTCGATATAAATTTTTATTTATTTCTCAAACTTTATTTTATTATTTATATTTTTTCTTTATAACTTTACCCAAATGTCATTTTTCATTTGTCACTACTATTTATTCTAAAAAAATTTTTTATAAAACTTTACCTACACTTTTTTTCTCGTTTTATTTTTTTTATCAGACTGTTTATTTCTTATCACATTGATATTTTATTTTTTTTTTGGGCTTTTGTTTTTTAGGTTTTTTCTTTTTTTTGGTATTGGGGGATGTGGACAAGAGTTTTCTATTCCATCGTATAAAACATCTATTCGAATGGATATTGCCAAGCTGTTGACGCGAAGGGAAACAGTACACGGGCTTTTACAAAAGTAAAGAAAACGAGAAGAAGAAAGAAGAGGATATTAAAGAGAAGAAGAGACAGGTTATATAATTCTATCCTTCTGGACAGCCATGACATTGACATTTGTTATCTCATGGGAGTATAAGTGTCCCATCAACTTTCAATTTTGCTTCTCATTTTTTTATTTAACTTCCGAACATTTTTATATAACAGTATAAATTTTTTTTTTAATAAAAATTATTTAATAAAATTACTTAGATCAGGAGACAAGAAAATTTCCCAAATTTACCTCTCAGTTTAACCCTTTCCCGGTCGACCTTGAATTCCTACTCTTAATTTGAATCGTACGTCTTATTCTTAAAATGAGAGAGCTATAGTCTGTATTCTAGAGAGGGGGGGCCGGAAAAATGGAAGAAGGGGGCACTTGTCTACACTACCACAACTAAACTCTCACTCATACAGTCTTACAACGGACTTTAATTGGCTCTATCCCTACATGACTCACACCTAGACTCACCGATACTCCGAGCCGGGAAAGGGTTAAAAAAATTATTTATAATTGAGGCAAAAAAATAAGACGAAAAAATTGATAGTAATCATAGTCGGCAATAAAAAAAATATAATTTCTAGTGGAAAATTTCTATCCGTAATTATTCATTACAACCCCTTTTGAAAAATCACTATCTGTCCGATGTAAAAAAATTAAATTTTAAAAACATTCTGGAATAATTTATAACTTCAAGTTGAACTTTTTAAAATTCAATAAAAAATTTATGCTTGAACTAGTATTTTTTCCGCACGTATTTTGGCTTGTATGTAAGCTTTGAAAAGTTTTACCGGATCTTCTAAGAAAAAATCCCACGTGTGACTTTTTTTAATAATATCATATGTTACAAATATAAAATTAACTTTTCTGAAGCCCAAGTGATATTTCCTTAAATATGTATTCTTACTGTAAAAAATTAGGAGTGATTACGGATTTTATTTAAATCCAAATTCGCTCCGTCACTCGGAGTTCCGGAGTTTAAAAAAAAATTAATCTGCATGCAGAGTAAATGTGGAGTTTTTTTTTAGCGGAATTTACTCCAAGGGGGTTAAATAAATAAACAGTAATCCGGTCCGCATTTACTCCAAAATTTACTCCACGTCCACTCTGCTAATTTTTTCCAGTGTAAAAAATGTGAAATAAATAATTAGTTGACTAAACAATTTTCTATTGTGATTAATTAGAGTTTCCAGTTGAACAATTGGAGTAGAGGCTGGCGTCCCGTTCAACCGGAAATTATCTCATCAGAGCCCACACCCCTGAAGAGTAAAGAGCCCAAGTAACCAGCGATCCACCCAGCAATCTACCTAGACGAGAGAACATGCAAGCTATCACATTTCAGTGAGCATTCCGAGATCTCATTAGGAATATAAATCATGTCCTGAATCCCACGAGATTTCCATATGGGTTACTTTAGGAATGCAAAGTGCGGCGTCCGTTTACCAGCGTCGCAAACGGAATTTCCGGTTCTACATCATATTGCCCATCTAAACCCACCCCTCAAGTCCATCGACTGAAGCCCATAAATATTCACCCTAAAAAAAATTATTAAACCCATTTTTTTTATATATTTACTTTATAAATTTTCCTTATTTTTTTATTTTTTTAATAAAAAAAAATCTAAATCGGTAAATACTTTTATAATTCTACGTGCGGTGTCTTGGTGTTATTCATTTTTTATGGCGCGTTGAATCTGAATCTTATCTTCATGCCGAGTCTCGTGTACTCTATAAATCTCGCAGCTGCGCTTCAAGAGTTACGTATGCGGGACTTGAGTCAAGTATTTTCTATCTCGTTTATTTCTCTTCATACACTGTACTATTTTGTCTGTCTTTGTTTTACTTCAACTCCCAATGGACATTTTCTTTTGCAGACCACAGACTACCTATATATATAAATATATATATCTATATATATATACTAAAAGGTTTTGGCACAAACGAAAGCGTTGTCCTTTGTAACAACCCCTCGAGCTTGTTTTCTCGGTTCTCAACGTAACTCCTCGTCACTGCACTAAATATATATACATATATATCTATATATTAGCTATTTTGGTCCGTAAACTCAAGATAATAATCGTTCAGGAGGTAAACACGCGTTATGCCGCATAACAATGATTTTACAGAGACTGAACGAGAATATATATATGTATATGTGTGTATGTATGTTTGTATATATACATGCATGTATATATATATATAAAATAGAGATAGAGAAAGATAGTAAATGTATATAGGAAGAATTAAGGTGAAAAGCTCGAGTCACACGAAGGAAAATCGTACGTGAGGATGGAGTTAAAACCGTAACGTTTATATCTTTAGATTTTTTTTTGTATTTTTAGTTCTATAAAATAACTGGAGGTGGTAGATTTTACAGGACTGAGAAAAGCTGGACGAGGCAGACGTGCTTGTTTGTCTCTTTGCTTTGCGAGAGGGTGGGAAGAGCAAGAGGTTTGAGAAGAGGAAAATGTAGAGAGACGGGGGTGAAAAGAAAGCACGGCGTTGTCGCGCGGTGATTGCTGAGGCGAACGTGAAGCTTTCTTGTCGGGTACGTGAGGCGTCGTCAGGCCAATCTTTACTGTTATAGAATTTCTCAAGTACAGAAGTCTTCTGGATAATAGTCAGGGGATGCGCCAACTTGGGTTCCTAACACACTTACTTTGAGTGTTTTTTTCAAGTTCCTGCTGTTTAGTTTGCGTTTTTAGAAAAATTATTCGTCTATATTGACTCTAATTACTTTATACTATTTATTTTAGTCGAATCTGCGCCCATTTTTTACTTCACATTAATTTAAATAGAAAAAAATTTTTTTTTTTTAATTAAGGCCATTCTCAGGCATTGTCTCTCCCCCACTTTTTAAAAATATTCAATGACCTTGAATTGTCATAACAGTATTCGAATTTTATTAATTAATTTACAAAAAACTAAAGCATTAATTGAATAAAGGACAACGCAGTTACAATTGTCGCCGAGGTATAGATTTCAAAAAAATTATGTACCTGAAGATTGGGACGTTTTTCGCGGAACGAAAATAAAAAAACAAAATGAAAAGTAAAAAATCTACTGGATCTAGATTTCCAAAATGTTTTGCACAGATGCTTGTAGGTCAACCGAAAATTGCAGGCACCCCCAATTATCCCTTAAGTCACCTCAAGCAGTCGAATTACGTGAATTTTTTTCATTTTCGTTGCGCGAAAAACGTTCCGATCTTCAGGTACATAAAAAATTACTCAGTTGGTGTTAATTAGAAGTTAAACAAAATTTGGTAAATAAATTTTAGCCTGAAAAATTTGACATTTCGAATTGAAAAATTGACATGAAGATTTAACTAAAATTCATTTTACAAATTTCGTTTAATTCTTAATTAATATCAACTGTAAATTATTTTTTTAAAAATCTGTCTCGGCGAAATTGTAACTGTGTTGCCTTTTTTTGATTAATGTGTTAACTTTTTTTTTTAATTAATTATAAAAATTTGAATACAGTCATACAGTTGAAAGTCATTAAATACATTCGAAATGGGGGGCACTGTCTGAAAATGGCCGTAAATTTTTTTAGTTGTCTCGTCTGACCACAGGTACTTTGTATCACTTAAAATTTATCATCACAAAAATAATTTTAAAATTTGATTTCTGTATTCGTTTCTTTATCTAGCGCCTCTAATCAAATTTGTATTCAGTGAGAAAATAAGTAATTATTCATTTATTTATAAATTCTATCGAGCTATTTGTCATTCATTTATTTATATATTTTGTTTTTTTGATTTCGTAAAAACCTTTTTTCCGGAATTTCTTCTATTCGAATCGTTCAGTCACGATGTAAATGAAAAGTGACATATCGACATTTTGTAATAAAAATATGAGGTGAATTTAGTTACACAATGTAATGTCATTTTAACTTTTAATGTAAAATAATGGTTACTGCATTAACAAAAAAAAAAAAACTCTTCAGTTGAAAGCTGACATATTTTTGTTTATATTAAAATAACAAATTAAACGAAGTTATATTTTGATTGACATTTAAAAGAAAAAAATTTATTCAAACTAAAATCACAATAGAAAAATGTAGGGGAGGGTGGGGCAGAGCGGCCCCCATGGGGCAGAGCGGCCCCCCTGAAATTTTGACCAAAAAAAAAATTTTTTTTTTTTCGACTAATTACTATAAATCCGATATGTTTGCGCATTTTTACCCCTACGCATGACATTTGGGGCAAAATGGACAAGCCCAAAATTTTGAAAAAGTGATTTTTTCATATTTTTATCGTCAAATTAAAAAAAAATTATTATAATTCCACATTTCTAGCCCTACGCATAACACCTGGGGCAAAATGGACCAGACGAAACTTCCGAAAAAATTATTTTTTCATATTTTTCGGCCGTTTCTTTATGTAAGAGGCAAATTTGGTCACTAAAAATTTATAAAAATTAAATTTTTTTTTTTAGTTGATAAATTTTTGAAATAAAGTAAAATTATAGAATTGATTTTTTTTTTTATTAAATAACAATTAGTAATTAAGGTAATCGAGAGTGAACGATTTTTTACGCTTTAAAAAATTTTTTTCGAGTAATATAAAACCAAAAATAGTTGTCAAGAGAAAGAAATACATTCTTAATGATGAAAACAATTTAAAAAAAAAAAAAACGAAAAAAATAATTTTTTTTATCACTTTTTGAAGGGGGGCCGCTCTGCCCCACAAAAAAAAAAAAAATTTTTTCAGAATTTTGGCAAAATGTCCATAAATTTGTTCGAAATAGGACAAAAGTAAAGTGATCTTACGGTTGAAAGCCACAAAAATTAATAATTGGCTTAGGGGGGCCGCTCTGCCCCACCCTCCCCTATAGATTTTATTTATTAAATAATAATTTAGTTTTTGATGACAGTGATAATTAATTGATATATTTCGATTATTAATTTTCGTGACATCAAAACCATTAGAAATATTTTTAGACAAATGAAAAATAAAAAAAAAATATTTATCAACGGTTAAAATGTATATTTGGATGAATTATGTCGTGTTGCATAACGTCAACCACAGTGACGATACAACAGAAACGGCTGTTGTGTATCTCTATCATACACTCTGTCATACTTGTATGTAAATTCAGATATGACGTATTATTTCGCCTTTTTTTTAAATCCGCAAACAAATCATTTCGTATATAAATTTAAAAAACCTAAATTATAAGAGTATATTATTTAAAGTTTTTGATAAAATTTTAACTTCAGTATCGCTGCCGCTAGAAAATTTAATTACTACACACATGACAATGACAAGTAATTCTAAAGTTACTTTTGTGTGAATAAAATAAAAAATAATAATAAATAAAAATTGTAAAGAAAACTGCAACGATAATATTTTTTTTTAAACTGCAATGGAACTATCAGAGCGTATTTCATTTTAGTGAACTCGTTACTATATTTTAGCCCTTTACTTTTAAATAATTTTTGTATCTTAACGTAACCATCTTTTCACTCTTCGTTTTAATTTTTTATTCATTTTTATTATTATTTTAATTTCAATTATTATTATTATTATTATTATTATTATTATTTAGCAGAGCATATTCTCGTTTTGCACCTTCACTTCTCGATTGTACAGTCGACAAGCAACTCTCGGTGTACTCTCGGCTACTACGTGATAATTATTATCATCCTTCTATTGCTTACTGATGAATAGAAACTACCGAATAGAGATTACGATGTTTCCCTGGTCTCATCTACCGCTTCTATACTTTTTACTTTAGGCTTTATGCCTTTTTTCTTATTTTTTTGTTTTTTTTTTTCATACTTTTTTTTTTCTATTCCATGAGTTTTCCAGCTGGCAAATAAACTTTGCAGCTCACGTGAGAGTGGCAATACACATTGATAATGATCTCTACAATATAACCAAAAACCTAGTCGTATATTTATTTTATATCTGCAATCATTCAACTCTATGATGAATGTGTAGAAACTTTCTTTAAGTTTTATTATTTCATTTTTGTGTTAATAAGTCAGCTCTGACTTGAATAAGAAATTAAGAAAAATTTGCTAAAATTTTGCTGTCAATGTTTTTAATGTGACACTTATTTTACTTTTCAAATTCATCAGTCTCATGTCAAAGATGTCATTGATATTTAAGTAAATGAACTCTTATAAGAGCTAAGTAAAATAATTTTTAAAAGTAGACGAGATTTTTACAAATTTTCAAATTGTAAAAATAGCATGAGTGTGAATGTGCCAGACGTCAGACCAATATAAAATTATTAATACATAGAATAAATAATTAATAAAATTAAATTAAAAAAAACTGTAAATTTAAAAAATTTTGAAAATCATAATTGCATTTTTTATAAATATTATTTTTTAAATCATTTACTCCATTTATTTATAATTTTAAATTTGTATGATGTCTGCTACATTCACACTCATAAAAATAGCTGGTTATTTTATTTTTATCATTTTTTTTTTAATGCAATTTTGGTGAGCAGCTGATAACAAAATAACCTGAAGATCAACCAAAAATATGAATATAAATTCGCGGTAGATTTTTATACACTGTAAAAAATTGGGAGTGAATTCGGAGTAATTGCGAATTTTATTTCAATCCAAATTCACTCCGTCACTCGGAGTTCGGGAATTTAAAAAAAAAATCACTCTGTATACGTAGTAAATAGGGAATTTGCTTTTTCAACTGAGTGATTTCAGGGTGATCTGGATTTTATTTCAATCTGCATTCACTCCGATTTGGAGTTTTAATATTTTAATAAACTCTGTTTTGGAGTGAATTTCACTCAGTGGGGATTAAATATATACAGTCATTTGCTCCGCATAACTGCAATCAAAATACTGGTCAAATTTTCATTCATATATTTGATTAATAAAGGCATCAATGAACCTTTCAGCTTATTGCCTCTTTGAAACTTTAAAATGAAGATCCTGATTTAGTATTAGTTGTCATGCAGCAAGACAGATGACATTAGAACATTACGAAGGATTCAGAGTACCATCAGAGCATCAGAAGGTATTGAGTGCAAGTTTATAGGTCTTAGAGACAAGTTGTAAATAGGATCTTCCAGGGACAAGACTTTCATGGACCGTTGCGCTTTAGCTTTAGTTCAGTCTGCGAATTAATCCTCTTAGGTCCTGATCGGGACTGACGCCTCGATGAAAACGTCTTGTTAACAGCTTCTACTATACATCCACAGGTGGGCTATTAATTTACAACAAGCCTAGTCCTTTAGTCAACGATGATTGATGCCTTATCTCTTCTCCATACAGTTTACTTAATTACACTCATTAGCAAATCATATCTATTATCATTATAACCGTAACTTAATTAGTTTATTGATTATAAACGCTAGTAATTAACTACTACTCATAAATAATTATTCCCGGGGATATTTTTTTTCATTATTGTTCATCTGATTAAAGTATCTGCTACTAAGTAATTGCTACAAGACCACAGCAAGTTGTCTCAAGTTGTGCAATTAGATATATATGTTGATACTAAAAGCTTTTGAAAGCCTCTTGTAAGTTGATTCAATGTCATTCTGTCTAACTGCGCCAAGGACAACAAAGCTAATTGTTTGAAAGCATACAAAGTAATTTAATTTGTTTGTACACATTTTGGTTTTTTATCTTTGATACTTAGTGCAAAAATTCATTATTAAGCAAGAGAGTTTTTAAAAATATAGAATTCCAGAAATAATATAGGGGAAGGGGGGGGGGGGGGGGGCAAAACGGGATAGGCCGGCAAAATGGGATACCCTCAAAATTTTTTTTTCTGGAAAAACTTCAGAAAATGGTCAAGAGTGACATCTAGTATCATTTTACACGATTAAAAGCTAAAAAAAAAACATTTTTATATTTTTTGCGAAAAGTATAAATGAAAAAAATGTACAAATTTTATCGTACTACAAATTTATTTTCATGAAGTATCACAAATTAAGAAATTTATTTCTTTAATTAACTCAAGAAAAATAACAACAATAATACAAATAAAAACTCTAAAACTGTAACATTAGTAATCATCATAATTTTAACTGTTACATTGTAACTTTCATAATTTTGTAATATTTTATAACTTTAGTGCTATAATATCACATTATTAACAGTTATGTTGATTTTCTAATATTCAATATTTAATTATTTATCTTATAAAAATAATTTCTTTGGAATGAAAACTAACTAACATTTTTTTTAACATAAGTATTAAAATTTATAATAAATAACGATAACGATATATAACTGATTCATCATTAATGAAAGATAAATTTCTAAAATTATTCACAATAATCACAGATAAATTGAGTATCGTCGTCCGAAACTCGTAAATTTTATTACTTACATCAATTTAGAAAGACATTATTACATCAATTTTATTCACTTAAAAAAAAAAAAAAAATTTACTTTTTTTTGGGGTATCCCATTTTGCCCGCAGAAAATAAAAATTTTTTTTCTGATGGCAGTCTGAAATTTGTTATATTTATTTCAAATAGAATCAAAATGAAGCCAATTTGCGATATTTATGTCCCTAAAAACTAAATTTTTCATTAAATATCCCGTTTTGCCCCCCCCCCCTCTTCCCCTACAACAGATACATTAGATCAAGTTTAGGGTCCACTGCGTGCAACTACATGCGTACTTTACCCTACTTCGCCTAATCGAGTCTCTATTTCAATAAAAATAGAAAAAAAAAATACTTTTTGACGAAAATCGTCTTTTGCACACCTCAAGCGCGAAAGCGCTGAGAGTGCTTTATGATCGCTCTAAATTTTTGACTCATTCACTCACATTAAATTTTCTCTATACTCTTTTGATTACAATAAAATGGGTCAAATTTTATACCAACACGAAGACAATTTATTAAAGAATAACTTCGACCCAATCTTAAGGCGATTGATTATCCAATTAATTAAATATAAATTATTTTAATCCCAGTGACACGAGTTGTCAATTGTCCTGTATGAAACTTAGTAAACCAAATAACTCTCGATAGACACAATTAATCGGCCTAACCTTTTTTTTATTATCTTTGTATTTTTGATCACAAGAACCCTATTGAAAATCACTATCTCAATCCACCTAGTTTAATTGGGATTAAATAAAATAAAAGAACTGATTTTTCACGAAAAATTTAGCTGCTATTTTTATTTTTACTGTTGTTATTATTACAAAAGTAAATTTTTTTTTTTCTTTTTTTCTCCCCATCAACTACTGGCAGCAGTACTAGCGTGAAACAGTAGGATTGAAAAAAAAGAGCGGCATCTACAATAAAAAGGCGCGATATTTAGAAAAAATTTAAATAAAAAAAAAAAAAATTAAACTGGAATTAAGAAATAAAAAAATCAAATTAATAATTTAAAAGTTGAATAAAAATTCATAAAAAAAAAACAAGAGTAATGATGAAAAATAAAATGTGCGATTGGGGTGTGCAATTCTGGATTTTCTAAAATTTGTTTTAAATTTTTCTTCCAGTAATTTTACTTTTTTTAGCCCTTTGATAAATATTTGAAAATATGACTGTTACAAAAAATATTAAACATGTCGGCTAAACTGGGCCCTCAAGATCAATTTTTTCTTTATTCTGTGGTAAGAATAATCATGACGTAGTTTAAAAAAATAACGCCTGTTTTTTCCCTGTGTACTAATTTTGGATAAAACCAATAATTTTGGAGCCCGTCTTACCCCCATTTTTTCCCCTACTCGCAATTAGAGTATCAAAAACTTTTTTGTTTAATTTATTAAAAAAAATAGAGTTTAAAATCTGTTGACTTGTGATAATTTATATTTGCCAAGTAAATGAAATTTTTTCAGCGGAATTAAAAAAATAATAGCAGACGAAGTTAAGTTTTGAGCATTAAAAAATAAACAATAAAATAAAATAAAATAAAAATAGTAGTCGTGGTAGTAAAAGCAGTCTCGAGTAAGTGGAGTATGACACGCTAACATGTTGAGATACATGTAGGGGTTTAGGGATTGGGGTGTCGGGGGTGTTGGGTCACTGGGATGCGGTGGGACGTGCTGGGAAACTGGAAAGTGGAAGCAGTAGCGGGACGAGACACACAAGAGGTGAGCAAGCTCGAGTACTATAGAGTACTGGAGTGTATACAGTAATATAGTGGGGTTGAGTGAGTAGCGGGGGAGTGGAGACTGAAGAGTAGAGAGTCTAGGGCGCAGGGTGTAGGGTGCAGGGTATGAAAGAGGGAGGCAAGAGGGTGAGTTGTGCTTCGCGATGCGTCTGTGAAATTCAACCAAGCTGTTCCGCTAGTAATAATGGACGAGAGGCAAGCGTTGAAATGCAAATTAGAGACCGGGTCGCGGACAGCTTGATACATGTGCGGGGATTGTGGCTTCGCGCGACGCACAAACCTCGGTACCATGGCCGTTACCGATATTTCTCATAGAATAAAGGAGCTGCTGAGTTTTAAACTGAAACCTTAATTTATATATCATGTATATATATATATATATATATTTATATAGACGCCTGTGTTCAGGGTTGCTTTTAAATGCTTTGAGGATACACAGAAAACATTGAACTTTACAGTTAACAATAATTTCAAAAAGAGTCTCACTTTTAGTACACTCTCTAAAAATGAATTAGTGAAATTCTCGCGAATCAGTGGATAGTCACTATTTCTACAGCTATGAGTATACCACTAATTCAACCATTGGTATACTTATAGTTGGTTCCCAGTAAATATTCACTAGTTTGAAGTGAATTTCACTGATTTATTTTTAGAGAGCAAGAACACACCGAGAATACCCAACGAAAAACTATTGCTGATTTATTTCAGAAAAATTTTTATGAAATTACGAAATATAAAATAATTTTCTTTTTGCTGCAGTTTTGTAAATTTAAGATTGTTTTTGAACACTAATACTGGGCTTCTATTTCATCTACGCACTTGATTCCCCAAACCGTGTTATATTTAAGTACATTTCAATCTGTTGCAGACTCTAGATAACCGACATCAAACATGACATTCAATTACCGCAAAACAAGACTCTTCATGAACACTCAACTCGCAGTTTTATAAACACTGACTTCTAGTTTAGCCTTAGGTTATACGGAGTCAATCAACCGGAATAGTAAACCTCTTTATCTCAACTATATCTTGACATTGATTTAACGTTACACTTGTTTTTTTATTTTTTAAAAATTATTATTTTTATAAATATAAACATAAGTGTAATATCTAGTATACCACATCATAACCATACGAGAAAATCTGTTGCCTTAAAACTTTATAGACTGTTTTCAAGTTTTGGTACCTACACATATTCGCCCACATGTGTTTTTGACGTGTAATTTATTATAATACTGCTAACATGCATACATAGATTTAATTTCAGTTCAAAAATTTTGCTATGTGTATATAGATATAAATACTCTGTAAAAAATCAGGAGTGGATACGGATTTTATTTATATCCGAATTCGCTCCCTCGTTCGGAGTTAAAAAAATGACTCCGCATGCGTAGTATATAGGGATTTCTTTATAGGCGGAGTGATTTCGGAGTGACGCGGATTTTATTTCAATCTGCATTCACTCTGGTCCGGAGTTTTAACACTTAAATAAATTTATATTTAATAGAAACAGCTGCTAATTAGAAACATAATTATTTCAATAAATAATTCATTCAAATATTAATAATTGAACTTGAACTATTATGTTTTTAATTTATAAAATGTTTAAGTAAATCACTTAATTATATTTTCATATATATAATACATAGTGAAAATATTAAATTATTGAATAGCTATAGTGACATAGTTTTTATGGGAATATTTTATATTTCGGTACAATATGAAATGTTATCTCGTGGTACGGTTGATGTCAGTCACTCGACAGTTTGTGATTCAGTGAAATTATATTTTATCAAGTTTTATTGTCAGCTGCTTATAATTTTTAAAAATCATTTCACTTGAATATATGTAAAGGGAGCTCGTAATTATTTCCGTGCTCAATATAAATGTCAAAATATCAAAGACTTAAGCTCACTATGTATTAGTAATTTTTTTTATAATCAATATTTTCCGAAACTCCCTTTCGGGGTGAAATTCACTCCGAGGGAATTAAATAAATAAAAAATCATTCACTCCGCGATAACTCCCATTCGGAGTAAATTTCACTTCGAAGGGGAGTGAATAAATAAATAGTCATCCACTTCGCGTTCACTCCGGAAATTTTTTCAAGTGTATAAATATTAATAGACAAATTTAGTTAACGAATAAAGTATATGGAGGTTTAAATAAAGTAATCTGTAAAAATAGCATATATCATGACGGTTGCGCGCTTGGTCGCTGGGTTTCCTCAGTTGAATTTATTGTTATGGTAACGCAACGTGGAAGCCGGTTGGCGTGTTAAGTTCCGGCTCGAGTACTCGATTTCCGTATCGCACGGTGAATTCTTTCCTGGCTGGTGCTTTTGGTTTAGTTCTTCTTCTTTAAATTTATGGGACGCCCCAGATCGTCGTCGTTGTCGTCGACTGGACGCACTCACTCGAATTACTTCCAAGTTAATCGTTTATTGAAACGTTAAATAAAAATTGTCCTTAATACTTTGTCTTTCTGTGCTATACTTTTACAAGAGAGTTATTGCTACTGAAGTTACGCCCCCTACTCAATTCAATTATTTCTAAATACTTTACAAATCAAGTACGCTGATATAAATAATGTCCAAGTATCTGAGAAATGATACTTCAATTTAATCTGTAGCGCAGATAATAATTTTTTTTGGTCCCAACGATGGGAAGTTGGCAAAAAAATTGATTGATTTTCATTTTTTTGATACCAACTACAAATTTAAAAATTTTCTTTTACCAAAAAAAAAAATTTCTACAACCGAAAATTTCATTTGATTAAGAAAAACTATCAGATTGACTGGGAAACAAAGAAATTCTTGTTTTTTTGTTTATTGAATCCACATAAGACCGAAAATCAGAAATATCAACAAAAATTTTATTTTTTTATGATTTTTCTGCTAAAAATTTAAAAAAATTCTCTTGTAATTGTAACTGACCTATAAAATATATAAATTACAAAAAAACAATTTATTAAAACCATATTTTTCCTTAGTAATATTAAAAATGACTTTTTAATATTTTATCCTAACTCTAACAAATAAGTAAACGAATGTTACTTTTAATAGTTGACCTATTACTATCATAAAGCATTCAAATAAGCAGAACAAAAGTTAAAAAGTGCTGTACGGTTGAAAAAATCCGCTTACACTCATTAGCTTTATAAAGAATAAAAAGAATTCATTGTTGGCTTTCTCTTAAAAAAACTTCCAATACCATCGAGAATTTTTTCCAACACAAATATTTTATCTCCAATCAATTTTTGATTTTAAAATTTTTCCTATTTTCCATAGAATGTAAATAAAAATGTTGTCAGAATGGTCATAAGTTTATTGTTAATTAATGGCCGTTCATAAAATACCTCTCGCAAAATTTTACCTTCCCCCCCCCCCTTCGTCACATTTTCTGTGACCCCCTATCAATACTGCATCAAAAATTGTAGACTCCCCCCTACGTCGAAAAACAAAGAATAGAAAAATTATGACGGAAATATATATGAAGAAATATACATACATATATTCACAAATATAAAACGAATTACTTTTTTTCGTAACAAAGAAATGAAATGAAGAAAAACCGAAAGAAAAATTTGTAAAATTATTTGATGAACTTCGAACGTCACGTTTCCTTACCCCCTCTCTCCCCAAGAGTAAACTAATTTTATGATCGGGCCTCTATTGTGTTAAATTTTATTGTTAAAATTTCTTCATGAATGTAACAGTTGCCAGTATTGTACAGTATCGTTTCCAGCAGATTGTCCAATTAAATACAGAATTTCAACAAACAAAAAAAAAGGATTAACAAAAAAAAAGTTGGATGGATTGGACTTTGTAATTGGCAACTGGGATGGATCACGAGCAGCCGCGGGACAAAATCAAAACGAATCGACTATTGTACATGCAAGCGAACCGATTTAACACGGGCTCTTGGTGGCTAGTATTAAACTATTGTGCTGTTGTGTTAGTGAGAGTACTCTCGACAAACTCTCTTCGACAATTCAATGGTTTTCTCATCAATCCACATGTTTTATATATCTACAACTACTACTACTACTCCTACTCTAGTACAATTATCTGTCACAGATAATATTTCATAGTGAAATTAGTACTAGCCAATTAAAATTTATATTAAACCACCAGCGCAATCTGTGGCGTATGAATTTGAATATATTTTTTTTTATTTGCTTGATCTTTATTTGTAAGCTCGTTATCGCTGTACGATTGATGAAAGTTTTGATAACCAGGTCATGTACAAACGAATGGGAGATAAAAGTTTTTAAATGTAACGAAAAATAGTCTGGTAGAGTTTTTTTTTAAGAAGGGAGCTAATTAATTTTCAACATTTAATTTGAATAATTATATATTGAATAGGATTATTGATTAAAACAATTGTTATATAAATGACGGCTTTCGCCGGTTTCGACGATTGACTGGTGTTATGTTCCGTTAAAATTTGCACCTCAATTGCATACGCTCTTTTATTCATCAGTTGGGATTACGATTGCCTGCATAGAAACCGCTATACATCGGATGATATATAAGGGAATTTAAATTCTTTTAAATTTTGAATTTTTTTTTTCATTGTTTAATTCAAGAATTAATAATAGAAAGTCAATTTTTTTTGCATAATTCATGTTTTTGATAAAAAAATAATATTAAGCAAAATTGATTTTCCGGCTAAACTCATATTGAATATTTCTTATATTATTACTAATTAGGCCTTTAGAGACGAGAATTGATAATGAAAATGATATTTTTTCATATTCGGGTTTTGTTCAATCGACCGGAAGTGTTGAATATAAATGTAGCAGACATCAGACAAATTTCAAATTGTCAATAAATATAGAGTAAATAATTGATAAAATAAAATTTTAAAAAATGCCTATTTAAAAAGTTTAAAAATTAATAAGTGCATTTTTAAAATTATTTACTCTATTTATTTATAATTTTAAATTTGTCTGATGTCTGCTACATTCACACTCATCCGGAAATGCACGAACTCAAATTTTTTTTAATTTTAATTAAAAAAAAACAATATTGGTACCAATAAGTCGAATTCATAATTTTAATTAATCAATAATTTTGCGAATATAAAAAATGAATACATAATTATTATAATAAAAAATCAAAACTTACATTTTGCTGCTCTGTGATTGACCAATCGGAGCTCAACCCAACAATGAAATTTAAAAAATTGAATAACAATTCACGATACACTGATTTAAAACACTACACAAACTGACTACTGACACTAAATATGAAACACTATTCACTTATCAAACACGATTTATAATTTAAAAAAAAAAAATTTTATTTATAAATTTTTAAAAAATGGCGCCATTAAAAGATTAAAAAAAATTATTTATACACTCATCACTTCCCGAAAAAAAAAAATTGCATTAATAAATTTTTAAAAAATGGCGCCATTGAAAGATTTAAAAAAATTATTTATATACTCTTTACCAACATAAAAAAAAAAAAAAAACAAAAAAAGACATCAATAAATTTTTTGAAAATGGCGCTACTTACAAACAAAAAAAAAAATTATTATGCACTCATCACCAACAAAAAAAACATTTCAATTGCTCACTGATAATCACTTATTATTAATTAGCACTTTGGTACATAAATTATAATTAATAAAAATTGCCTGTACGAATTTTAAATTTATTTACCGAACAATAACGAACACTTGTTGTACGACAATGTACTAGAGGCACAGTTTAGCTTAATGTATTTTTCACTATTTATTTGTCAATTACCGATAGAATTATTATTACAAAATGTTCGTTAGGTACCGTAGAATATATCGCGACAAAAGTTTTAATTTATTTACACGTAGAAACATAAAATTTACTTATTTAATCACGAGCTAAACAAGTCCCAAGTTTAGTAATTATGATGGCGCCGATATGTAGTCGGACACAAAGCACTTGCGCAGTTGGGGGGACGCTTGGAATGCCCTGCGCAGTTTGGGGGGGAACGCTTCGAACGACCTGCGCAGTTTGGGGGGGACGCTTCGAACGACCTGCGCAGTTAGGGGGGACGCTTAGAACCACCTGCGCAGTAGAGGTAGAATTGAGATGCGCGTGCGCCATAAGCTTCTCGAAGTCAGTCAAGCTCCCGCGTAACCGAGGGTCTTATTGTAATCGTCATCTGAACCCTTAAAATAATTAATTTAATTATTGTGCCACTCAATTATAAAAATAATTTAATCTTTAAATAATTAACTTTCAAATAAAGAATAATTTTAAATATTAAATTATGTGTGTCAGTGATGTTAGTGTTGAAATAAATTAAATTCAGTGCCGGCTTAGCTCTCGCGTCATTGTACGCCATCTTGGTTGTCGGAATTTTTAAAATACGAATAAAAATATTTAAATGTCATAGTTTTATAAAAAATAATATTATCAAGTGCTTGGTGTTGTGTAGTGATTAGTGAGTTGTATTGATTTAATTTTTTTAGTGAGTTTTTATAAGTTTTATTTATTAATTTGTGTGTCGATGATGTACGAGCACTCGTAGCAGGGAATGAAAATGGCGGGAAGAGTGAGTAAATTTAAAAATTTTTTTAAATTGTATTATTTTATTTTTCAATTTTTATTTTGTTGAGAGAAAAATTCATAGAGTAGTTTATTTGATTATCATAAATTTCTTATTTTCATTTGATATAAAAATATTTATGAAATTTAATTAAATAATTAAATTTCGAATTCTCCCGCTTGTTTTAAAATGGGGGTGGGGGGGGGGGGGGCGCTATCAAAATGGCGTATGTGTAAACAAAGCTGAGAAGCTGATACATTTATTTATTTTTCACACTTGAAAGTAATTAATTAAATTACAAATATGGATAATAAGTAAAATTCATCTACGAGCATTGATATTAAAAACCAATGGAGAATTATATAAAAAAATTTACAAAAAATATTTATGAATTTACTGACAATTGGGAAAATAATTCATGGATGTAAAATAATTTATTATCAAAATTATTGTAAGTAACATTACATCATAATCACTTTATTATTATTTTTACCCATAGATAATTGATCCTTAATAATTATTTTCATTATTTGGAAAATTAATGATTGATATATTTTTATAAAAACTTTCAAAATAATTACTGTTGCATACGTATATTAATAGAAAATTTTATGCCCTTTCAAACGAGTACTAACAAGCTTCGCTAATTTTTAATTACGAATGATGTGCATATATTTTATTTCATACAAATAAAAATATATGTATATCTTAAATACTAATAAAAATAGGTATGTCATGTTGGTGTTTGTTTGAAAGGTCTTCTAATTTTCTATTGAAAAAATTATATATTAATTGTTTTTATAAATATATATACATGTAAAGAGTATGTATAGATTTGCACAAAATATCTTATCAATTTATGTGAATTTTTAATGAGTGTGAATGTAGCAGACATCAGACAAATTTAAAATCATGAATAAATAGAGTAAATATTAAAAAAAACAAAATATTTATAAAAAATGCACTTATTATTGTTTTAATTTTTTAAATGCGCATTTTTTCTAAATTTTATTTTATCAATTATTTACTCTATTTATTAACAATTTTGAATTTGTCTGATGTCTTCTACATTTACACTCGTGAATTTTTTAATTATTTGAAATCTTCCAATTTTATCAATGATAAGTGATTATAATTTGTTTTATTCAATAAAAACTTAAATTACATTAAAGATACGAAATCTCCGGCTAAAAATAATATGATACTAAAGTTAGCCGACATCTAGTAGTTTTCGAATGATTTTTCAAAACTATAAATTATACAAAAAAAAAATATTTAAAAAAATTGCACTTGTAGTTTTTTTAATTTTCTAAATGTGCATATTTTTAGTTTTTTTTTTTTCTTAATCGATTTGTTGAAAAAAAAAAATCCAAAAACTGTCAATTGTCTGTTGATTTCAGGATCATAAAATAATGACCCTGAAGTTAACAGGCAACTAAAAATTTTTGGGTTTTTTTTTTCAACATATCAATTACTAAAAAAAAATTAAAAATATGCACATGTAGAAAATTAAAAAAGCTCCAAGTGCAATTTTTTTAAATATTTTTTTTTGTATAATTTACAGTTTTGAAAAAATTCAATAAATTATTAGACGTCAGCCAACTTTGGTGTCTTGCAAAATAGACTATGTCGATATCATTTGAATAATTAATGAGATAGCACAAAATGTACTATTTAGTAATCATGATCCTGAAGTTAGCAGACAATTTAAAATTTTCGAATTTTTTTTCAACAAATCAATTACAAAAAAATAAAAATATGTACATGTAGAAAATTTTAAAAACTACAGGGTCAAGTTTTTTCAACTTTTTTTTTTTACAATTTACCATCTAAAAGAAAATCCAAAAATTATTAGACGTCGGCTAACTTCAGTATCATCAGTGATACTGAAGTTAGCAGACGTCAAATAATTTTTTGATTTTTTTGAAAACGATAAATGATAAAAAAAATTTTTCAAAAAATTGCACCTATAGCTTTTTTAATTTTTTACACATGCATATTTTTAGTTTATTTTTTCTGTCATTAATTTGTTGGAAAAAAAAAATCCGAAAATTGTTAATTGTTTTCTAACTTCAGTATCATTCAGTAATCGATAATAAAATAACAATAAGTGTTAAGTAATCGAGTCAGTTACTAGTTCGATAGAATTGGAAATAAATAATCGGAGATATTTTTAAGTGTACCACTGATGTAGACTAGTGAAATGATAGCACTCGATTTTTTATGATAATAAATTTGCGTTTAGTACTTGCTGACTATGAACGCAAAAATAATGTAATAAAATGAAAAGTAAAGACAATTAAATAGTAGACTCTAAATATCAGAAGTCTTAGGCCCGACAATCAACCGGTTATCAGATTTTTTTAGTGAAACTTCTTTTCTTTGCATTCTAAACGTTTATTCTAATGCTTCTGTACATAAAAAATAATAATACTGAAGTTAGCAGACGTCCAATAATTTTTGAATTTTTTTTCAGACGATAAACCATAAAAAAAAATATTTTTAAAAATTGTACCTGTAGTTTTTAAAATATTCTACATGTGCATATTTTTAGTTTATTGTTTTGCAATTGATTTGTTGAAAAACAAAAGTTCAAAAATTTTTAAATGTCTGCTGTCTTCAGGATCATAAAAATAGTCATGCTACCCTTTTATTCGTGATAATATGGCCCAAGAAAATCCATAGAAAATCTAGAAAAAATTTCGTTTCTCTTGAATTTGAAGATAACGAATTACGTGTAATATTGTGTAATAAAAATTCACAAATAATTTCTTAATTATTCAAAATCTTCAAGGTTATTTTGCCTTAACGTTATTAATATTCTCAACGAAATATTCTTAATCATCTTAAAAAAAAAAAAAATAAAAAAACCACTAAAAACTGGACGATAATACGCCCATTAAATTTCAATAATACTTCAAAAAATAATTCCCTTCACTCCAGATTACCAGTTTATTAATATTACATCCAGATTGTAATAAAAAAAAATAATTATAAATATAAAATAAAAGTATAAGTAATTTATTAAATAAGTTGTTAAGTCGTTAAAGAATCATGAGACTCTACGACTACAGCGTTTACTCAGTCTCTTCGGAATAAGAGTGTTTCATAACGATTAATAATGCCACGGGGGAGGGTAAGAAGAGAAGCAAGAAAGAGAAAGAACGCAAGTAAGAAATGAGGGTTTGTCTAGACACTCCTTCGCTTCCTTATCATCCTCCCGCTCTCTTCTACTCTCCTCATTGTATTATTAGGTGGCTTCTGTTATATGTTGTTTTAGCGGAATATTACTATACATTAAACCAGCAGTACTTACTCCCTTGGGATGCTGCTAAGTTATGGAATAGCTTGCCCTGTAATTTACCTACTAAGTGTTTGCGTACCTGTGCTACCCACCGCCCAGTATATGTAAAGTTAACTAATTAAACACTTAACCAAAGTTTCAAACAAATTAAACGAATATTCAACGGGTTATATCTGCATCTATTTACATTTTTTCACTTAAACTTTAATATTACGCGATATTATTTTATTTAATAACTTTCGATTTATTTTAATAGTTAACTGCTTATACTAAACTACTGGGATAGCGCGAGCTGGGGTGCTGTAGAGTACCGGGGCAAAACGGGACTTGTAAAAAATTTTGTACAAAACCATAAATTTATTTTCCAGAATTCTGTAATTGTTATGGGTGTGAATGTAGCAGATGTCAGACAAATTTAAAATTGTTTATAAATAGAGTAAATAATTGATAAAATAAAATTACAAAAAAAACGCGCATTTAAACAATTTTGGAATTAATAAGTGCATTTTTCATCTATATTATTAAGAGAATAAGGAAAATTTTGTTCCCGCCATATCTATATGACAGAATTAGTTAATGTTATTAAAATTGGTATCATTAGATAGGTCTTGACTTGAATTTGTGCCTTTTCATACTTTAAACTCTTTTTAATTGCCAAGTATTGAGATAAATAGATTTATCTATATCATTCGAATTACATTTAAATTACGCGAGAAAAAAGACGGTCGTATTTATTTTCTTTAAATAAATTAATACTTTAATTATTCTGTCACTAAATATGACTGAATGTCACTGAATATACAGCTATATTATTTATATCGCGTTACTTATTCCAAAATGACAGATTTTTCTACTCCCTTTTGGTTTTAGGAAGCTTCTCAAAGCCAAAAAAGTGTGCATAGAAAAAAAAAGGATTCATTGACACAAAAAATCTTTACTCGCCTAAAGAAAATTTTTACTTACCCCAAGAAATTTTTTGCATTGTGAATTGAAAACAAAAATTTATTTAGAACTAGAAAAAATTACTTGGTGCAAGGAATTATTTCTTGACCAAAAAAATCTTTTCTCGCCCCAAGACAATTTTTTCATTTAATTGATAATGCATAAAATTTCTTGGTGCAAATTAAAATTTTTTGCGGCAAGAAATCCTTTTTCTGAGTATTTTATAAATTTAATAGTAATATTTGGGCAGTCACATAGTGACTGCAAGTTGCTCGTAAATATTATTTTTTTAAATTATTTACTCTATTTATTTATAGTTTTAAATTATTTGAAGTTTATTAGAAATTTGCAAGCAAATTAAAGTATCTTGGGTCGAATAGTAGGCCTAGAAAATTTAAGTAAACTCTGATTTTTAGAAAAAAAAAATTTTTATTTCCCAATCGGATTTATTTTAAATAAATTTTTTTTTTACTCCAATTTCTCCGATTACGATTTTTTTTCAAGTAAAATTACACGTTTAGTATTGAAGGGAGCTTTGAAATTTATTAAATAAAGTGAAAAATATGATCATCGACGCTTAGAGTATCTCCCCTCCCACTCATTTTCGAAGCTCCCTCCCCTTCTTCGAATCTTCTAATTATTGATAAATAAAACAACGCAATGAGTTTATAATTTTAAAATATAAATAAAAATCCCGCCATAAATGTATGGAGCAAAGTAACAATTTATGTTTTAAAAATGAGTCTTTTATTAACAAGTATTAGATTAAAGGTCGTAATTTTCAATTTCGAGGCGATGATTTTAATTTTCAAGCTGTTACATATACGAAGCAAGCATATGTTACTAAACAGCATATAAACAGCTTTATACTCGAGTCGTGTTAATGGCTAAGAATTAAACTCTGCGCGAATAGGCCAAGCCTCGCACTTTGCTGCTGCCTTTTACTTTGCCATCCGATTTAGCGTAATTGAATGTAAGTGTAATAATAGAGCCACAAGCTTGCTAACTCACGTATGTGTTAATGCCGGCGAAATTAAATATTTATTTACTATTCAGCGATACGTGTTTTTTAGATTAAAAATATTATTTTATTTCTTTAGTACCGGACAAAAATGGATTTTATTTATATTACTCTGCTAATTATGTTGTAATTATTTTACCCTTTGACGGATGTTTGTGTTGACAAATGGTTTTTTTAATTGTCTGCTTGAAGATGAAAAGTAATTTGTTTTTGTTTACTGTTTGTTTTTAGTTTATTTTCATTATTATTGAGTCACGGTTAAATTAAAATTTACCACAGTATCAAGTGGGTTATAATTAGAGTTTTAATTGAAATTTCCAAATAAAGTTTGATAAAAAATTTTTATTTTTATTTTATCAAATTCAATACAAATGAATTGTGACAGCAAATTATTTAAAATTTCAAAATACTGCCGGTTGATGAAATAAATTTTTATAAAAAAATCTAGTCAATTCATAAAATTTATGAATTTTATAGAGTTGTTATAACTCTTTAACTTTCGATACTGGATATATGTTTAATAAAAAATCGAAATATTTTTTTACCCACTTTACGAGTGGATAAGTTTTATATGTTCTTGTTTTTTTTTCTTATATTAAGTTTTAAAAAAAGTATAAATACGAGTGACCATTTCCTCATTGAGTAAAAACGATAAAACGTTGTGTCACTAACAGATTTCTCATACATAGCACAACTCTTTTATACTGTCAGTTGTAACTTTGCCAATGGGAACCGCAATACAAATTTCTACGGTTCACAGGAAAAATATTTTACTTTACACATTGAAGAGTACTTCAATTATAACTATCCTCAATAAATTCTTCTATTTTTTAAACTTCATTTTTACTATCTAGCTATTTGTGTTTACTCAGATATTCGATGTGAAAAATTTAAAACCTTTTTCACTACTCAGTCGTTAAATATTTTCATATTGACATGCTCGTCAAAAAAAACTTGGGGTAAAAAAGAAAGATAAAAATTTGAAGTGATTTTAGATTAAAAAATTTTCTACTAAAATTATTGGTCTGATTTTCCAGAGTTTTAATATTTTTCAGTTTTTCCGAAAAAAATATTACTAACAATTATTTACTTTGTGTTTTTTACACGAAAAACAGTTGATAAGAATTGTAATTAGACCTCTTTTAATTTAAAAAGACAAATACTAGTAAGATGTTACTAATGACGAGTAATTTTTACTCTTATATATTGCCGTTCTTAGTAGAAAACCGGGCAAATTCCATATGTGTAAATTATGCAGGAAAGCCAAAAAACCAGTAAAAAATTCATGTACCTTAAGATCGGAACGTTTTTCGCGCAACGAAAATGGAAAAGATTCACGTAATTCCACTGCCCGAAGTAATATGAGGAATAATTGGGGGTGCCTGCAATTTTCGGTTGACATACAAGCATCTGTGCGAAACATTTTGAAAATCTAGATCCAGTAGATTTTTTACTTTTCATTTCGTTTTTTTATTTTCGTTCCTCAAAAAACGTTCCGATCTTCAGGTACGTAAAAATTCATAGTATCAACTTAAAAAAAAAAAAATTTAATATGCATAATATGCAAACATTTCTTTACTAAAGTGCATGAAAAAAAAAAAATTTTTCGATCGTAAAGCACGAACGAGTCGTGCAATAGTTTTTATATCTACTTTTAAAAGTATCGGTTTCTTTTTGCATTTTTTGTTGGAGTTAAAAAAGTAATTTTCTAATGAAGGTGGAGTTAGATGATTTTCTACTGAGAACGATGACAGTCTTTTACTATCTACAAGAAAGGAGTCAGTTAATTTTCTGATCATATCTTACTCTACTCAATAATTTTTTTTTTAAACTTCTCTATATATTCGTGTATCTAATATACTTTAGTATGAGTAAATAAAGAGTTATATTAAACGACTTGTTATTAAGATGCTTCACAAGGATCCATTTATATGTGTTAAGACACCTCACTCTCTAGCTAAAAACTTTTAATGACCACGGTAGGTCTTATAAGTTTTAATCTTGTGCAAGTTGACGCCACAGGCGGAGTTTTGTACGAGAAAACGAGCGCGACACTGAGAAAATAGGGGTTGTGGGTACTTTAAGATGAGCACATCTCTCTATGAAAACTCGTTTTATACAGTATAATTTGCTTCAGAGTTATACACTAAATCCACTAACATAAAGAACTATTTTTTATGCATGACACTGAGAACGCTAAATAAACATATTATTAACTCGAAAACTTTTTTCAAATATATCTTAGATAGAAAAAAAAATGGATGTAGTGTGTGTTTGTTTATTTGTAAAAATGCCGGTTTTAATAGAAATGATTCGTTATAAAAAAAAATGAGAAGGACTACAGTACACAGAAGAAGAAGTTATCTTGAGTCAAGAAAATATTTTGGAAGACAAACCTTTTTTGGGAACCAAGTCAAGATTTTCTTGAGCCAAGAGAATTTGTCTTGGTTAAAAAAAACTCGTCTGGGTCAGAGAAGATTTCTACTTTATCTAAGAAAATTTAGGTTTCCAAAACAATTTTCTTGAATCAAGAATATTTACCTTCAGTCGAGAATTTTTTTTTTCTGTGTAGTGATTTTCAAAAATAACACGGAAAGAAAATTATGGGAACGGTTCCCGTAATTTTATGAAATGTTTTCCTATACCATTATACGAACTACGACCATAAATTATGGGAGCAGTTCCTATAATTATGGGAACCATCCCTACAATAGTATGGAAACAATTCCTATACCATTATGGGAACCACTCCCATAATTTA
The DNA here is from genome assembly GCF_029852145.1 of Microplitis mediator. NCBI lineage: Eukaryota > Metazoa > Arthropoda > Insecta > Hymenoptera > Braconidae > Microplitis > Microplitis mediator. The sequence continues at coordinate 14,922,832 of NC_079979.1, forward strand.
TAGGACAAGTTCTTATAATTTTCTTTCTGTGGACCATCTTTGCATAATTCTGAAGATAGTGGAAAAGAATTGTCATTTCGTCAAGTCCTTCTCGAGATATCCGTGCCACAGACTTTTTTTGAACTACAGACTAACTGACATCTGCGATAAATTTTTTTTATTCAACTTATTTTTATAATAATACGTATCGGACAAGTTAACGAAAGTATTAGGCTTATTCATTAGTGTTTCCTCTTTGTAATGATGTGTTTTTTATAACGTGTAAGCGTGATATGAAAATAATATATACACTTTAATCTGAGAAAATCGAGTGATCTTGACAAGTCCATTATAAAGCACAACTTCTCCGCTCTCGTTCGACGCTTGCGAAAGAAAAAAAATAGCAGTATCACTTATTCTTAATGTTTTTATAAAAATTAACATCAACCATCGTCTGTTTTTAAATTTTTTAAAATATCAGTTCTCAAATTTACCAATTCCACGGATGTAATTGCAATAACAAAATGAACAATTACTATAAATTTTTAAAAAATTATTCAGAGTAAATAAAATAAAAATAAATGTACATAAACCAGCATCATTTGTTTTATGAGCGTGCAGATTATTAAATAACTAAAAATTGATAATTAATCGAATGAAGCGTGTACATAAATATATTTACCTCATATAATTTATAATAATATTTCCAACGATTATTTACCTACAATGTATACCAGCAAAACAAATAATAACAGAAAGTTCATCACAATCTGTTTGTTCAACCTTTTTTTTTTACTTCGACTCATTAATCAATATCAACACAGAAGAGTTTTTACCAAAATTAATTTCCTTTTTTTTTAATCGTACATCAATATGCATATGCATGCCTGTACAAATAATTTTATTGATAGAAGAAAAGAAATGAAAAAAATGACGTATTCTTGTATGATAAATAAATGCTGAAAATGATATTATTTTAATAATAATAATAACTTTTAATCAATTAAATTATGACTTGTGGCATACTAAAGTAATATTTAAATTATTAATTAAATTAATAAATTTATTTGTCGTAGATATTAATTAAATTTGTATGAATTCCAACTATTCATTAGCGATTGAATAAGTCTGTACAGGAGATAATTAAATTTATATAAATTATTGTGGTGAAGATATAAATCAATACTTTTGATACGATTGATAGGTTCAAATTATTAAATTCTAGTCTAAAATTTAGTTGTGATATCAGTGGAAATCAAAAATAGAATTCGAGGAAATAGAAAAATATTTTTATGAACATATATGTATACATATATGTGTATATTCATGTGTGTGTGTATGTGGGTGTGTATTTTGTTTCTCTTGACCATTTTATCCCATTTGTTATTCTCTGGTCGAAGCACTTTCCGAAATTGAACGCTTAATGTTTCTACAGACGAGTATTCTCTTATATTGCTTACAAAAATATTATTTTTTGTTTTTATTGTTGCATTTAGATAGATAAAGCTATTTTTCATTGTTTAAATTTTATCTACTTTTATTATATTATTTTTTTTATTTTAATATTCTACTGGGTCTCTAGTGAATTCCTATAAGAGCCCTATTGAATTTGTCAAAAATAACCATTGACCTATTTCACATAATTAATTTTCAATTTTACATAATACATTTTGTTGAAATACTCAATCATAATGTCAATTCAATACAGCAATTTAATTAACAAAATTTTTTAAATTACAATAAAATATTTTTATAGCGTAAAATATACAGGAGTGGAATTTTAGATTTTTATAAAATTTGGAATACAATAAATATTAAATTTAAAAAAAAATTGTGCGATTCAAGGAGGCCACGCTGTCTATACAAAAAAAATATTAGTTACTATTTAGTTTTTTTATATTTAAATTTCCCGATTCGAAATTTAGAGCAATTTTGACTCAAAATAGGGTTTGTTTTCTTGTTAAATTAGGTCCGGTTTTGGTCCCTGAAGTGCTACAAATTTCCTTTTTCAGCACTAGGGTTCAATATAGGATTTGATGAAAATTAAAATTAGGTCCTATTTTGAACCTCTGAGCCCTATTTTATTGTAATAATAATAATAATATTCATATTATTAATATCATTAGCACTATTAATATTATGATTAATAATAATCTCTGTTACTCTGGATTTTATTTGCATTTACAATGGTTAAAATAATTTCAATCAAAATTATCAAAATATATAGCAAATGCTGTTAATAGTTCAATTTTTTATAATAAATTAATAATAATAATTAATTTTATATAAATTTCGTTGCATGTCAAAAAAATTATGCTTACAATTAATTTTTAGAAATCTTTAATTTTTTATATCATCATAAATAACTTAATTATAATGAATCGAAATTTATTACGAGACCAATATTGTCGGACTTGAAGGTTCAAAATTGGACCTCTCAGTGAATGTTCGGACCTCTGGGTTCAAAGTCGGAGCTAAAGGACTACAGGGCTCTCAATCGGATGTATTTCGAGCTAGAGGGGCCTATATAGGCACACCATTGAGATGTCGACAATTTTTTTTTTTTTTCAATATCTGTACCAAGAAATAATTGATCGCTATCTTTGTTGCAATAGAAATGTTGGAAAAAGAGTATTTTAGTTTTTAAAATTTTATTTTTGTTTTTTGGGAGTAAAGAATTTGAATAAATTTTATGTTTGAATCTTGAAAAATTTGTTTGTGAGACAATAATTTTTCCATTTAATATTTTTCATACAATCGATCTCTTACTTATCAAAGGATCACTTGAATTTTTAATTCAAGTCGGTTCTTTTGCTACATGGAATAGGATTTACTGGGTAGCATCCATTTTTTTGGACTACTTGCCAGGATGAATCTTGTGGGTGACATTTATATCCTTCGCAACAGTCTTCATCTTTAGAGCACTGAAAAAAAAAAAATAATAAACAATAGAAATTATTTATGAATTTAGCCATTACTTTTTTTTTTTTCAGACATTACATTCTTAGATTGCTTTGGGAAAAATTTATTTCATTATTAAAATTAATTGATTTATTTGATGTCGCAATAAAACAACTTTATTGAACATAAATTTTTTTAATGATCGTGACCAATTAGATAATTAAAAAATTTATTCTCATAACTTATTTTATTTTAATGACTGAACATTCTTATGATAATAAATAATTGCATTACTTACTCGACCTTCAATTTTGCTACATCCTTGTTCATAACACGCGTAGTCATACACCGCCGGTGTCACGATTGCGATCAGACATCCCAGAATAAAAAATACCAACAACGTCTTCGACATTTTTCTCAGCTAGAATTTATTTTTAATAAATTGATATATTATTTACAATCAAAAAATTACCTTTCGATTATTTTGATTTTTTCCAAATCGTAAAGATTTTTTAAATATTTCATGGAGTAAAATTTATTTTTATAAAAATTTGTCAACTAATTTTTGAGTGCCCATCAAAAAAATTCATTCAAATAAAATATTCAGAAAAATAATTATAACTCAGTGGTTGTAAAAAAAATTGTGACTAATTTTGAATTAATTAAATGTCAAGGCATCGGAACTCAAACTTTAGTTGGACTTGAAATTTAAATGTTAAAATCTATAATTTATCAATATTTCTATTCTTCGCGTTAAATTTTTTAAGTAAATGTCAAAATTACCTAGAGAACTTCCAACGGTAGAACTGACGTTCGATCTTCAGAGGTGTCCACTACAAATGATGAGACGTTCAGTGAGAAATCCGAGTTTTATAAGCCACGAGATACGTCATTCTGACGTTATTTTATTGGTATATAAATATATATAGAATTACCGTTCATAGCAATGTTCCCTCTCTGAAATTGAGCCACTGGCGATTTAGTATGCGAGAAAAAGATATTGTAAGAAAAAAAAAACACAGATGTCATGACGCACTTTTAATAATAATAAATATTCAATTCATTTCCTCTTTATTGATTAATTTATTTATTGATTTTTAAATGAAGGATAACTTTTTACAATCAAGGCTGAATTTAAAAAAATATTCCAGTCAGGAACATATTTTCGTAATCTATATAAATATCCATACATTTCATATATATATTTGTCTCAAAAAAATAGTGTTCTGATCGATTTAAAAATCTTGACATTAAAATGGAAATAACTAGAAAGATATGTAAAATTCGAAAAAATTTTATCAGAGATAATTTGTAGGGAATAAAATTGTCTACAAAAAAGATTCTGTGATATTTTGTGATAAGTCTGATAGTTTCGCTGTAGAAGTAAAAAGATCTCGAAATTTATTATAAATTTGACTTTGAGCTCAAATAACTTTTGAATAGATGGATTTATCAAAAAATCATAAGAAACCTTTGTTGTAAAACGTTAAATTCCATACTCAATTGTGTCCTCGGCTTATTTGTACAATCCGACATTATTAGGTATAAAATTCCAAACTTAGTTATAAAACTCCAAATTTTTTTTTCCCGTGTTATTTAAATGGGAAATAGGAAATCGCGATCAGGAAGTACTTAATATTAATATTGGAAATATATAAATACTGATCATTATTACAAAACTCAGATAGGTAAAATGTTAGTGTTTGAGAGAAACTAATAAACATTTAGTTTATAATATAAAAAACGAAAAAATGTAAAATTTAAATAATCAAAAAAATTTAATACAGAATCGTTAAGATACAATGTAAAGACGAGAGGGCAGTAAAAGCTTTAAAGTTTAACTCAGCTATAAAGTATACGACTGTAGGAAATGTAATGCTATTATTATAAAAAAATGAGTGTATGTATGAGTATATCCATATATATGTATATAACGTTGTATAAAACTGAAATTGGACATATAGTTCATACGAGAGTACATACGCTCATTATTGCAAAAGATAAACTAAAATCGGATTGGAAATAATATATATAATTAAAGTTTTCATTTAAAACGTTGACAGAAATAAAGTATTTTATTTCGCAAGAGTGTTGTAAATTTATAAATTTAAATATTATTTAATAAAATAAAACAATACGTCTTTGACCGAGAAACCTTATTCAGCCTGAGTTGAATCTACACTAAATTGTTTACCATAAGAAAGATTTCTCAACCCCTGTTTCCTTTAGCCTATTTCAAAGTACTCGAGTTGTATACCGCGAACAACCCTCGAGAAATTTTGTCTACCTTTTGAATATATTCATGATTCTTTTCTTTATTGTTAGCATCTTCTTCCTCTTTTACAATTTTTAATTCTTCTTTTTCTTCTTCATTCATTAACATTAAAGTTGAAATTAACTAAAACTTCATTGAACTAAACAAATTTCATAAAGGGGAGTGGGGGGGGGGGGGCAAAATGGGGTACCTGATCAGGGAACTAGTACTCGATCTCTCATGTATTTATATATCTAGATTTACTAAATTTTACTAAAAATAGATATACAAACACTTGGAGTGATTGGGTACTAGTTCCCTGATCGAGTACTACATCTTAAACTTTAATTTACATAAAGAAAAATTACATTTTACACAATTATATACAAAGAAAGAAAAAATTTTTTCATGATACCAGCATCGAAACTTGAAGTTTCAGTGTCTCTACAGCCCGTCGAAAGAAGCTAATTTCAAGCCGATGCTGCTAACAACTGCTAGCGAATTCGTAATTCAAAAATATCTTCATACTGCGGGCAGAAACAATTGTTTCTGCCCGGTGTCAGTTATATTTAATGTTCATTTGCAGCCTTATCACTTTCATTTGTTTACTTGTCACTTCAGTTTACTCATTTCATTTTTTAAGTGACAGTTTTAATCAACCAAATAAAATTAATAAAAATTGAGTGAAAATAATATTTTTGTATTATTTTAGGGGTGTGCGAATATTCGAATTTACGAATTATTCGTCTCAAATCGAATAATTCGATTCGTAATTCGAATCGAATAATTCGAATGATTCGAAATGTTCGATTTATTCGAATAGTTCGAATTTTCCGAATAATCTAAATTCAAACCAAATAATAAACTAATTATTAAATTAAAGAATAATTTGTATCCGCCGTAATTATCGACATTTTTGACTTCCCGCTAAGAAAATTAGAAATTTTCAAAAATTCGGGAAGTTATTGGTTTCGGTCCGAATTTCGAAAATCGAATTTCTAAGAGATCTTGCAGACAGTCTGACATGGAAAATTAAAAAAAATTTTGCCGTGTAGCATGTCTTATTTAATTTATGTAGAATTTTCGAATCAAAATACGAAATTTACCATTTCATTCCGGATATGACCGGATGACACTTTTTTTACAATAAAATTTTTATTATTTTAGTAATGAATTCTCTGAAAAAATATTCAAATTGTCAAATACATCCGAACAAGACAACTTTTCCATCGAAATCGATTAATTTAAGAGTACAAGACAATTATTTGAACTATTCAAATTATTCGAACAAATCGAACTATTCGAATAATTCGAATTAGTCGAATATTCGATTCGAATCTCGAATCGAAAGTTACTATTCGATTCAATTCGATTCGAATGATATTCACACACCCCTATATTATTTACTATTTAATAAGTGACTGTAAATCACATATTTCTCATTCTCTAACAGTTTTCCGCATCTTCGGCTTGAAATTAACTTGTTTCTTATTGGCTGCTGACACTGAATCTTCAAGTTCCGATGCAGGTAATCATGAAAAATATAGTGTGTGACTTAGGATAAAACACGATTTCAGACTGCAGGTGATGTCAGCCAACTTCACCCTAGTCTGAAATCGTCTTGTTTCATCCCTTGTCACACAATATACTATTTCAACAGTTTTTATCATAAAACAAAAGTCATCAACATTTCTCGACTGAAACTCGATTTTTGAAAAATATTAACAAAAAAAATTTTAAATAATGCTTAATTATATTTACATAAGTGATTTTGGAATGTTTAAAAAACATTTTAAAAAAATCAATAGGAATTTTTATTAATAGGAATAAAAAATAAAAGTTAATTACGTGGGTCAAAGTAGAATAATGTTTGAATTTAAATTGAGAAAAATTCAATGAATAGTTTCAAGTAAAAGATTTAAAAATAGATGGAGGGTTTTGTGATGAAAGATGAAACAAAGAACAAGAAAATTAATTACATATCTCGGTCCTTTGTCATGGTTATGTCTTTTGAGGACACGAGTAATGTACATTTACAAAGTATACGACGTTTATTAAACAACTTTGTTTTATTTTAGTAGCTTATTGCATACTTCAAATGCGAAATTGCATTTTTTTAGTTAACAAAATACAATAAACCATTTTAAAAGTGTTTTATAACATTTTGACCTTATTCCGGTCTCAATTCTGTCATATTTATCTATAAATATTCAAAAGTCCTTTAAGGAAGTATAGATGTATGAGTTTATATAATTGATGCCAGAGATTTCACTAGTTGTGAGAATAAGTTCAAAAAAAAAAATTTTAATATTGAGGTCGTTTATTTTTTTTTTAAATAAATAAATAATGAATATTAAGATAAATAAAAATATTTATCTTTGAATGTTATAATTTATTTGGTATTCAAAATATAAAAACTTATTTAAACTCAATCGTAATTATTTGTTGAGCATAAAATAGTTTAAATGTCAAGTAAACTTTTCGAACTATTGTAAAAAAAAAATTAAAAGTTTAATAAAAAATAAAATTTTCTTTACAATTACTCAGCTTTTACTCTTGAATTCACGATACTTTAGAGCTTATAAAAAAAAATTTAAATCTCAAGTTTACAAGTACAGTAGCGAGCATGAGAAGTAAATAAGAAAACTAATTAAGTACACAAATAATTTTTAAAGTTGTAAAAAAATAAAAGCTAAAAATTAACAAATAAATGTAAAGCTATAACTCTCGGACGAGTCAAAGAAGCTTAATTTTATCGTCGGCGAAACATTGAGAGAAAGGTGAGCATACAAGTGAGTATGAGTTTTAAAAAGGACTCGATCTCGGTAAATTAAAAGAAAAGACCTGAATGAGAGTAGTCGGCTGGTGAAAGTAATCACTTTATCTTTAGCTACCACTCAGTCGGGACTAATCTAAGCTTATTTTTTATTTTATTATTTTCATCTCATCTTTCCTGCGTCTATTTTATTATGAGCCAGAATTAGTTTTATTTGATATTGAAGTTTAGTAATAAATCATCAAAATTTTAACATTTTTTTTTCAGTTAAAGTGATGAATAATAAATTAATTCAAATTAATGTCAAATTGAAGAGAATATGGAAAAATGGGGTTTAATTATTTATGTGTAATTACTATTTACAATTCTTACTAAAAAATTACTATCCGTATTCAGAAGATTCTACGGCTTGCGTGGTGCTGCCAAATAGCCGCGAATTTTTGTCAAACTCAACAAAATTAGACTTTTTTCAAAAATAAAGTTTTTCGGTATCTCGCTAAAGACGAAAATTTTGAAAAAAAAAAGTAAAGTCTGAACTAGTCCATTTTTGAAGAAGTTCCCAACACTTCTAATTATAATTGGTGGCCAACTTCATAGTGTCGGATTGGCGTTACAGTGTGCGCGCGCAGCTCCCAATTTTACTATCACCTAAACGCGCCAAAAGAAGTAAACTTTAAAAATTGAGCTGATTTTAGTTGAAATTTTGGGGGTCTTTTTTTTCTAAAAAAATTTGATCGTTTCGGACTGAGTAAGAGGAATGTTGCATATACTCAGAAAATTAAGTAATCGTGTTTATTATGCTAAAGTTTTAATTCCAATCATCTAGAATGATTGGAACGTTTTTCAATGCAAAAATAGATAGTGTTATAATTTTTGCTAATAGAATTAATAATTATTGGATGATAACTTCTGCAATAAATTTCGTAACAGTTACTATCTAGATGGTAAAAGTTACTATCAGGATAGTAACAATTATAATTTCTGATGGTAACTGTTACCATCTGGATTATAAATATAACTATTCAGAATAATAATAATGATAATAATAATAATTAACTCTAGTTAACATACAGCATTGTAACAATTATTATAAATATCGTGAATATTACAATCTAGATGATTTATACAATCATCTAGATAATATTTACTACTATTGGATTGATGCTAGAAATTTTACCATAACTAGATAGTAATTCCTATTACTTAATTTTCTGAGTGTATGTCTAAAAAATTTCGACTGTCTTACAGACGATCTTATACTTGGGAGAAAGGAGAACTCACTTTATTGTCTGACCATTTATAGTTTGCTCAGCTCTATAGTAATTTCAGCCTAACGTTTGTATTTTTTTTTTCCGCGGAGAATAAATATTTAAAAATGAGTGTCAATATAGAAATAATGAGGGATATTCTTGGTCTGAAGAGTACACGGTAAATCACTAAGGCGGATCCGATTATTGGGGTATACATTGGGGTACTATCTGCGACACAATACCAAGGGGAATGATGTCGAGGCAACCTCGGTCAAGGATTTATGAAGCAATACCAAGTTTGGCGACGTACCAACCCCGACAAATGAGTCTCTCGACACTGAATAAACAAATACCGAGAATTGTATGACATAGAATAAGTAATTGTACTGTTTAACAAAAAGAAATGGAATAAACAAAGCAGTGCGCTGGCATTAACAAAAAAAAAAAAAAAAACATCTAAATAAAATAAACAATGGAATATGAGGGAAAAGACACTAGAGATTGCACTCGGATTTATTTTCGGGTAACTTGAATTCCATGAAGCATCCCTGCTGGTTTTAAAATGGAAAAATTAAACTTTGGTAGATTTGAAAAAATTTTATGTCTAGATGGAAGAGATGAGATTAAGGAGACGTGGAAAGGAGTATAGGGAATACGTGTATGTATATATGCACTCTGCGGGCTCCTCAGGAGAAAAGCCAAGGCGGAGTTCGCTATCTGGAAAGTATCCAGTATCTACTCTTCGGTGCTCTAAACTGGAGATACTGCCATGAGTGAAAAGAAAGAAGCTTTCTCGGTCTCGCTTCTACTGTTGTATATTTTCAGCGTGTTTCTGGAGCACATAAGTCTGAGAGTTCCTTCGCAGGATGTATAGAGTACAGAGAATCTTGACATATTTGTCATAATGTATTTAGTTGTACGAATTTCGTTCCATGCAAAACCGGATTTTTATGGAAGATTATTAAGTACAGATGGATTTATAAATTCTTATTTATCAAATTATATGTAGGGGAGAAAGAAATACCGAGTTCGTATATATTTATAATTCCAGGCATTATTATTTTTTAATTAATAATTCAAATGTCAAATTTTATAAATTCAAATTTTTTGAATCCTTGTTTATATCATCGCATGCTTTCTAGTCACTATCGGATTAATTACTCAGGGTAAATTAAGTAAAACAATTTTTTTTTAAATTGACAATCTCAATTTGGTAAATCTGTTACACATTTATTTATATTGAAAAAGAGTGAGGGGCAGAATAGACTTATTACGAAAACATTAAAAAATAAAAAATAAATTAAGTTGTAAATAAATTTTACATTTTCCAAGTATTAAATATTTACAGTACGTGAAAATACTTTTAAAAGAATATTTATCTAAACATTAAATCACAATTTGTAAAAAAAAATATTAGGGGGCAGAGGCAGCCGATCGGTTCTCGAGTGGCTCGGGCGATCATCCAAGTTAAGCAGCATCGAGCATGATCGCTACTTGGTTGGGTGACCACTTAGCCACGCGTTGAGCTCGATCGGAGGTCTCTGACCGTTAGGCGCGGAATGAGGATCTAGTGATCGGTAAAATGGGAATTTTATCGATCACTAGAGCCTCACCCAAACCGAACTGTACTGGCAATGGTTTTCTCTGCGGTTTCCCTTGCCCCTATACTCCCACAGCCAAGGTGGGGGGGGGGGTAGGGTATCACCGTAATGGTACAGTACAGTATAAGCACAAGTCGGGCTACAGCCGCACAATGAAAAGCAGGAAAAAGTAAAAGCAGTTGCGATATAAAGGCAAAAAGTGTAAAAGGCCGTAATTGCGGCTGCACTAGAAAACAATTAAAATTAAAAAATTGTAAAAAAAATATTGAAATATTGAAATAAAATAGTTAGATAAATTGTTGTCCAAGCAAGCAATTACTCAATGAAATTTAGTTACACGAATTTAATCCTATTCTAATATCCTGAAGATTAACAAGACTCTCAATGGCATTAATTTCTCCAGTTAGATTAACATGATATACCAGCAAAGTCTCTCGTTGGCTTCAATAGATACTCTGTACGCAATACTGTCATGCATTATACCTGCCGCAGTAGCATAGCATTGATGAGGATCAAATAACAGTTCTATTGAAGCCTTAATACATAGCAAGTGAGCAAAAGCAATTGCTATTCACTTAAACTCTCAGTATTACAGGTCAAACGATATATAATGCTTTGAAGTGTTAAAGAGAAAGTTAAAGCGACACATTATACATAGTATGTATGTATACGTATATATATATGTGTGAGTAGAATATAGAGCCACGTTGACTAGATATAAATGCAATTGCTTTAATCGTTGAGTCGACTAATATCAAAGCTACAGTAATGTCTCCCATCATTATCATTACTTTCTCTCTCTCTTTCTCTCTGTCTCTATCTCTCTATCACTATAAATACTACTCCGCAGTATACCGAAGTAATGACTTTCATCGTCATTTCAAATGGTCATGATCATAATCATGATCAACTAACGCAGTACAATTTCACAAAGTGATGAAAATACTAATATATATGCAGATAATTATTTACTATAAAAACTTTAAATCATTGAGTAAATTTACGCAGCTATATATATGTATATATATATATACCATTCATTTCTATTTTTTAGAATTTTTTCATTTAACGCGCACGAGAAGCCAATTGAAACGCTTTGACTCTTTGTCTCATAATACGAAGAGGAAAAAGATCAAAAGAATCTATTCATAGTAGACTTTTCGCTAACGCTATTGTCAACTTATATTCATGGACTTTTATGAACTGATTAAAAACTTTAAACTTTTTTCTTTTAGACTATTTTTTTTTTTTTTTTTTATATATCACTTCTCATTATTGCATGAGCTTCAATTAGCTTTTATAGAAGCCAGGAAAATCAACAGATAAAAAAAGCTGACGGATTAAAAAGAGTAAGAAGGGAGAAGAGATGGAAAGGAAGTGAGGAGTAAGACAAAGTTTACCTTTGAATTCTCAGCAAAAAACTACCTCGATTTTCTCTTGAGCTACTACTTCATTTTCTTCGACTCATACCTCCTGCGAGAATTCTTCACATTGGTTCCGGATTTTTATTTTTTTTTCCTTAACTCTTTTTCTTAACATTTTATTTTATTTTTCTTTCATAATAGTGTAAATCCCTCAATAACTTGATTGCTATTTCCTATTACTCAGAGGTTATACTAAGATTTATGAAAAATTTTTTATAAAAAAAAAAAAATAAAAGAAAAAATAATACATACAGTTTAATGAGGAAAAGTCAAGTGACCTTGACAGGTCCGTTATAAAGCACAACCTCGCCGCTTCGCGTTCGAGGCGTGCAAAATAATGATAATCTCTACACTGTCAAAAATCGGAGTGAATTCGGAGTGATTACGAATTTTATTTACGTTACTTGAAGTTTTGGAGTTTTTACAAAAAATCAATCCGCATATGCAGTAAATAGAGTGTTTTAATATTAAAATAAACTCCCCTTCGGAGTAAATTTCACTCCGAGGGGACTAAATAAATAAGCAGTCATCCACTACGAATTAAATCCGCATTCACTCTGCAAATTTTTTAGTGTACAGAGAATAATATGTTTTATTAAAAAACAAGCCGCGTCGAATGCCACCTTGCAGATAGAAATCGGTTTATCCGTTCAAAAGTTACAGAATATTTACATACAGACGTACGTACACACACATACACTCGGACATCCTCTTGAAAATAGTCAGGATGGCTTCCTAAGACCTTAAAACGTCGAGATCTAGTCGAAACTCGGTTTTCAAAAATTGAGCCGAAACCAATAACTCTCCTTTTTTTGAAAATTTTCAATTTTCTTAGTGGGAAGTTAAAAATTGACATAAATATTTTAATTAAATCCATTTATTTGACAGACACTTGTGTAGCTCAAAAATTTCTTATAAATTAAACTTTCTATTACTTGAAAAATAAAATTATTAGGGTAGCGTAGCTAAGCCAGCTGGTAATAGTATATTTATGACATGTATGTTACATAAAATAATTCATGAAACAATAAATAATCTCGTGTACACTAACTATTAAATATTACTCAACGCAGAGTATAAATTTTATGAGCGTTCTCAAATGTTTGAGGCTTAATCTTTGCAAGTTTCAAATAACATCAAATGCTTGTGTTATCCACCGACACACACATACACACATATATATATATATATATACATATATATATATATTCAGTAGTATAGCCGTAGCTGTGTGTAAGCGAGTATAAAGCATAGAGGTGCAAGTACGCAAACATTTGTATCGATGATATATTTGCAAGAGGTACTCACTCTCCCGTATCCTCTCTCTCACTCTCTCTGGTACATCAGTATACTTGTGCTGTTAAAGCTGCTGTGAACTACAGTCTAGAGGAAATTGCAGAGCGACGACAAATCGCTGCGATTTCCTCTTTCCATAATGTAAGACTACACTTTTATATATTTACACATGTATATATATATATTTTTTACTGAAAACTTTTTCTGATTTTACTTATTAAAGATAACGTTTCTTTTTCTTGCTTGTTTTTTAAAAACAGATTAAAAGTTATTGTGGTCATTATCGAGATTAAAGGGTTTGGCATTGCGTGCATTATTCGAATCATTAATTATATTTAAAAATGTAACAATTATAATAATAACAAAAAATAAAAGTGGCGTGTACGAAACCCATTACTTTCTAAAATATTATTCTACTTTGACTTGATAACTTAAATAATGGATAAAAAAAAAAAACAATATTTTATCATTTTTTTTTAAATTTTACTTTTATTTAAAATTTATTATTTTTAAGTTTTCTCAACAATATTTCAAAACGTAAAAAGTTATAAAAATGTCAAATTTGCGGTGAAAGGTAATCGGTATTAAACTTTTATAAACTCATTTTTCTTGTGTCAAAAATATATAAACTTGTCTTACAACAATATATATATATATTTTACAATGTGTCAATGGAAATGAATTTTAACGTGTAATATACTACTAAAGAAAGATTATATTGCCAAAAGTTTTATTTCAATCTCAAAATTGAACCATAAGACACTGAACTAAAAATATATATATTTATATACATATATTTATATGCCCGCACACTAACACGCCCACACAAAATTTTATTCACATCAATTTAATTAAAAAAAAAAACGAAATAAATTTTATAATTAAATAAATTACGCGATGAAAAAAAAAATTACTTAAAACATAATTTATTTTTATAAGTCTAAATAAAATGAGAATGTAAAAATAAAAATAAAAAAATATATAAAGTTGGATTACGAAAAGGAGACGCATACGGGGTTTGTGTATCCACGGATAACGAGCTTCCTACCTTACTTTGCTGCCTGTTACCACTAATGAGCTACCGTTCTGTTTTCAGTTTGTCTATATATATATATATATATATATATATATATATATATATATATATATATATATATATATATATATATATATATATATATATATATATATATATAAAGCTTTAGATAGAGTACTGCAATAGAGTAGAGTAATACAGTAATAGAGAGAGATGAAAGTTATGTAGGCAACAACACAGTTCTCTTATTCGTGTAGTAACTGAAAATGCATGCATCTTCTTCATCACCACACTACATATTATACTTAATATATATCTATATATTTTCTTACATTCATTCAAAAGTCCATGTATACATTTAAAGAAAAGTTTAAGATGCTATTCACACTTCACTTACCCACATTTTAAAGAATACGTATGAAATTATGTGATTTTTTTTTTCCTTAACCCACTTTTGTATACATGATTATTTTTGAATGAATAAGTATAAAAAATAAAAAGGGAGAGAATATTTTTTAATATTTTATCATGGAGTTGAATTTTATTGAAAAGTGAGAAATTTTCAGGTTTTTAAATTTATTCTCTAAAAAAATATGTACATATGTATATTGAAGGATTTTCTGAGGAAGATCGTTCCATTGAGCGACGTTGAGTTCACTAGTAACAGAAAGTAAAAAAAAAATCAGTAATAAAACAAAAAAAAATGAGGAAATTCTGCTGAGTCTGGCACATATTGCATGGAAAAAAGCATCATCGGTTTCTGGGGAATCCCTTGAAACGCATTCAATTCCAACAACCCTACGGTCTTGGTCTTGATCCTTTTTTTTTTTATTATTATTTTTTTCATCTTTTCCATCTCGTTTTTTCGGTGCTCCGGATTTTGGTACTCACGACAGACATGAAGTAGTTATACGTTTTCAGCTGATCCCCGTTGACTCTACGGGGAATCCTCAAGACTTTTACTATTCTGATATACATATATGTATCAGTATGTAGTATATACATACATACATACATACATATATATATTATAGTTATTTATAATATGTACTGTATGTGTAGCGCATTTCGTCACGGCGTTTACTTGCATCCGTTTTACTTGGTATACTGGCAAATAGCCCATGTACTTTGTTATTAACTGCAACTGCTAGAAAAATTTATATATATATACATATATAATATATATATAGATATGTAAATGATTCAGACGAATCAAGATCATAGGGTTAATACACTTTGTAAATAAACAGATGAATTTCCTTTAATGAATCTCTAACAACTTTAACACTCATTAGCTTGTACACATATATATGTATATGTATAGAAGAGGATGTTGCCAGTAAAATTTGAAAATGAATAATTATAATTCGCTTTTAAAGTAAAAATATGTCTGAAAATTTATTAGTACGATGATATTTAAATGGTGACATATTCAAAAAGAAGTTTTTTTTTTTTTTTAAAGATCTTCATATGCTAAAAAATATGTTAAGTTTTCAGTTAAATTAGTTGAGTCACTATATTTTATTATTGATAACTTGAAAACTAGTCAGAATTTGCTGCACGCAGATAATTTTTGAGTAGAAATTATCCATAGTTCGGTACTGTAAGGACATCTACACGGAGAGAAATGTCAAGTAAATATATGCCTATGCAGCACACGGGAAAAAATTTACTGTTGCTGCAACAGGATTTTATCCCGTTACTGCAACATGACCGATTTGTTGCAGCTGCAAGAAAATCCTGTTGCTGCAACATGGCCGCCTCCTGTTGCAGCAACAGTAAATTTTTTCCGTGCATAGTAATAATTATATTACTCTATAGTTTGTGTCACGCCGCTCTTATGTGACTGCTTATACAAACTGTAGAGTAATGTAATTATTACTATACTGCATAGGCATATTTACTTGACATTTCTTTCCGTGTAGCCAGTAACTAAATTTTTATTATGTTGTTGGCAGAAATTGCACTTCATTTACATGCTATCGAGTAGTATATTTTACATGTGCATGGGAAAAATTTACATATTTTCCACACGTTCTCGCAGTATCATATATTTTGGAAAATTTTTTTTTAAAATTGATCTGCGTGTGTGATTCAAAATTTTTTAAATCTCATTGTGCTTTTTCAACCATACATAAATATGATGACTTATAACAAAATAAGTTGTTAATTTTTTTATTGAAAAAAATTTCTCATAATAATAATAAAAGATTATAATTTCTCTTTTTTTTTTTTATCAAACAATTTTTTTGTGGTTGATATCAAGGATAAATGAATAAATTACGTCATCATAAATGTTCAATAACAATTCAGCTTAAATCAAAACATGTATCCATGCATCTAATTAATGCATTATTAATTTTTCAATCATATTTCTTTTCAATATTTATTCAAAAATTATAATTTAATAATACATTGTTGTGGAAACGAAATGTTATACCGCAATGAGTATGTAATTATTTTTAATTGAATATATGCGGCTATTATAAAATAGCAATTATCGTGTAATCATTATACGAATGATAACACAATTAATAATGTCAATCAATAAATAATTTATTGGTAGTATAATTTAGCAAAAGGGCTTGTATTACTTCATTTCACGATTGATTGACATTAACGTCCAATAGATGGATGAAAGCACTGAGACTTACTGACAAATTACATATTAGCGAGCTGCTCGGATAGCGATCGATGCGATTGATTGTCCTCTAGTGTGTATTCACAAGTGTTACATGTGTATTTACACTCCTAGTGTGTCAATGATCATTGTTCTTGCATGACCGACGAGTAAACGTAATATACACCTCTATGGATATCTAACTAGATTCACATCAATTATAATTAATAATTACACTAATAACTATTTACGCTTATTAACCAGCACAATTTACAATACTTTCACAATATTACTATTATTATTATTATTATTATTATTATTATTATTATTATTATTATTATTATTATTATTATTATACTATAACAAATCGGGAGTGAATTCGTCACTCGGAGTTCCGGAGTTTAAAAAAAAATCACTTCGCATGCGGAGTAAATTGGGATTTTTTATGGGCGGAGTGATTTCGGAGTGACGCGGATTTTATTTCAATCCGCATTCACTCCGGTCCGGAGTTTTAATACTTAAATAAATTAATATTTAATAGAAACATAATTATTCCAATAAATAATTTATTCAGATATTAATAGTTAAGCTTAAAATATTATGTTTTTAATTTATGTTTGTAACTTACTAAATTATAATTTCATATCGATACTGCCATTCTAATACGTCGTATCCCACATTTGGGAAATTTTTCAGGAGACGATAAAAACGTTTCACGGTCGGCAAAGAAAATTATTTGTAATATGTTTACATTGGTATAACCTACAAATTTATTTTCATGTATTTCATAAAATACAGGCATTTGTAGTGAATAAATAATTTTGAATTATATGCTGTAAGAAGAGTAAAAAATTATGCATAATTACCTTCTTACTGATGTCGTTAATTACTTCCTTAAAATTAACTTAAAATCGAAAATGTTAAGCGTGACTGAACCTATGCGAATGTGGGATACGACATATTAGAATATTTATTTAAAAATACTAAATATACAATTTGACCTTTAAAATTTCGACATAAGCTGCACATTGTTACAATGATTCCATTTTTCAAGAAAAGTGAAAATGTCAAATTTTGTGGGATACGACGTATTAGAATGGCAGTATCGATATATATAATACATAGTGAAAATATTAAATCATTGAATAGCTATAGTGACATAGTTTTTATAGGGACATTTTATATTTCGGTACATTATGAAATGTTATCTCGTGGTATGGTTGATGTCACTCATACGACAGTTTGTGACTCAGTGGAATTATATTTGATCAAGTTTTATTATCAGCTGCTTATAATTTTTAAAAATCATTTCGCGTGAATATATGGAAAGGGAGCTCGTAATTATTTCCGTACTCAATATAAATATCAAAATATCAAAGACCTAAGCTCACTATCTATTAGTAATTTTTTTTATGATTAATATTTTTTGAAACTTCCCTTCGGAGTGAAATTCACTCCGAGGGAATTAAATAAATAAAAAATCATCCACTCCGCGATAACTCCTATTCGGAGTAAATTTCACTCCAAAGGTGAGTGAATAAATAAAAAGTCATCCACTCCGCGTTCACTTCAAATTCACACCGCAATTTTTTTTGTCCAACGTGTCTTTTTATTCTGCCCCAAAGATAAAATTCTATTAAGAAAAGTAACAAATATAAAGTAACTAGCTATTTTTATAATATAAAAAAAATTCTGACCTACTTTTAACTGAGCTCAAGTGTTACAGCTTTATTTAATCATAAATTAAGACCCCTTAAGGTGAGACTGATAAATTATTAATGAGAGAAATAATTATCACCCCATTGTATAAGTGTAATGAAAATTAAATATTAAATGAAAGTAAAACCTAAAAATAGACTAAGCAAAATTAATTTACTTGATATAATTTATCTTAGCCTAGTTTCAATGAAGAAAAAAGTTTTAAGAAATAGGGCAGAGTATAACTTGAGTAAACTTAATGTTTTTCTACTACTGAAACACCTGGCAGTTTCTTTATAATCGCGCTAATTGCGTCTCCGTTAAATTAAAATGTCTTGTAGGAAAAATAAGTTTTTAATATTTTTAAATTATCTATCTATATAATTAACTAATTAATAAGTTAATTTATCATAAAAAAATCAAAATTTTAATAGCTAATTAATAAATTCAGTAAATTAACAACAAATATTTAAAATACCTTCATTATCAATTACCAAAAGTAATAAATGCATTGATCGAAGCTGTACATTTTACCTAATTTACTCTAAGTTAATTTGAAACTCATGTGAAATTTCATCATAAATTTTACTAATATTAATATACATTCACTAAAACTTACAACTAAATTAAATATTTAATATAAATATTAGCTAAAAGATAAAATAATAAATTAAATTTATTAGATATGTTTGAAGTCTGACTTTAGTACTTGTTAGTGCTCGTAAACCCTCAACTTCATTTACTCTATCGCTATATCATCGGCTTCTCGAATTTCTCGGGCTTGAGGTTACCCGCAGATCGGTTGATCCTGATTGCAAGCTGCAGAGACATCGATCCTGGTTCACTCACTTATTTCATCGCTATATATATATATATATATATATATATATATATATATATATATAACTTTAGTGTAAAATGCATTTAGTTCAAGAGCTAAACGAATTTGTATAGTTGTTTTATTTGTATTTAGACTAATCTACACTGAGTTCACATATGCGTCAAATAAATTAATTTATATAAATAAATAAAAAAAAAATTGATTCAAAATTTAAACATGTAAGGTAAAAGCCCCTATACCCGCTCACTTTTCATTGGAGTGAGATTTAATCACTCAATATAAATGATGAAATAAAATGAAAAACCATATTTTTTTTTTATAGTTATTTTTTGAAGTTTTAAATATTAGAATAAAATTTAAGTTTGAAGAATAATCTTAATAATTGATTATTATTAATTTTTTAAACAAGGTCCTTGAGTATACCCATAGTCGCTCACTAAAAGTTGTGATGCACTATTACTCGATCAACACATGGCCCTATTGCCGCTGAAAGACAATATCAATTAAACTATGATAAGTTTATTGATTTGGACAAATAATTTATAAATTATACTACTTTATTCTTTCATAATACAAAATTTCATGAATTTTAAAAATGTATTTAATAAGATATAGTTGTAACAATTCTCAAAAAATTTGACGTAACCTAACGAATGAACGTTAAAGTAAAAAATATCCGGCTGAGTGCGATTTTAAAAACAGTCACTTAATTTAAATTTATAATCTATTATAAAATAATTTGGTATATTTTAATACATCTAGATTCACAAATCATTATTTATCAATAATAATTTTTTTAGTTGAAATTTGTGGTATAGGGGCTTTTACCTTAATTACAATTACTAATGAACGAAGAAAAGCACAGGGATAAATAAAATGTAGAGAAAAAAAAATGTTTAATTTACTGTAAATTAAAAATAAAAATACTTATGTATTTTTTTTTAAATTACAGTATCTTTAAACGTTTACGATGATGTCTATAAACACCGATTGTCGACATTGTCCGTTGTTTTGTGTTACATTTTTTTTTTTTATTTTATATTTATTTATTTTTTATTTCTATTCGTTATTTTTTGTTTTACTTATTTCTTTTTGTTGAGAAACAAACGCTACTTCTCTCGAGAGCCTAAGGTATACTCCTGCTTCACCGGAAGAGATTAGCCGTGGAGAAAAGTTTCCGTAGGACGTCGACTATCCAAGTTTCACGAGAGTTTTCAAGTTTCTCTTCCTCTTATGCTTCTCTCACCATCATTTTCTTCGTCTCCGTCGCTCTCGTTTAACTTTTTATCATCTCTTTTTACTGTTTCCTCTCTCTTTCATATCTTATAATGCCGCATGGCCTCGCGACGACGATCTGTCGCCAACTGGCATAATAATTTTTTACACAATACTGTTTTTTGAGATATATATTTACAATTTATAATTGCTTACTCAATTAAAATTTCCATTTATTCATTATATTCAGTCTTATAATTTTTTTCGTCCCTCCGGGCGAAAAGCGTCAACTTTCGTCCCGCGGTGCGAAATGAAGCCGCTTTCTGCCTCCGTCGAGGAGAAATTAGTATATTACACACCTAGGGCAGTAAAGTAAGAAATGTCTCAGATCACATGTTTGTTGACCTCGGCCAGCAATTACATGTGATCTGAGACATTTCTTACTTTACTGCCCTAGATGTGTAATATACTATTACACTGTAAAAAAACAGCGTCAAAATTAATCCACTCACATTGGTGTAGCTGTGTTATCCAACCGGTGTTAAGAAAGTGAAATAGGTGATTTTTAAATAAACCGTTTTCATAAATAAAGACCCAAATTATTAAATGACATATCTCATTCGATGCGTAAAGTTATTATTTATCGTATAAAATGCTTCTCGTTCGGAAAGTTTAGTTTATATCTGAGAACGGCTCATTTGAAATTTTCATTTGCTAATGTAACTGCATCAAGGACAATTTTATTTGTTCACATGTATGTGAGGAAGTGAATAAATGGCATATGCTCTTAACCTGCCAGCACTCACGTGAATACTTTCCGGTAATCTTTACTCTCATGATGAGAGATTTGCTCACGCTCTATGCGCATGCGTCTAACATCTCGCGCGCTTTGGCGCACTTGTAACGGAGGATAAGTTTAAAAGTTACGAAGTATACCGAGTGCGGCCGAACAGCTATTCACTTACGAAGGAACAATAATCCCGTGATGAGAAGAATGCTCACAATTTCCGAAGCGCATGAGGAAAATATTTTTTTATAAATTATATATAATATTAAGGCATTTCAAAATTCATAATTTGAAAATAGATAAAATTACTCGAAGGTAGAAAAAATTTTATCTACCCTTTCCATTTGAAAAAAAAAATAGTTATCATTGTTTTACATCGAGCGTGAGCATTTGCTCATAACTTGAGTGCTGACGGGTTAATAGTCAGATCATCAGAAACGCGCGAAAATTCGAAAAAAACTAAAGAAATACACTTTTATTCAAAGCTTAAAAAATTCTCGAGGTTAAGTGATCGCACTTGCATGAGGTATCGCTCTAGAAAATAGCTATTTATGATATAAGTCGGATAAGTAACAGATCACAGCATGGGTCGGCTCCAGAATGAGCTGACAGGTTGCGCTAAAATCCTTACTCGTTCTCTTGTGATACAACACAACCAGAGGCGAATTCTGAACAAGATTCGTCCATTCTACATAGAAATTAAAACTATTCTTTTCTCTCCGTGTAGATGTAGCTGCACGTATAATTAAATATAAAACACATGAATCTGCAATCTATACTTTAATTATAATAAACTAAACTAACGCCCACATGTTATGCTGTCAAACTAAATCCGTACGTGCCTGGTTTGTGAGCAAGTTAATAACACAAAGTCTTCTTTAATTAGAGAACAGCTAGATTCCTGAACATATCACGTATCTACATCTTGTTTATATCTATCTATCCATTTATCTCTCACTCATTCTCCATCTCACTCTTGATACAAATATGTGTTCAACTTCTTGTTGTACACGCGAATCCATGCAAACATATATCATGGTGTTACTTGTCTCGGTTACTCGTTGAATTGAGTTTGCTTATATGTCAACGAAATAATATATCCGGGCGGAAGTTTTGTCAAGGTATACTTCATACCTACAAATTTTACTTACTGCTATTATTGTTATTGTTGTTGTTAGAATAAGTTAAGTTGTTAGTACTTGAGTGTAATAAAAATCAAAACTATGAAGAGGAAGTTAAAGGTGTCTTATAGTATACGGAGTATTCTATATCGGTCTATATCAGTTCATGAACTGGTCATAACTTTATTTCACCCCTTTCTCTACTCGTATAGTTTATGTCTAGATTTATTGGGCGTACAGTGGACACGCCATTTTCGAGATTATTTATATGAAAATGTCACACAGTTAAGTCGGGAATCTCAGTAGCAATGAATTGCATTTATAAAGTTATTTTATGTTTATTTATATTGAAAAAAATGGCGAGTGAACACGGATTTTATTACGATCCAAATTCGATCTGTCAATTGGAGTTCTAGTCTGAAATAAAATCACTCCGCAGACGAGTGAATGGGGAATTTTTTTCAGAGGACTGATGTGGATTTTATTTCAACAATTCAATCTGCATTCACTCCGAACCGAAGTTTTAATGTTAAAATAAACTCGTTTGCGGAGTGAATTTTATTTCGAGGGATTCAAAATTAAAAATCATTCGATTCGCATTCACTCCGTATTTAAACCGCATTCACTCTGCAAATTTTTTACAGTGCAAATAATTCATATTAGTGTTTATTTATTTATTAGTGGTACTTATACTCATCAATGGTATGCTACTGCGGTAGGTATAGTGCATGACAGTATTGCGTATAGTGTCTATTGAAGCCAACGAGAGACTTTGCTGGTATATCATATTAATCTAACTGGAGAAATTAATGCCATTGAGAGTCCTATTAATTTTCAGGATATTAGAATAGGATTAAATTCGTGTAACTAAATTTCATTGAGTAATTGCTTGCTTGGACAACAGTTTATCTAACTATTTTATTTCAATATTTCAATATTTTACAATTTTTTTAATTTTAATTGTTTTCTAGTGCAGCCGCAATTACGGCCTTTTACACTTTTTGCCTTTATATCGCAACTGCTTTACTTTTTCCTGCTTTTCATTGTGCGGCTGTAGCCCGACTTGTGCTTATACCGTACTGTACCATTACGGTGATACCCTACCCCCCACCTTGGATGTGGGAGTATAGGGGCAAGGGAAACCACAGAGAAAACCATTGCCAGTACAGTTCGGTTTGGGTGAGGCTCTAGTGATCGATAAAATTCCCATTTTACCGATCACTAGATCCTCATTCCGCGCCTAACGGTCAGAGACCTCCGATCGAGCTCAACGCGTGGCTAAGTGGTCACCCAACCAAGTAGCGATCATGCTCGATGCTGCTTAACTTGGATGATCGCCCGAGCCACTCGAGAACCGATCGGCTGCCTCTGCTACATTTATTGTTTGTTATTATTATTATAATAAAAGTTATATAGACAAAAGGAAATTTATTTAAAAAGTTGGTTAAATTAAAAGCGCTGTGCTAGGAATTATATAGTTGATTCAATAACGAACTGTACTGGAACATAATAAATATATTCACGTACATTTGTACGTTAGAAATACTCAGTAAGTCTGCTAAGGAAAAGGCGGCAACCAGGTACATATTTGTACATGCAAAGCGGTATGAATAAAATATACCAGTAGAAAGGAGGGAGAAACTACTACTGTAAAAAAAATATAAAATGGAATATAAATAAAAAATAAAAAATAAAATATAAAATATTTTACTGCTTCTATTCCTAGAAATTTTTCTTCTTGCTGTTTTTATATATTCTTGTGACCTGGGAATCTTAATATGGATATATTTTAATATTTCTACAAGTACTTTACAAATATATAACTTCACTCAATAAACATAAAAATAAATTTATATCATGAATTGGAATAATGATTTTTTTTTTTTCATTATTCCAAATTGTGATTTATTATTTTGAAAATTATTTATGAGTAATTTGTAATAAACAAAATTTATTTTACCGTAAAATTTTTTTTTCGGATTTTCTACTTTCAAATTTTATTACCAGTGATATTTACTTTTTTTTATATATAGTAAACTAATTTATGACTTTTCATATTTTGAGAGAAAAATATATTTTTCAACTCGAAGACGAAAAAATTCGAGGCCGGCCTCAGGGTCAGTGATTTTGAAAATTAAAAAAAAAAATTGTATCGAATGATTCAAATAATATTTAAATATTTATTTAATAGATTCAGTAAGTCCTCAGTATTTATTGAGGCGCAAGCACGATTCAACGTGAGATATTATAAACGATAATGCTGTAAAAATATAGCTTTCCACGAGTGTGAAAAATAAACTCCCACCAGGCAAAACTCCTCGGGGAGTCTCTCTATACTCTATACACTCGCTGGCATTACTACTACCATCAGCATCACTAGGACCCCTACCCTTCCCTTGCACCAACGCCAAAACCACCGCCATAGTTCTATACTACTGCTATATACTTCATGCCACTGGGAATAATTCACACCGTTAATTATCCGCGGACGTGACAAATAAAAGAGAAAAAGTGTGAGAGCTCAAAAAATAAAACTAAAAAAATATTTTATTATTATGAGAGTTTTTCTTTATTTATATATATACATATATATATACATAGACTTTTTATCTCATTTTTCTTCTTTAAACTCAATGCGTGTGTGAGCTATTGACAAATAAAACCCCATGAAATAGGAGAAAGTTTTTTTCAGAGTACAAGATTTATTTTTTTTCATGAAGGGCTGACATTATAGCCAGTTTTCCACTTGATAAATTTAATAACCAACACGGAAAGAAATAGATAGTTCTGGTTACTGTTCTAAGCAGTAATCAACGAAAAATAAAGGGAAAAATAAATTTTACTATAACTGATTCATATTAGAATAGGAGTAAATCATTGCTTAATATGTCCTATTGCTTTTTAAACAGAAACCAGTGCTGTGCTACACTACAGTACATGAAACATATGACTGGTTACTGTTAAAATGTAGTCGTCGTTATAGAATATGAGAACTTACTATTTAGTGACAAGAATGGTTACCACGGAAAAAAATAAACTTTAAAAATTGCTTTTTGAAATTATAACCCGGAACCCGGTTGTCAATATGAGGAATTTTAACATTCAAATAGTAAATTTTATAATACTTGTCGTCTATTTTCTAAGTATCAGTTACGATTTTTAAAGTTCAAATAGTAATTTTTCTTACATAAATAATAAATTTTCATACTTATCCTGTAATTATTCACGTTTTAATCATAAATGACAAAATTACTATTTAGAATGATGGTATTTACTGATCACTTTGTCATTATATTACATCGAAGCTCTCTAAAGTTGCCCTCCCTAAAGTTGCTAGCTCCCTAAAGTTGACAGGACATGCTCTCTAAAGTTGCTCGGATTTTCTCCCACTCTTCTTTTTACTAAACGAATCAGAATTCAAGATTCTGGCGCGCGATTTAAACTTCTCTTATATGTTTCTCTATATTTTTTGGTCGATTACTGCGCAAAACAGTAACCAGTACTATTTATTTTGTTCTGTGAACAATTTCGAATTAAAAAAAGTTTTAGAGGTTTTATTATTTATGTATTTATTAAATTTTTTTATTCCTTTTTCTGAGCATTAAATTTTTTTCGCTGATAGTAGAGTCACTGACGTTATGGAGCCTACGAGGAAGAAGTAGCGTGAGGAAAGAGACGGAATTATTAAATGAACTGCGGGCGACAGGCGGCACAAGCGAGTAAAAATGAGAGACGCCAAGTCGCGTCTGGTATAAAGTCTTGCCGAAGGCACAGATCATTTGTCAGGCTTCCTCTCGGCGTAGTAGCAAACGTTATTTTCTCACCTCCTTTGCAAATCTATTCAGGACAAAGTTCCTCATTTATTTTATTCTGCCATACTAGTGTGCTTGCGAGCCTTTCTGTCTCTTATGCTCTTACATTTGTCTTTATTTTTTTATTGTTACTTACTACTGCACTCGGAATTTAATAAATAATTGATAAAAAATTAGTCTACGCTACTACTCTGTCTCACGGTATAAATTAAAATTTATTTTTAGCGAACTGACTTGAGTAATTCGAATAAAAATAACCAGTCGTGAATAATCTAAATAATAATTACTCGGGACAAAAAATTATTGGAGGCCATCAGAAGCGTAGTCCTGGTAGAGCTCGAGGTCAGAGTATGATTACAAGTATATGTGCTGACATGTTTATATAATTACACACATACAATGCAAAAAAAGACAATACAATTACAAGTCAATTTTTTTTTTTTTTTTGACAGAGGTATTTTACATTACATAGAAAATTTTTTTTTTCTTAAAATGCTGTGGTCTCATGTTAACACCGGACTACATTTGCAACATTCTGCAAATTGATACAGAAATATTTTGAAAATTACAATGAAAAAAAAATTTTTATTTATACACTGCAACAAATTTGTGGAGTGAACACGGAGTGGGTGATTTTTATTTATTGAATTCTCTCTGAATGAATTATACTCCGAAGGGGAGTTTCGGAAAATATTAATTATAAACAAATTACTAATAGATAGTGAGCTTAGGTCTTTGATATTTTGATATTTATATTGAGTACGGAAATAATTACGAGCTCCCTTTCCATATATTCACGCGAAACGATTTTTAAAAATTATAAGCAGCTGATAATAAAACTTGATCAAATATAATTCCACTGAGTCACAAACTGTCGTTAGACTGACATCAACCGTACCACGAGATAACATTTCATATTGTACCGAAATATGAAATATTTCCCATAAAAACTATGTCACTATAGCTATTCAATAATTTAATATTTTCACTATGTACACGGAAAGAAAATTATGGAAAGTTTTGCTATGCATTATGGGAATGGTTCCTATAATTTATGGGAATGATTCCCATAATATTATAGAAAGTATTCCTATAAATTATAGGAACCATTCCTATAATTAGAGGAACCATTCCCATAACGTTATGGGTATCATTCCCATAATTATAGGAACTATTCCTATAATTATGGGAAACATTCCTATAATTATAGGAACTGCTCCCATAATTTATGGTTGTAATTCCTATGATGATATAGGAAAAAATTTCACAAAATTATGGGAACAGTTTCCATAATTTTCTTTCCGTGTATTATATATATGAAATTATAATTTAGTGAGTTACTAAAACATTTTATGAATTAAAAACATGATATTTTAAGCTTAATTATTAATATCTGCTCTCTTAAAATGAATCAGTGAAAATTACTGCAAATCAGTGAATATTCACTACGAATCAGTCCTACTCTTTTAAATATGAAATAGTGAAATTAGTGACTATTTGCTAGTGAAAAGTATGTCACTAATTCAAACAGTGGTATACTTTTCACTAGCAATAAGTGACTATTCACTGTCAAATAGTGATTTTCACTAATTCGTTTTTAGAGAGTAAGTGTGTCACTGATTGAATCAGTGGTATACTTGGGACTGTTTATGCAGTGAATATTTACTGATTTGTAGTACTTTTTACTGATTCATTTTAAGAGAGTGAATGAATTATTTATTGAAATAATTATGTTTCTAATTAGCAGCTGTTTCTATTAAATATAAATTTATTTAAGTACTAAAACTCCGGACCGGAGTGAATGCGGATTGAAATAAAATCCTCGTCACTCCGAAATTACTCCGCTCATACAAAAATCCTTATTCAATCCGCATGCGGGGTAATTTGTTTTTTAAACTCCGGAATTCAGAGTAGAAGAGTGAATTCGAATTGCAATAAAATCTGGATTCACTCCCAATTTTTTACAGTGTAATTATAGCAACACAAATAAGCCTAACAAAATAACTAAACATATTAGTGGACACTTGGATAAATGAACAGATAGAATATTTTTAATTACTTTATAAAATTAATTATATTACTAGAGGACAAAAAAAAATTTTATTAGATAAATTTTACAAAGATTTTAGTTGAATTGAGGTTTTATCGCGGATCACACGAACTCATCATCTTTTTCAATCCTCAGATTCTCCAATCCCCGTTAAATTTTCTTTCCTTTTATAAGTATGCTTCATGATCCTTTTTCTCATCCTCATTCTTACATTTTTACTCACCTTTTTTCCTTCTCTTTTTTCTCTCTAGGTCCTATCAGAGAAGTAGACTCTTTGAAAAACCATTTAGCTTGCCGGTAGAACGGATAATTGAAAGTCACACTCGATCGAGACTATTACCTTTTTTCAAATAAAATCAATCATATAAAAAAAGTAACTCATAGTCGTAATAATTTTTTATTTTTTTTAATATTTTTATTTCATCTCTTTGAAATTTCATTGAATTATTTATAAATATAAGCTATTTGTAGTGCAAAGATATCTACATATGTCGACAAATAATTTTTTATATTTACTTTTTTTACACAAACATTTTTTGCAGCAACAGGCCATTGCTTTTTGTATTTGCTCTATTTCAATATATATTTTTATTTTACCGTGTTGATGAAAAAATAATTGATTGTGGGACAAATTAAATGTGTGTCATATATTTATTTATTTTTTTTTTATTTGTGTTAAAGCTTTCAGTATTTTTGTATTTTATTTTTGTTTTATTTGTCCAACTTTTATACTCAAATAATATGTCGTTAACTTTCCAAGTGTTAAAGCTTAATATATATATATATATATATCTATAGGAAAAGGGTGGGAAAAACAGGGCCATTGAAGAAATAATGGATTTTTGTGCATTTGAATCCGATGAATCTTCTTTTTCTGTAGATTTCTTTAGAAATCGGACTATTGCAATGGGTCTTATTTTACCTAGTCTAGTAAAGTCAAAAAATACCATCCACTAAAAAGTTTATATATATACATATAGATATAGCATATATATAAATGCAATATAACGCGCCTTATCATCACGATAGCGCCCGCAATTCTTATCGGATCATGAAATTTTATAAATTTCTTCAATGAACGATTATCTTGATCAAGTTCGAATATGAGTCCAATAGTTTGAAAGTTGTGGGCGTTAGAAATTTTTTTTGATTTTCATAAAAATGAATTTTCTGGATTTATCCAGAAATCACTTTTGAACCGAAAGTGATAATTTATATACATAAAAAGTATTTTAGTTTGTACAATTAGCTGTATTTTTCACTATATTACTCGTTTTTGTAAAGATCTTTTCTAACAATTTGTTGACCTCGAAATCTTCTTATAACTTCTGAATGATAGAGGTAAGAGATATCTCAATTCCTTGAAATCTATGTTGTAGCTTATGAAATAAGTATTAACTACACTATTGTACACAGAAAGATTGGAACCCGACTGGTTGCTGTTCTGCACCTGACTCAGTACGGTGCCGGAAAAAAATGCTCGATTGTGGTGCAGCACTATTTTTTTCCAGCACCGTACTGAGTCGGGTGCAGAACAGTAACCAGTCGGGTTCCAATCTTTCCATGTAGCCTTATTGCATTTGAATGGCTCTTTTTTTGACTTATATGTGAAGTAATTGAACCAAATTACCAGTTGTCGTATACTGATAGAAGTATTTATTTGAGCCAAATAAGATTTATTAATAGTTAATAAATGATTTATTAAACGAGATTCACGGAGAAAAAAATATTGTTCCTCGAACGATCTAAAGTATAGCAAGTCGTGGATCGTTATCACAACAATATGTATACTTATGGTAACAATACCGTATCGTTCCTGTAACTATCTATTAGATAACTGTGAGCCCTATACAACTTTCCGTAGTCGTCACCTCACACGGCACCACCTAACCTATTTAAGCATCCATTTTCGCGTCTATTTTGTGTATCGGGTATAATTGTTGCTAGCAGACGCTTAATAAATAAATTATTTTATTTAATCAAAATTATTTATTAATGATAAAGATTTTTAAACGTCTCATATCATTTGCAACGCACGTGACGTCAGATAGGGCTCAGAACGATACGGTATAGGCCTCAGAGCTATCTACCGTATTGATGTCAGAACGATACAGTAGATAGTTGCAGTAACAATCTAGTAGATAACTTTTTCGTATTGTTACTGTAACTATACAGTATACTTCTCAGAACAATGTTTTTTTCTCCGTGTTTATTTGAGCCAAATAAGATTTCTTAATAGTTAATAAATGGCTTATTTGAATAGAAAGAAATGACACATGAAGTTAAGGTTATAACCTTGAATGGAATGAGTGTGATTGTTAGTAAACATTTTTTATAATATTTCATTTTTTTTTATCTTTTGTATAGTAATTTTTATCCTCAATTAACATTAATTGTATGTATTATTTTCTTTAAAAGAATAAAATTGAACAGTCCTATAAATTATTTGTCATAACCTTACTTAATTAACTTCATGTGTAATTTCTTTCTATTCAAATAAGCCATTTATTAACTACTAAGAAATGGCTTATTTGGCTCAAATAAATCTCATTTAATAAATCATTTATTAATTATTAATAAATATTTATTTCGCTCAAATAAATACTTCTATCAGTGTAGAAAAAATTTTTCCCGCCTTTCCCTTATAGTGATATTTGTAGAAGTGACACCATTTTGAAGTGGAAAAAATTTTTGTCTACTTATTGACTTATATTTAACTGGAGGATAACTAGACAAATTTATCATTCGCATGCAGTTAATCTAAAATTTTTACCAAATTTTTTTTTTTTACTTATTTATATTTGTAACGATTCATTTTATTCCTTGACTTCTTGTGATAATCTAATTTTATTCAATAAAAGAATTTTTCCTCTAAAGTAGTATATTATTTCGTCCCGATATAACTTTAGATTTTTATAAATGTATAAAAATAAAGTTTTAAATTAATTGAATATTTTGTTTGAAAGTTTAAGTTTTAAATAATTTCTACATGATTGTGATAATAATAATAATAATTATTATTACAATTAAATGAAGAGGAAGAGAATTAGAGGCAATTATAGACAAAGAAAATGAAGTAATGAGCATCTTATAAAATTACTTAAGTATAACTTTTCTCGTAAACTTTCGTCATAATAGTTACAGTTTTCTCTCCGTATTAGAAAAGTATCTCTCAACATGGGCCTGCTTTTGAAGCGGGAGTAGAGAAAAAAAATAAAGTAATTGACTTTGTTATTTGATTTGAGAGATCAAGTGGAAAAAAAAATTAATTGGACAAGTAAGGGTGTGAAGGTAAAACACAGCAGCACTCAAGTTATTTCCGGGACAATAAATTTCTCTTGTCGTTGAATTTAATTCATTATTCAAACTCCGTTTGCTCTGGTTTCGTGGCCTAATTACTCGATAACGATGAATTGAGATCGTATCAGACAGGATGAGATTAGAGAGTAATTTTAACTCATCTTAGAAACGGTTTCCAATATTAAGATGATTTTGATACTTTACATCAAGGGCTTAAATAATCTTCCTTATTATTTTAAATAATAATAACAATTTAATTAAACTTTTTTTTAATTTAAAGAAAATTATTTTTTTTTGTACTTGACTGTGAATTGAAATTGTGTAAAAACTATTGACTTTACAGACGAAGTCATTGAAGACTCTTTTGTAGAAAATTTAATTTTCTATAAAATTTCACATCAATGTGAAAGTCGTATCATCAATAGTTTAGTCAGAATTTCATCTCAAAGATGCAATATTACCAATGAAATTAAATTTTTGATTAAATTATAAACTGAGTACTTTAAATATAAAATATAACGGACCTCTCAAGGATACGATAAAAATGTATAGGAATAAATTTATAGAGAATTTAATTTTCTAAAAAAAATAATTCTTTATTTTTTTTCATAAACCCAATAATTAATAAGTTCTTTGAACGTAAACTTTGATTCAAATTGTTTGACTTTTTTTGTGTTTTTCTAATGAAAAGTTGTCATAATGAAGTTATAAATAATATTAACATATATGTCAGGTTATTATGAGTGTTAGATTAACTTTTCCACTTAAAAGCATTTAGTATGTGTTAACACGGCATTTTAAAGTGTTGTATGGAGAGAAAGAGAGAGGAGAGAATATGAGTAAATTCTCACGAGACATCACGATCACGACGTTACTCAGCCACTTGCCTGAGCGTTCACGAGTTATCAATGGTGTTGACGTAACCCAATTTTGCATGGCAACCTGGTAACGACGTTTTGCCCACGCAAGTACGGCATCGAACGTTTATCGGTGAGAGCCGAGTAGAGGTTATTGAGGAAAATTTAAACTACGGATGACGAGCGAGGCTCACTAATTCTCCTTGATGGATTTTCATGCCCATCTTATATCCTCAATCATTATATATATATATATTAATTTATATAATAGCTACACTACATTTATCATAATAGATATATAAATTTTTTTAAAAAATAAAATAATTATAGGAGAGCGCGGACTAAAATGACACGATTTTTTAATAAAAAATATTTTTTTTTTAAATATGTATATATAGACTTTTAAAAAAATTACGGGTAAGTTGGTCATCTTAAGTAGTGCGACCATTTCGAAATTTCACTCCAAAAAAATTCTTTTATAAAATTGGTAAAAAAGTAAACTTGGGGATAAAATGAACTTATACTTATACAAGCATTACTAAATTAGTATTTTCAATTTTTCTAAATTCGAAAAAATTTTTTCGGTCGAACTTTCCAGGTCACACATATTCCGAATGACAAACTTGCCTTGTATTTTTTTTACAAACTCTATACGAACATTACAAAAAAAAAATTTTTGTTAAAAAGTGCACGGAAAAAAGAGCAGTTGAAAAATTACAGTTTCTACAGTAAAAATAGGCCTTCCGGGCAAAAATCTTTAAACATTAAAGCTTTAACTGTAATTTTAGAAATTTGTTATAGTAATAAAATTAATACAATTTTGAGCAGCAAATTTTACAGTTTAAATCGACAATATCGAGTTTGAAACTGTAATATTTGTTATTTCTGTAAAATCTACTGATAAAAAATGTAATTTTTACAGTTTCAGACTTGGAGCGCTTAACTACTATACGAAACTGAAATTTTTCAACTGCTCTTTTTTACGTGTGGAGTCTCATTTTGCCGCATTTTCCAAAACATAATTAGTCACTTTTAATCCTTAAAGTGTTTTTTCGCCATTTTTACTGGAGCGCCTCTTCTTAAAAGAAGCGAGAAAAAATTTGAATGTTAATTTTATTAAATTTATAAAACACGATATTAATCCGAGTTAAATTATCACTGAAAAAAAATTTCTGGGATATTAGTGCATATGTATGAAGACATATACATATATATGAAGTGGAAGCTTAAGCCCAAAGATAATGAACGTGGAATGCTAATTAATTTAACTGGTATAATTACAGTCGTGATGCTATTAGTAAGAATGTATTATCCAATGGGCATAAATTACTTCCGGCACACTTATTGTAACAGTATATTATTAGGGTAATATATATATATATTAATATTAGATATGTAACTTAAATTATTATAAAACATACCGGAAGAAAAATATCATGTTGAATTTACAGCAAGTACACGAGAATTTTAAAAGAAGGGTGAAAAATATCCTGTTGTTTAGATGAAATTCTCTTTGCTGATTTGACAAGACAGGTTCTGTTGACTTGTTTCTAGTCGGTATGTTTCTACTCGGAGAGAAAATTAATTTATATTAAAGAGGATTTATTTACTTGGGACAGCGTAAACTTAAGTGAATTAAAAATTATCAATCTTCGGATGGTTTCAAAGTAATTATTATTGATTTTGATAAATGTCTGCAGTAATATCAACTAATGAATTATATAACTTTACTGTAAAATCAGCAGACGTCACATGTAAAAAAATCGGCCTATCGGATGACCCTGCGGACCAGCCCAAAAACTTCCCGCTGATTTCGAGCTCGAGTAGCTCGAAAACACTGTTGTAAAGACATTTTCAAACTCTTCGAGCTCAAAAATACTTTCGTATACCATAGATTTCGAAAAAAACCGTTTTTTAGCATTTATTTCTTCCACGATATCTCGCGAACAAATGTACCGGTTTTTATAGTTGAGGCAACCATCGAAGCAGCTTATAAAGTACGACATCTGACGAAAACTCGATTTTCGCGAATCAGAGTGAAAAAAAAAAACTTCCCAAATTTTTCGAAAATCATCGACTTTCTTAGCAGGAAGATGAAAATATCAGATGGACCCAAAGAGTGCAAGACCTCGAGTGGCCCTCTACATACCCCTCTACATACCCTTCGACATGGTTCTGTCGAGAGTCAAGGACTATAATATTTTTTTTCCTCCGGTATTTTCTATTATTTTCTATTGAAAGAGCCTCAGAACTCGCGTCGAATCACAACCAGAAGGAAATATGAAAAAAAAAATATCAGATGGACCCGGAGAGTCCAAGACCTCGAGTGGCCCTCTACATGCCCCTCTACATACCCCTCGACATGGTTCTGTCGACAGTCTAGGACTATAATATTTTTTTTCCTCCGGTATTTTCTATCATTTTCTATTGAACGAGCCTCAGAACTCGCGTCGAATAGCAATCAGAAGGATATATGAAAAAATCTGTCTATCGGTTGACCCTGCGGGCCAGCCCCAAATCTTCTCGCTGTTTTCGAGCTCCTCGAGCTCGAAAACATTGTTGTGGATACATTTTGGAGCTCTTCGAGCTCGAAAATACTTTTGTGTGCCATTGTTTTCGAAAAAAACCGATATTAGCATTTCTTTCTCCCACGATATCTCAGGAACGAATTGACCGATTTTGATGGTTGAGGTGGCAATCGGCGTATTTTATTGAGTTCTAGAGCTGATTAGATTTTGGAGTTGATTGTATAAGTTGTTTCTGAGAAATCAATGAAAAACAAAAAAAAAAAAAATTTTCTAATTCTTATTCTTTGTATAACTTGTAAACTACATGATCGATTTACCCTAAAATCTAATCAAGACTAAGTTTTGTTGAGCTCTTTCGATTGCCACCAAGTACGTTCAAATCAGTTGATTCGTTCCAACGATATCGTCGGACAAAAAAAGGTTCACACACATACACACGGGCGTCCAACCAGGATTAATCAGAATAGCTTCCTAGGACCTCGAAACGCCGACATCTGATGAAAACTCGATTTTCGAAAATCGGACCGAAACCAATAACTTCCCTTTTTTTGAAAATTTTCAATTTTCTTAGTGGGAAGTTAAAAAATTACGAAAAATTTTTTATTCGTGATAATTAAATTAAAAAAAAAAATGATATCTAGATCAAGGTTTTTTAATTTGAGACAAATCTGACTCATCCGCGAATTACTTGCAAACCGCCTTTCTAAAATAATGAAATAAATTTTGTTAATTATTCTTGTGGAATTGATATAGATATAAAATAAATTAATGTAGATAATTAAGCTCACAACTTCTTGATATCTCTGGTGTACATAATTAAGTAAATGTTCGGGTTGTTCATTAAGAGAGACAATTAAAAGACATCAACCTGTCACACACGTATGAAACTGAGCTTTTTCATTAATAATTATAATTTATAAAATAATCACCTCGACAAGAACATTATGAAATTTTCTTACTCTATATAAATATTAATTTATCCAAAAAAAAGTGTCATTTATTTTTAATGCATAAAATTGCTCTCTAATGTCTTCATGACACATTTTATAATTCAACAAGTACGGAAACACGAAATGAATGTTAAATAAAAGCACATGAAATATAATAATAGACAAAGAGAAAAGAAAAAAAATGTAAAATATGCAGAACACTTTCCGATAATTATATAATGGCGTCTTTCAATTTGCATCCCTCTGACGTATTTTTTAATCCCACCGTAACAACGGAACTCATTTACTAAAGAATTTGAATTAAAATAATGAATAAAAATAATAACTTTATTCATAATTATCTCTGTCTTTCTTCAGTTATCGATAGGGATTAAACTTTCAATTACTTGTAAATTTATAACGAAGCTATTAAACGTCTTGTCTTTTATGCATTCTGTAATTCTTCTTCTGTATTTTAGTTAAATAATTTAATATACCTATAGTCAACCTAAAAAAAAATTTCCATTGTCTCGTCGACAATGAGATTATTAAAAATACAATAAATTTGATCACACAAATTGATTTAATTTAATTTATGTTTTGTTAGTTTTACAAAAGTTATACAGTCGAAGCTTCCTAAAGTTACTCTCTCCGTACAGGACCATTTTCTAAAGTTGCTTTTTCCCCTTCTCCTCACTCTGCATTCTCGCTAGGATAATTGATTCTCCTATGCGCGTTTCGATGCGTCACAAAATCAAAACAAACCGTGTGATACATATGCGTTGAGGCTAACCTCAAATCTTAATTTTTAAATTATTTTTAATATTTCAATATTAATAAATAAATAATAAAGAAATAAAATGAAAAATACTTAGAGTTTATAAAATAATCACTAATTTGAAACTTTGACTGTATGGAATGTCAGCAAGTGTTTGAGAGGGAGGGGAACGGGGTGCTTGTGGAAGTACTGAGTTTTCGAGGACTCTAATACGCCGTTTTTTATAACACGCTGAAAAAAAAATGCTAACTATCACCATCTTGTAATAGGGAATTATTACTATCTGTATGTGATAATCATTGTCATACTTTTATGTTAACTAATACTATCGGAGATGGCAACCATTCTTATCTATGATGATAATCATTACTATCTTAGAAGGCAAAATTATAAAATTTTTCAGACATAAGAAACATTACTATCGAGATGGTAGCTATTACTATCGGCAATAGTAATTATTACTATATGAGAAACAAATAGTTAACATAAAAGCATGATAATGATTATCACATACAGATGGTAATCATTCTCTATTACAAGGTGCTGATAGCATTTTTTTTTCAGTGTGTAACTTCCCGCTAAAAAAATTGACATTTTTCAAAAAAAAGGGAAGTTCTTGGTTTCGCTGCGATTTTAGGAAATCAAATTTCTAATAGATCTTGACGTTTTGAGATTCTAGAAAGCTATTCTGACTAATTTCAAGAAATTATACAGAACTCAATTTATACAATCTATGGATCAACTAACTATGATTTGATCCCTGGCATGTAATTTTATTTTTCAAAAAAATTCGTCTACACGGAGAGAAATGTATAATAACCGTTCCTAGTACGCTTATGAAATATCATCCCATACCGTTATGGTAATCATTACATGAAATTATGGGATATAGGCCCATACTTTCTGGGAAAAGTTCCCATAAGTATAGGAACAATTTCCATCATTATGGTAATAATTCCTATATCGCATGTGAAAGAATTATGGTGATGATCACTATCCCTTAATAAAAGAAACGATTTAAAACGATTAGAAAATAAAATTTTTGAATACTTTTTAATGCTTATGAATCGCTTTTCTTATGGGCATTTAACATTGCAAATCGTTTCGAATCGTTTCTTTTAATGAGGGATAATATTATGATAATCATTCCCATTATAATATTGTAAACGTTACTATAATATTATGGTAATGGTTACAACAATATCGTGGTAATGGTCACCATAGTATATGGTAATCGTTACCATATATTGTAGTAACCTTTACCATAATATTATAGTTATCGTTACCATAATATTATAGTAATAGTTCCTATAATATTATAGTAATGGTTACCATATATTATGGTAATAGTTACCATAATATTATGGTAACGATTACTATAATATTATGGTAATGGTTACCATAATATTATGATAACGATTACTATAATATTATGGTAATGGTTACCATAGTGTATGGTAACGATTACCATAATATTGAGGTGATTGGTGTCTTAAATTAATATCACTTATATACTACAATGATAACACACTTATATTAGAAATAACAACACCACAATTAACAGCAGTAAAAGAAAGCAAGAGCAATATATAGTTTATTGAGATACAATGTTTGCTGTTAAACTGTCAATATAAGACTGACTGACTGTCGCGCATCTATAAAACAATAGAAGAAGGCATTTGTTTTCTAGCTATTCAAATATTTTAAAGATCAGTTTCACATTCGTTACAATATTATAGGAGCCATTACCATAATACACGGAGAGAAATGTCAAGTAAATATGCCTATGGAAGCATAGTAATAATTACATTACTCTATAGTTTATATAAGCAGTCACATAAGAGCGGCGAGACACAAACTATAGAGTAATGTAATTATTACTATGCTGCATAAGCATACTTACTTGACATTTCTCTCCGTGTATTATAGTAACCACTACCATAATGTTATGGTAACGATGACCATAATATTATGGTAATGATTACTGTAATATTATAGTAATGATAACTACAATATATGGGTGCCGTTCCTATATTCAACATTTCAAAAGAAAACGGTTACTATGCATTATGGGATCCATTCCCATAATATATTGTAATTGTTACTGTAAATTTTTCTCCGTGTATTTGTTTTTGAACAAAATTTAAGTAATTTCAAGTAGTATTCATCTCCTTAATTGAAATATGAAGTATACATTATATGTATATAGTAATAGTTATGGGTAAATTCTAATAATGCAAAGGAAGAGAATCCGACAACGTCAATGTATATAATGACATACAGTATGAACAATATGTATTTCGTGAGTGAGATGTTTGAAAGCACGACGCCGTCGACAATGACAACGAGTTACCACGGAACTTGTGAAATGTTATGATTTCCTCGTATTATTCCGTAGAGTGCAATTGCATTTCTGTTATATCATAGTGACATACGTGGCAAATACATTTCAGACCACGTTAAATTATCACTATATTAAATTTCGGTTAAATACATAATTATTATTATTATTGTACATACACATATGCCAAACGCATGCTTTACATCAACGTGTTCATTTTATGAAAAAAATCATTCGGCTCTTTTATATTTAACAGGAACCCGAGGGTAAAATTACAACAAAATTGGTGTCTCGTTTCGCCGTGAATTTTCTTTAACTAAAATTAAAATTAGAGAAAAATAAAATATCATTTCAAAAAATTTTTTTCTATTAAAAAATTGTTTTTTTAAAAAAACATGAGGGAACATGGTAAAAAATATTTTGCGGATATCACTATGCCAGTATAGGCGTGAACGCCATACTGTATGGTATCAAAGATTTTTATAGGCTGTAAAATTGTACGAATAGATGATTCAACCATTGCGGGAATAGTAATATTGGCGATAGTTGTCGCGGACGCCGCAATGTCAGTATGGCCGTCAGGCCCATACTGCGTTGCCGTATCCACAATGCTTCTGGCTAATAAACCTAGTCTAACGTCATCTATATAGTTTTGGTGGTAATACGATAGTATACATTGCCACGTCAGAAATTATGGCGGGAAATACTAGTAGTATTGTAGCTCTCGGATCTCAGGGCCATGCTGTTTCGCCGTGCCTGCTATGCATACGTGTGAGCAATACAATAGCTCCAGTACTATACAGTATAGTAAATAACGCCATACTTCTGGGACTCGTTACAATACTGTCTTAAAATATTTCACATGCTATTTTAATATCTGTCTTGAGACCATACCAGCATGGTGTTGAACGCCATGCATTTCTTACCGTGAAATTTGTCACTTATAATAATGAAACATTTCAAATTATTTCTTAAATAATTATTTATTTTTATCACATAATTTTTATAAATTAGTAAATTTTTATATACATATTCATTCTGAAACTCTATTAAAAAATCTATTTTGTAATCAAAACCAAATTACCCCTGTCAATATTTTTCAAATATTTCATTTGGCCTCAACTGTAATTTATATTTCAATTAACAAAATTAAAAATTCCAATTTAATTACAAAGTATTTCTAAAAAAAATTTAAACGCTCGATAAAAATTTTTTTTTCGCACGCTGTGATTTTTATTTTTCACCCACTCGAAAAAATTTCAATTTAAAAAAAATAACATCGACGTTAGTTAATAAAATTCATGTTTCGATGATCTAAGAAAAAAAAAGAAAATTTTTTTAATTAAGCAACGAAAGTAATTAATTTTTTTGAGTAAATATTAATGAAGGGCTCAGTGGATTTATAGGATTAAAATAAGAGATTTGAATGTATAATTAAAGCGTTTTAAAGGAATTATAGTGTAGTGTAAAGCACATGAGTCGGTAAGGGGAATATTATAGGGATGTGTAGATTGATATTAACAACCATGTCCATGGAAGACACGAGAGACATTGGGCTTGATAATTAATAGAGAGTTGTGGTATTAATAGTACTGAGAGTTTAACCTCATACCTCGAAGCTCGTACTCGGTGAAGGTATATATGCTTTATATCAAGCCTCAATATCATCTCGAGTGGCGTTTATGCCTGCGCTAGTTAGAAACGTCGAACGCTAATCACCATCGGCCGGTTTGCTGTGCGAATATTTCATAGATTTATTATTAACGTCATGAGTCATCATTATGACACTTGATACTCAATTAATTTTAACAACTTCCATTATTAATATTAACTATTTCATTATATTCAATTAAAATTTTTTTTCTTTATAATTTATCATTTGAAAATTGAAAAAATATTTTTTCTACTTGAGTTATTTAATTAACTTCTAATCGCGATAAATTTAAATAGAGATCCAATCTATTTTAAATTAATTCAATATTCGATGTCGGGAAAATTCCGGAAAAGTTGACGCATCGAAATTAAATCTAATTAACGGATTAGCTGCAATTTAAAATTGTAAAGCTGAAAATTCAGAGTAGTAGTATTGAAACATATTAACCGAGATTGAATTTGTAGAAATTGAATTCAATTTACAGTGTAATTAAAATAAATTAATTAGTAATACGAAATTAATTAATTGAGAAAATTAAATTTCTGAACATTGGGTAGAGTTGAGATTTAATTTTCTTATTGGACTGTGAAATATCTTACAAATTAAAAAAAATGGATCGTAATCAAGATGGCGACTGTCAAAAAAAAAAAAAAAAAGAAATAAAAAAATAATTTTTTCAAAAATTTTTTCTCAATATTAACAGAAATACACTTACGCAAAAAATTAAAGGAACAGAAAAATTTTATCAATTTTTTAGTAATTTTTGGAAGGCTGTAACTTGGTGGAAAATAATCGTATCGAGATTTAAAAAAAGCATTTTATAGCTTGAAATCTCTAGTTTCGGTGCATTTTTTTCAAAATTTTTTAAGAGCTCCGGCTATTGTGCAAACATAAGAAATACCGCGAGACAAAAAATTTTTAATTTTTTTTTTTTTTCCCAAGAGCCCACGGACCATGGAAAAATTCTTTCAACTCAACCAATGCATAGGTCGTTTAGCAAATTTATTCAGCTTCAATTTGGCTTTTTTTAACCTCGTAGGACGATTTGTCGTAGAGATATCAGCCTTCAAACAAAAAATGATTCTTTTGGCTTTGATTATCGATATTTCAGCTACCAATGATCGCACAGTAAATTGAAGGGCGGCGTTAAAAATTTGAATCAATTACCTACAAGACCCTCTCATCATTTTTTGAAAAAAATTTCCAAAAAAATCGAAGAAAAAGAAAATTGGAACTTTTTTTTTTTGGGTTCGAAATTTTTTTTTTGACATTTTTTGGAAATTTTTTTTTTGTCATTTCCTTGCATTTGCTAAGTAACCAACGCAAAAATTTGAGAAAAGTCGAAAAAAAAATTATTTTTCTCATTTTGATTATGATTACACAATTAAAGGATTGAAATTGTTCCTTTAATTGTTTAGCAAAACTTTAAGCGGTCATTCCCAAAAAAACGGCTCGATAGATCAATTTGAAAATTAACAGGGTTATTAGGGGTACATTAAGCTAAAAAAGTCCCTGGCAACATTATTTTTTTTTATCGATATTTGCAGAGTAGTGGTTGATTTACTAAAAAACCAATAAAAATCATTTTTTTGTACTTACATCGAATGGATGTTAAAAATAAAAAAAAAATTTTCTTTTCAAAAAATGATGAGAGGGTCTTGTAGGTAATTGATTCAAGTTTCTTACGCCGCCCTTAAATTTACTGTGCGATCAATGGTACCTGAAATATCGATAATCAAAGCCAAAAGGATCATTTTTTGTTTGAAGGCTGATATCTCTGCGACAAATCGTTTTACGAGGTTAAATACAAGGCAAATTGAAGCTGAATAAATTTGCTAAACGACCTATGCATTGCGATTAAGGTTTAGTTAAAAGAATTTTTCCACGATCCGTACGCTCTTCGGAAAAATAAAAAAAAATTTAGAAATTTTTCGTCTCGCAGTATTTCTCATGTTTGCGCAATTACAGTACGGCTATTATAATAAAAAAATTCTCCTATTTACATACATCCATGTATGTCAATAAAGTAAGGTTAAGTTCTTTTTATTTTAATTGTGGTATATTGCCTACAGCAATATCGGGTTTTGCTATAGTCAGTATACGTATTGCTCTGTGAAATAAACTTTGGTATTCTTACCACAAGAATATCCGTATTGTTACCAGAATAAAACATTTACCGGAAAGAAGAAAACCTTTTTTTTCAGTGCACAATTTGTGTAAATATTTGAAAAATTATAGAAAATAATTTCATTAAAAAATCCATTAATTTTTTTTTCAATTCATTATACCAAAGTATCTATTGGAATATAAATTTATTATCTGCATT
Organism: Microplitis mediator; assembly: GCF_029852145.1. Lineage (NCBI taxonomy): Eukaryota > Metazoa > Arthropoda > Insecta > Hymenoptera > Braconidae > Microplitis > Microplitis mediator. The sequence goes on from NC_079979.1 coordinate 14,966,206, forward strand.
GAAAATTCATCGACGTACAAAGGGAAAAAATTAATAATGGATTTCATTAAAAAAAAAAAAAAGCAAGGAAGTTATTTCTAAAAATAGCAAAACAGTATTCAGTCAAAAAAAACATACAAGTAGTAATTATTTATTAATTGTTTTCTGATTATATTTATTTATTCAGGTAGTTTTTGTCGGTGTAAAAAAAGTAAATGAGAAAAACGTAAAAGACTATTTTTATCTAGCCGGGTACAATACGATGTTAATGCAATTTCTAGATGGTTAGCGGAAACGAGCCATATCCCTTGGCAGCCGTCGGATGATTCTATGCTGAGCTATACTACTAGCGTCTACTTCCACCAACGCTGTCCAAAGCTTTTTTGCATATCTGTAAAAATATTCTGTTCCAAAGCCGCAATTCGTTCATCACACCCGTGACGTTCACGCCTTTTTTGCATTATTTTCCACTACTTTTTCTTTTGTTATTATTATTATTATTTTTCTATCTTAACTTCTTTGTTTTTTTAACTTTGTCTAGCTTATAGCTCGCCATTGATAGCGATAAGAAAACACATATTGGAAAATAAGTAGAAAAAAAAAAAAAAGATTACGACTTCGCATATATTTTCTCATATTTCATAGCAGTGTGACATCGATATTCATAACTCGTATTTTTTTGTTTAAAATTACTTTTTAAAACTCACAAAAGTTGGAAAATTTTCATTTTTAAACAATTATATAAATATATACACTGAAAACAAGATTTATTTGAGCCAAAGATATCGTATCTTTGGATATGGTCAAATATAATTGTGAGAAAGATATAATATATTTGAGTAGTTTAATTGCGTGAAATAAGTGATTTATTTGTGGTAAAGAAATGATCCAATTGCTACAAATAAATAAGGGCTTCAAATATATGTATAGTATCGTCAAATTATAGGTTATTTGTCACAAATTTAACATCTTTACCACAAATACATCAATTACTTATCACAAATAAATTATATATATCTGTCAAATTATACACTAAAAAAAGGAAATATTTTTCCCAAATAAATCAATTTATTTGTGGCTTTTTAACTTCCCGCTAAAAAAATTGCAAATTTTCAAAAAATGGGAAGCTATTGGTTTCGGTCCGATTTTTGAAAATCTAGTTTTCATCAGATGTCAGCGTTTCGAGATCCTAGGAAGCTATTCTGACTATTTCCGGATAGACTTCCGTGAGTGTGTGTGTGTGAGTGTGTGTAAACTTTTTTTGTCCGACGATATCTTTGGAACGAATCAACCGATTTGAACGTACTTGGTGACGTTTTTGGTTTTTTTGCGTTTCTTATAAACCACTTGCCCGATTCGCCTCAAAATGGAATCAGTTTTAAGTCTTTTTGAGTCCTTTCGATTGCCACCAAGTACGTTCAAATCGGCTCATTCGATCCAAAGATATCGTCGGACAAAAATTATAATTTTTCAGTGAAGGTATGTTTTACCGGCCTTACAAATTTTAGAGCTCGAAGAGACATACTGGGGCAAATTGGGTCACTCTAAAAATTAAAATATGTACAAAATTTTTCTTGCTATTATTATATACCTTAATTATATTACAAGTTATTTTTTAGTAAACTGCGAAAAACTTGTGGAGCGAATTTAAAACGAATGATTTTTTATTTCTTTATTGCCCTCGGAATAAAATTCACTCTGGAAGAAAATTTATTTCAGCATTAAAACTCCAGTCCGATCAGATTCGAATTGAAATAAAATCCACATTAGTATGAAATCACTCCACTGAAAAAATATTTCCTATTCATTCCGTATAAGGGGTGGTTTTTTTTTTAAACTCCGGAACTTTGAGTCACGGAGTGAATTTGGATTCAAATAAAATTCGTGCCCGCTGTCAATTTTTTTTCAGCGTAAAAAGTAATACAAAGCAAAATGAAGTCTGATCTAATGACCTTTGAATATTTTATTGAACTTGGAAATTAAAATTTTAGAAATAAAAATTTCTATTTTTGAAACATAAATTTTCAGAATTAAGGGACATTAAATTTTTTTTATGAATCTACTTTTACAAATTTATAAATAATTGCTGAAAAAAATAGCAAATATTTTACTCAGCTCATTTTACTCCAGCTTCCTTTATATGTATTAAATTCCCTTGTAGGGTAAGAGCACCAGTACCTGACTCCTAACCATTCGGTCTTATATTTTAACATTGGCTCAAAATATATATAGATATAATTTGAAACGAAGTGGCTGGCTAGTGGTTTGGGGTTGGGTACCGATGCTCTTACCCTGTATGTGATATTAAAAAAAATTTATTTATATTTAATCATTTTTTTCCTCCTTGAAATTAAAAAATATAAAATTTAAAAATTAATTAAAATAGGGGAAGCAAAATTCCGTTGAATACAGATGTTGTCATTGACTAGCTGATCAGTACATACGATCCGGTGTATGACCATCATACTTGAAGCAGAATCACCCCCGGTAGTTGAGAATAATTGATAGGTATAATTGGTCGCTCCAAGTTTCTTGAGGATCAAGCGTCCTCTAGAGTTTTATCTCTACATCCTCATGTAAGCTCTCACCCTCTCGATTTTCTCGTTATTGGAGCGACGGTATTTTCTACATAGATATATACCTCAACTAAATTACTGTAGTCTGGACCAGACCGTAGTGTAGTTGACTAAAGTATAAGAGCGATAAAAAACCGAGATGAGATTAATCAGCGATAAAAAAATCTCTAGCTCTGAAATCTCTGTACCATAATAGACTGCCTCGGGTTTACCTTCGCCGAAAAATTTATATATAATAATAAAAATATTATTTAAATTTGTAAAAAAAATTACCGTGTATCCAAGTATTAATTTTTTTTTCGATTTATGCCGTACTTGCGTCGAAATAATAAAATAAAAAAATATATTTTTTCTGTTGGCTTTGATAAAAAAATACATTTAAATTCATAACCATTTCTTTGGCGTACAAGTCACGGAAGCTGTAGTGTCAAAGTGAAGAAGAAGTAGAAGTAGAGGCTAAAGAAGATGAAGAAGAAGAAGAAAAGAGAAGAAAAATAAAAAAAAATAAGAAGGAAGTCTAATCACGCGTCTGCAGAAACGAGTCTCGAATCACTTGAGACTCTGGTGTGAGGATTTTATCGATAAGATGCCCGAGATACCGTCTAGTTTTTTTTACTGGCTTTTTATTTTTCTTCATTATTATATGATTATATTTTTTATTATTTTATTAGTGTAGTGGGTCTGGAAATTTAAAAAATATACTAAACCTCGTTGATTAAATAAATTGAAAATGTTGTTGACGAGATGGAATAAAATATAAATAAAAAATAAAGTTAGGGTCGGCTTAAGTTACGAATACCAAGCCGGTGTTCTGGAGACTCCGATGAATTTCGAGACATTTTATAACCTAAAATGGGGTCACCCAGACGACCTAGACTAAACGGACATTTTTAAACAGGCTTCCGTATTTCGCGCGTTCGCTGTGTATTCTCTGAGTCATCCTCTTTCGCTTTGCCTGATTGTGCATTGTTCCACTGTCTTTTACATTTTTTACTTTTTATGCCTCATTTTTTTTTTTTTTTTTATCTATAGTCTGGTGTTCCATTGCTGGTCCGGATAATTTTTTTCCTTTTATTTTAGCACGAGGACGAATGTGTTTTGCATAATGGAAAATGCACCCTTTTGTACGCTCTAGTTTTTTTCGACGAGAAAAACTATGGTTAATTCCGTTTCGAGCGATGCGTGTCTCCGTATCTGTACTGTGTTCTTGCTGTGTGTGCATACTATGGTCATGTTGCTAGAGGTTTTATTTGCTCAGTACGACAATTGAATTTTTATTTTACACTAAATGCTTCTAAGTTTAATAAAGGATTTAAATTTATACATATAAAGGAACAAGGGGCAAGATGAGACGATTTTTTTTAAAGAAAAATTCATTCAGATTTTTTTATTTACGATTTGTGGAAAAGATGGGGTAACTTGATCAGCTGTACATTGCGGGTAATTTTTAATTTTTGGAAAAAAAATACTTTTTTCTAAAAATTTTACAATTCCTGCATTTTTAGACGGATCACTCCCGACCTCAAAATTTTCGCTCATTTTGCCACAGAAAAAAAGATTGAAAATAAAATTTACTTTTTGTCTATCTAAATAAAAATTTTTTAATTTACAAATTTTGAAACGTCTTAAATAAAGAGTATTTTTACTTAGCATAGAAAAAAACTTAAAATTATTTAAAGTTGTAATAAAATAAATTTAATACTCATGTTTTATTTTCAATGCTTTTACGGTTGCTTCAACTCGTTTGTTTACTTTATTTTGTATTCATATTTTTTTTACGGTCATAAGTTTTGTAGTGCACTAAAAATTTTTCTATTTGACTGTTACAAACAGAGCCATTAGTATTTACATGAAAAGTGATCCTTAAATGTCAAAAAAGAAAAATTTTGAATTGCTCATTTTTTAAGGAGGAGGGGGTAAAGGCTAAATCGTGAAAAAAACGGTTTTTTACGAATTTTTTTTAGGTGTATGGATTGAGCTAATTAATTGCATCCTTTTGAACATCATTAAGTATAGTTTCAACAACATTAAGTCATTTTTTTTATGTAAAAGTATCCGCAAACAAGCCGGTGACGGAGCTTTTTCAGAACGTCTTTTAAAATAGACGATTTGCGGTGAGCACTGTATCTCAGTTGGAAATTATTTAAAATAAAAAACCACTAAAATTTAATTAAAGCATTATTAAATCCTTCCCCCAACGTTATCTGATAATTTTTTTTTTCACTTTTTCATTTTTTGTGGTCATTTAAAGTAAAAACTGCTATTTTTTACGAAATTTTGCCTCATTTTGGAGGTGGAAAACCCCCTTGATGTAAAAAAAAATTCTAAAACTCAACGTTGGGGGGAGCTATTTTATACGTAGAAAGTGTTGCTAAGTTTGAAATAAATCGGTTATGTAGTTTTTAAAAAGCAGTGCTCACGAACTTTGAAAAAGTAGTATCGAGGAAAATACGTTTAAAGTTTTAAATGCTAAAAATTAAAAAAAAAAATTTTTTTTCAACTTACACGGAAATTTTTTAAAACAGAACAATAGAGGTTAGAACGATCACCAAGTGAATAAACTGTATACCTGCACTCCCTTTCCGACCGCCCGCAGTTATCGAAGCTACAGTTTTAAAGAAGACCAACTAGTTAATAACTTCGAGAGTTTTGCTCTGATCGACTTCAAATTTGGAGACTATTCTTAAAATGTGTAGTTATAAGAAAACCAAAAAAAAATCTGATTTTTAGCCCTTAACCCCCACCCTTAAATCCAAGGTAGTAAAATAATTAAATATTTCTTCAGCAGTAGAATCACAGCTTAAAATTCGCAAAAAAATTTCAAGAAATTCGGGAGATAGGAATTTTTTTTTTTAATGATAGTCACTGAGGGTAAAAAATTCATTTAATTCTTATACATAATTTAGTAAATTGGTGATAAAAAGAAAAAAAAGTGAATAAATATAATAAAATATTGTTTTTAATCCGATATATTTATTATACATTTAATTAATGGAAGGAATAATTATTTACATTATGAATAAAATTATAATTTAATTTAAAACGACAATTGTATTTATTCTGGCTCGAGTTTTAATGTTTTAATTCACTTATTTTATATAATTACTCATTATTATAATTTTTTTTTTAAATAACAATTTACATCAAAAGATAACATATATTTTTTTAAAAGTAATATTCAATAGTTTTTTTTTTTAAATACAAGTGTTTGAATCAGCTTAAATTTAAATTTACGTTACTTAACTCGAACGACCTTAATTAATTATTTTATTACTTTAGTATTTTTTATTATTATTATTATTATTAATATTATTTGTTATTATTTATACTCTCGGATAAAAATGATTCGTCGTCTATCTACGTCATAAATAGTTAATGTTTTAACATACAATAAATATATATAATAACTGGAAGCCCTAGACTACTAGGTTTTACATGGACGATGTTAATCGTATATCGATGATGTCCGTTGATGAATAAAGCTACCTATTGAGCTTGGACAATAGCATTGCACTGGCTACCAGACAGAGTATCCTCATCCATCGGTCCTCGAGTGTCCCGGACAATGTAGTTTCGCATCCATTCTCTGTCAAACAGACCAAGAAACCGTTTTACAAGAGACAAAAGCTTTGAGAAACTAAATTGTTTTCAGTTATTTCGCTTTTATTTTATTTTTATTTTATTGAGCCAACACAGGACTTGGGATTTGCTACTCGATTGTCCATGCGATTGGATTTGTTGTAAAGAATTAAAAAAAAATAAATTGAAAAATAATAATAATAATAGTAATAATAACGAGCAATTTGCAGTCACCAAGTGGCTGTTCGTGTTTAGTAATAATTATTTATAAAACTTGAGGCATTGAACGATTGCATAAAACATCCGAAACTATGAAAAGGCACATACTTAAGTCAAGATCCTTTCATTGTTATCAGATTAGATTTTTATTATTACAAAGATATGCAATGGAGAAAATTTTTCTTATTCTCTCTCAAAAATGAGGATGATGGCATTTATTAACTATTAATAAATCATTTATTAACTATTAATAAATCTTATTTGGCCCAAATACTTCTATCAGTGTAACTTTTAAAGGGGTGAATTTAGCAAAAATTGTTAAGAGACATTTTTTGTAGAGCATTCAATTTCCTGCGAGAATATTCATCGGCTTTTTTTCGGAAACTGATTTTTGCATTAATTACAAAATTTCAAAGTTGAACAATCAAATTGTAAAATCATACCCATGTTCATGGCATGATTATAAGGAAACGGTCCATCTGACAAAAAATTTCAATCAGGCATTTTTTGTAGAGCATTCAATTTTCTACAAGAAATGTATTTAAATCAATTTCGTTTATCTCGATTGTTTGAGAGTTATGAGACAAAAACCTGCTCATTAAAAGAAAAAACAAAAATTTCGATGATACACCTCTTAATATTAATATTGAGGGTTCAAACTTGCACGATAATTTTTTTGGGCCATCATGATTAATATTTTCACAGTATCGTTAAAAAAAAAAAAATTGTTGTTTTTTTTGGCCCAGTCTAGTAAATAGTATATTACACGCCAAGAGAGAAAATCAGGACATTTCAATCCGTGAGTGTAATATGCAACTACACTCACGTCCTACTTCTATCGTGCGTATCTTATTTTTCACCACATTTATACCTGAAAGATTAAATTTTTGCCTCTGTTTCTGCGAAAAATGGCACAGGTGCTAATTTTTATCGATTTTCTTCCCATAAATTTAAACTTTCTGCGCAGGTATGGTGAAAATTAATTTATCTCGATAATTGGCAGTAGAAAAAGAGTTGGAACCATGAAAAGGCACACATTCATGTCGAGACCTTTAACTAATTCTATCATTGAAGTATGATAGGAACGAAATTTTTCTTATTCTCTTAATAATATAGATAAGAATGATTAATTGGAGTTAAAAAAAATTAGTAATGATGTCCCATGTTGTCCCAGATTCTCATTTTTTCATAATAATTAATAAACTAATTCATGAAAAAAATAGTGAAATAAAAACTATTAATAGAAATGAAAAAAATTTTTAACCAAAAATATAGAGATCAAAATAAAGTAATTACTTCTTTTCATAAAAATTATTTCGCGCAAAATAACAGGCCACTGTTGTCTTACTATTTTATTTAGTTTTTTTTTTATTTCTTTTTTTTTAAAAAGCTTTTTTGAGTAAAGCTTCTTTTGGTTGCTGAGTAAAAGACTCACTTGAGCGAAGAAAAATCGCATTAGCGTTGAGGTGAAGTTTTTTTTATTTTTTTCTCTCTTCTCTACTTTTGTTTTAAAGACAGAGGTAATGTAGATGTAAATTATGTTGATTGTGTAAGTGAATTTCAGGATTAAAGTGACTGTACTACGTAATTTACAATTTAGAGTTTTAAAAAGAATTATTAATATTTTTAAATGACAAAGAAAATTATTACGAGAAAAATTCAAATTGTCTTATTAATTATTTCAATTAGTTATTAGTTTTATTAAACTTTTGTGACGGCTCCGTTTCTGCAGTAAAAAATTAAAAAAAAATTGTACTGCGATAAATTTGCTTAGAAAGTTTATTACCCGATAAAAAGATTAATCACCAACAGCTTCCATTACTCTCTGATACTCGTTGTCGTTTATTATTTTTTTTTTTTTTCGTATTCTCGATTGATAAAAATTCGTAAATTTAACGTCTCTCGTCATTCAACTACACCCGCATCCACATATGTATACATATATATTTATTTTATCTTTCTGGATTAGTAAAATTTACTATCAAGGATTTTTCATGACGTGATTCATTTGTATTGTTACTACTTCGTCAATTCGTCTGTCAGATTGAAATGTTCTAGTACTAATCCTCGTTACAACGGTTTAAAAAAAAATTTAACAAAAAAAAAAAAAAAATTTATTAATGGAGATCAATTTTTTTGGCTCTGCTCCATATGACAATTGTTAGAGCGCGTTTAAATGATGGATCTATTTATTTATTTTTTCATTTTATTTTAGTAAAATATATATATATACATTAGAGTGTTGTTTTAGGGCCTTTTTTTTTTTTCAACGCACTAACAGCTTCTATAGTTGCAGGAAGGTAAAATTAGAGTCCTTAACATCGCGTCCCAAATGCCAAAAGGGCGTACAAAAGTTATACGCCCTTTTGGTTCTTCAAAGCAAAAAGGGCGTATAATTTTTTTTTTTGGTGCCAATCGTTTTGTAAACATGTTCTAAGCCTAAAAATGAAAAAAAAAATTTTTCCAAGCCAAAAGGGCGTATATCTTAAGATACGTCCTTTTGGCGTTAGTACGTCAAAAATTTTTTTCTGCAGATCTTTACGTTTCGAGCGATACTAAAAAGAATGGCATTTGGCACGCGATATTAATACTAACAGGTTTCTCATTGCAGTTTTCTTTTCCCATTTAAATAACATCCCTGCTTAAAAAATCCGATAGATTCTTATAGCTATGTATAAGGCCCTTAACTTAACTATAGCACTTCTCATAGAACTCATTCATTCTTATAAAATCTCAATGGGAATTTATGAGAATCTATTGGATTCTATGAGATTTTTTAAACAGGGATGGGAAAAAAAATTTTAAGTTTGGAATTTTATACTTCAGCAATGGCTCATTGTACAGGTAAGTTCGGGATTTAATTGTGTAGGGAATTGAATGCTCTACAAAAAAAGTCTCTTATCATTTTTTGATAAATTCATATGTTCAAAAGTTATTGAAGCTTGAAGTCAAATTAATAGTAAATTTCGAGATCTTTTTACTTTTTCGGCGAAACTATCAGACTTATGACAAAATATAATGAAATATTTTTTGTAGACAATTTCATTCTCTACAAATTATCTCTGATAAAGTTTTTTCAAATTTCGCATAAATTTTTAGTTATTTCTATTTTAATGTCAAGCTCTTGAAATCGATCAGAACACTATTTTCTTAATTGCCTCTAATTTTGACAGGCATCTTATTGTACCTTTTTGCAACTATAAAAGCTGTGGGTGCGTTGAAAAAAAAGTTACCCTAAAATAACACACCCTAATATATATAATACAAGGTTGGAATTTATGTTTAAAAACTATATATAAAGTGAATTGTAAATGTATGGAAACAAAAATTTTCTTGTTTTCGCTAATTGTACTGTCTTGAGTAAGAGGGCAAGACAAATTGTCTTTAAAAAATAAAAGCCTGATTTCCATTACTGGAGTGTCTAGGATAAAATAACAATTTTGGAAGCAATGTCATCATTTCAATTTTCCTCTTCGATTTGTATCTTATGAGCGCTTTACTACGATGTCGACGTCACTCTCAAGTATTTGGAATCGTGCCAACAAGGACATGACAAGCGCGACAGATCCTTGGCGTCGCCATAACAATTAAATCCAATTTTATTTTTATTTTACTGTTTACTTTTTTTTAATAAAATTAAATTAAGGAAATAATAAAAAATGGTAATTTCATTTACTAAATATTATGGTTCATTTTATCGGTTTAAAATTTAATTAAATAATAAAATATACACATATATAAATAGTTATTATTTTATTTATTTAAGCTTTTGCGTGAATTATTTAATAATTTGCCTGAATTCGTCTAGGCTTCGACAACTGGCTTACTTGGTCATGATTCAAGACGACCAAGTCTAAATCAAGTTTTATTTTTGACCCGGGTTTCAAATCATCATAACTTTTTTAATTTCTTTAAAAATATGAACATATTTTTTTTTTGATCCGAGGATTTCTCATTTTGCTAAAAAAATTTTTTCACAGCAATTTGATACTTCAACTTTTAAAAAATAAATAATGTCCTTATTGGCCCATTTTACCCAGCTCTCTCTCACATAATTTAAATATGACAAAAAATGATAATTTATTTCGGGCATTAAATATTTATAGAATAAAAAATGTTGGAAAATCCAAAATTGCACACCTCAATCGCTCATTTTATTTTTAATCATTACTTTTATTTTTTTTTTTATTATGAATTTTTATTCAACTTTTAGATTATTAATTTGATTTTTTTATTTCTTAATTCCAGTTTAATTTTTTTTTTTTTATTAAAATTTTTTCTAAGTATCCCGCATTTTTGTTGTAGATGTCGCTCTTTTTTTTTCAATCCTACTGTTTTACGCTAGTGCTGCTGCCAGTAGTTGATAGGGAGAAAAAAAGAAAAAAAAAATTTACTTTTGTAATAACAACAATAGTAAAAATAAAAATGGCAGCTAAATTTTTCGTGAAAAATCAGTTCTTTTATTTTATTTAATTGCAATTAAACTAGACGTATTTAGATAGTGATTTTCAATAGGGTTCTTGTGATCAAAAATACAAAGATAATAAAAAACAGGTTAGGCCGATTAATTGTGTCTACTGAGAGTTATTTGGTTTACTAAGTTTCATACAGGACAATTGACAACTCGTGTCACTGGGATTAAAATAATTTATATTTAATTAATGGAATAATCAATCGACTTAAGATAAGGTCGAAATTATTCTTTAATAAATTGTCTTCGTGTTAGTATACAAATTGATCCATTTTATTGTAATCAAAAGAGGATAGAGAAAATTTAATACGAGTAAATGACTCAAAAAATTTAGAGCGATCATAAAGCACACCGGCGCTTTCGCGCTTGAGGTGTGCAAAAATTCATCAAAAATTTCAAGGTACAAAGAATTAATGAATAAAATAAAACACACAGTTGTGTCTAATTCAAATGGATTGAATTAATTCAGAGCGTTAAAATAATGACTGAAAGGTTATAGAGTTGAATGTTGGATAGTAGCGACTTTTGAGTAAATTACAAATAAGAGAGATCTACAGTTACTAACTATACTACAACTCTCTCACTCTCTCTCTCTCTTTCCTTCTATCACTTTCTTAGTCTTTGTCTACTTCACTAGGTACGCAAAACTCTCAGAGTAATGTTGTATTTGCCATTACAGAAGTTTATGCAGGTAATGAAAACCTCATATTTGAGGAACAGAGTTTTGTCAAAAGTGAGGAAAACTATAGTTGATACTCTGTTAGAACTGACGAATGTACGAGTTATGTATAGCGCATACGCTTCAAATTGAATTTGAAATTATTTAAACACAACCAGACATCAACCATTTAAATTAATTTAATAAATAAATAGTTTTCATATTATTTATTCCATTTAAATGTTAAAAACCATATAAAGACTGACTGACTGACAGACAGACAGACCAAAAATCAAGATGTTGGTGTTGATGTATAAGAGAATTATAACTGGAGTTAATGCAGAAATAGATTGATATGTATGTGCATTATCTCTTGAAATTTCATCACTATTAACCAACGGAATCCGGCGTGTTCTTGGTATGCAACCACTTTAAACCAATGGAATATGGGGGCGTGGGGGCATAAAGGGGGTGGTGAAAGCTGGGAGCGAATATTCCATTAGTAAGATACTGAAGACGACCACTGCGCTACGGCTTTCACCCTCGGATTCTTGGTCACGAGTCAATATATCGAATCACCAGTCAAACCAGAACCCATGATAAATCAATGATGATAACTTATAAAATGGATAAAGTTTTATAAAGTGTGTTCATTTACATGAGGCTTGAAACGAAAGTCGGGTAATTAAATGAGTTACTGTCAGTTATATATTGGAACGGTATGAATAAATTTGTATGTATATCGAAAATAATCTTGAAAATTATTTTTTGTGTCTGAAACTTTTTGGATAAAGAAATTTTATTTTTTAATTTAATGATGACACGAATGTTGGGCGAGAAAATTAACGCAGATTTTATTGAGATCTAAAGGAGATGGAAAAAATTTTCGGAGTGAATGCGGATTAACTCTGGAGTGGATGACTGTTTATTTATTTAATCCCCTCAGAGTGAAATTTACTCCGAAGGGAAGTTTATTTTAATATTAAAACTTCGAATCGGAGTGAATGCGGATTTAAATAAAATCTAGACTCCAAAATCACTCCGCTGGATTTAAATAAAATCCGTAATCACTTCGAATTAACGCTCGATTTCTACGGTGTAGCTAAACATATTTTGGAAAATTGGACCTTCAAATTTTCAAAAGGATTTATTAAAGGGAAATCTACTCACTAAGACTGGAGAGCACTAACATATTGCACTTTATTTTCTGTAAGCTTTAAATGAATTGTACAAGAATGAAATTATTTTGAGTTTTGTCCCAATGGAATTATCACAAACAACTTCAAGCTTTATGCGATTTTTTTAAATCTTGATACGTCATTATAAAAGTTGAGTAATTTGTGAAAGGGTTTAATAACAAGCGAATATTTTTAATAGAAAGACAAAGCTACGAAATTCATTAAAAATTGTGCCCTTGACTCATAAAGTGATTAAAAGTATTTAAAAACAATTTATTTTTTATTTTAAATTACTCTTATCTTCAACTTGCAATGTATAATTTAAATTTCCGGCCAAAAAAGTTTCTTTCATTGCTGCCTTTTTTAAAATGATTAAATAAATAGAATAATAAGTATTTATATATGTGTGTATTTTATTACTTAATTAAATTTTCGATCGAAAAAATAAAACATAGGGGAGGGAGGGGCAAAACGGGGTACTTAGAGAAATACCAAATTTACGAGGACTCAAATACACTAAATCTTTTTTTTTTTTTTTTTTAAAATATTCGAAGTAAATAGAAAAAATTTTCAGTTACCGTTGAAAAAACAAATTTTTCATTTTTGCGGGCAAAATAGGGTACCCCCTAAAAAAGGTAAAAAAAATAATTTCTGGATTTTAATCGAATTTGATTGTTAAATTTTTTTGTACCCGAATCGAAATATTAGACGTAAGTTGAACGTCCCGATGAAAAAAGAATTTATACAATTGTATAGAATTATATACCAATTATATATGGACTATATATAATTATATATAAACTATATATAATTGGATAGAAAAAATAGCCCGATCCAATTGTATATAATTTGTATAAAATTGTTTATAATTATATAGACTTGTATACAATTTGAATAGAATTGTATACAATTTCTATACAGTTGTATACAATTGGATCGGGCCATTTTTCGTATATAATTTTATACAATTGTATAAAATCTTTTTTCATCGGGGTTCTTAACGTTTTGAATGTAAATTGAACATACTTAACGTTTTGAAAGTAAATTGAACGATTTTTTTGTATTTTGGTTTGTAAAAAATTGGTAATTTCATGAGTTATGATTTTAGTTTAATGATAACATTAATTAATTTATTTCAATATTTGTAATCACAATTTTCATAACCTTGATATAATAATATATGAAAAGATAAAATAGTATTAAAGATAGAAATATGAAACTGAAAAAATTTTTTTTTCAAAATACGAATTTTTTATTTAAGAGCCAGAAAGACAGACGAGGAAATTTTAGGGAATTGAGGTGATTATAATCCAAGAGTACAAAATCGATAAAAAAAATTTTTCGGAATGCTTATGTTTTCTTATTGTAAGTCTAAATAGGTTTTAGTTACGTTTTCGATTTATGATACTCCAATCTACGTTTTGAATAAGTTAAAAGCTGTCCAATTGAGTTTTAAATGCCCAATTTACGTTTAAAACGTTGAAAACGTTCAATTTACGTCTAATATTTTGACTCGGGTAAGTAATTTGTGTGAAGAAAAATTATATTTTACATGATTATTAGATACAAAAGAAGAAAAATAAATTTTTAATAGTCTATCATAAGACAAAAGTCATTAATATTTTTCAACAGACAATTGATTTTTGAAAAAGTTTAACAAAAAAGTTCAAAATAACGCTCAGTTATTTGGAATGACTCATGGATTTTGAAATGTTTAAAAACCATTTAAAATATAAAATTTTTTTTTATAAAATTTCGGGGGTACCCCCTTTTTCCTTAGCCCCTATGTAATATTTAGTAAATGAAATTACCATTTTTTATTATTTCCTTAATTTTATTTTATGAAAAAAACGTAAACAGTAAAAAAAAAATAAATAAAATTGATTCAATAGTATCCGGAATTGAATCAGATGTTTTAAAAAATTGCAACGATAAATTTTTTTGTACTAAAACCGAAATTCAAATTAAAGAAAGTTCATAAAAAATATAAACGGTTGATAAATCATTTTTTCATGGTATTTAAAAATATAATTCGGTAGAGAATGAAACCCACTGTTACGTAGTATAAAAAATAAGTTATGACATTAATACAACTTTTATGTCAGAGGGTAAGAGTACATCATTTATTTAATTTTTTATCCGCGAGCATTGAGGGGACATGAAAAAATAATAAAACTTAAAAACCGTGGGCTAGTGGACTAATCTGTTATTGCAGAGCCTAAAATTTTTTATTCTCAAATTATTTTTAAGACCCTTGAAGTTCAAGAAATCCTTGGATATTTAAAAATTAATAGCAGACATTAAGCTCGAAATATTACAAGACTGTGAGTTTAAGAAACCCGGCATTGAATTTAAGGTTCAACAAATAATCGGATGAAAGGAAAGTCAAGAAAAAATAATAAATAAAGAGCATTAAAGTTTTTCAATACGGCTGTAAAAACATCTGAAGACAAAGAATGTAAGAAAAATATTCTTAAATAACTTGGAGTGGCTTAATATACTTTAACACTTGTTTTCACTTGTACACCTCTTGTAAAAACCCTAGCGAAGAAGTGTTGTGTTGGAGGGAAGCTGAAAAATAGGGGATTTTTTTTTACTTTTTTTTTAAGGCATCAATAATGTGAGTAAGCAAGAAATTTTTCGACGACAAGAGACTTGTAAATTCAAGCATGTGCACATTTGATAAAAAACTGTTTCAATGATCAGAGGGTGCTTGAGTTATATATAGATACTTGTAAATATAAATGTATGGAGCATGTATATAAATAAAAGCAACACATCACCTGGAATAAAGTAAACGGTAAATAAAGTCAAAAAGCAAATGCACAAATACTAACTTTGTACTTTTAAATTCAAAATCTTTTTTATTTACTACGAAATCGATTTATCGGGTGTTCTCAATATTTGTACTGACTTTGCTTACCAAAATTATGTACGTATAGATGTATGTGCTTTGTACTGTCTATTTTATCATTAAAAAAATAAGACGTTAGTTTTATATGATGGAGCTTTAACGAAATTGGACAGATAAAAATACTATTTTTGAAAATTCCTTTTACATTCATAAATAGGGTCGAGGTACTGTTTTTGGCCACTTACAGGCCAGTTTTGGACACCACAAATTTAAATAAAATATTTTGTAAAATACGCAATGACATAATTTTATTCAACGCAGGCCTGATTTGCGCGCTTTATGACGTCTGCGTTGCGAACCCTAAACGGCTGTTTATCGACCGGTGCAAAGAAGTTGAGTAAAATCAAAATAGATGTCCTCGACTTCCACCGGCGTTGTGAAAAGTAAGTGTTGAAATGACATTTCACCACGCGTCTCAAGATTTTTAACTGAGCTCCATCTATTAAACATCGTAAGAACTCGTTGAACGACTTGAAGTTTTTTGTCAAAATCCATGTTGAATGGCTAGTATACTAAATATGGTTACTTCAATTCATCATATGGGGAGTGGATTATACCGCGTGGTTGTGTGGTATTTATTTTGTTAATAAATATTGAAATTAATAATTAAAACATCCGAGTAAATTTTAAATCAATTAAATATGAATTCTGAATTTTAAAGCCGATGGTTTGTTGTAATTTTGTGGGTGCAGTGTGTCGCTAAACAGCTACAGACTTCGCTTCGCAGATTGTCATTAGTCGCGTAAATCAGGCAATTGTTGAATAAAATATAGTGCATAGTAGAACACTCAGATAGTCTTTATCCGGCAAGCGCAATGATTTCAGATACGGCTCCGGGCGTGTATGTAACCCTACGACTCGTGCTGAAAACATTGCCCTTGTCACATAAAGACTATCTTAGTATCCTAACTATGCAATATACTATTACGGTCAATTCCTATTTTTTTTTCATGAGCCCGTTTTGCCTTTCTAACGTTACCTAGTAAGCGTACAAAATATAAATATTACTTCAAAACATAAAAATGTCAGTAATAATCGATAACATGATACGCATGTCAAAGAAGATAATCTTGCAGACAGGGAAGCAGTGTTTTTAAAAAATATACACAAACAGAATATATGATCAAAAAGTGAAATGGACATGGGTCTAAAACCGGTCTGAATAAGTGATTTAAATAGAATCGGACACTGGTGAATTTTAATGTTATATTTTCTTTTGAAAGGTTTCAGTGAATTTCTCTCTTACCCTCCACACTAACGTAATCTACAAGGTTACTTTGGGGTAGAGGAAACTTTGAAGACTAATGTTTCAAACAGGTGCAGCGGATAGCGGCTGAAAATGATTGGACGATCAAAATTGTTAAATTTAATCTATATAATATATTAGTTATACTGTTGAATGTTAGGTTATTTTTCTAAAATAAATTTAAGTTGGTATTTCTGTAAGTAATTCTCGTTTACTTTGAGTGGTCTAAATGTTACGAGTCATAAAGTAAACAGTTCTGGGATTGAAACGGAACAATTCTAGCATAGAGCACTTGGTGTTTGATCCTGGACTAGAAATAAAAGTATAGAATACGGTATATGTTAGTAAATGTATTGACCATATATATATGAATATATGTATATATATATATTGTAGACTTTTTCAACGTCGCTGAGTCCAGTGCTTATTTCGGAAATGGAAAGGACAATTTAGCTGAATGGACAGTAAGGGGATAGAAAAACTGTCAGCGTTGTCTTTTTTCTCATACCCTTGTATTTTTTAGTCTAGTTAAGTATATAGATATATAGGGGTGTACAAGCTGCAGTTATTTCCTGCAGAATATCACGAAATCGAAATTAAATATTTGAGGAGTTTTTACCCAAGACGATGAGCTTGGCGCCTTACCCAAAGCTTCATCTCAGATGAATAAAATTCAATGTTATTATAGTAAAGATACTGAAAATATAAAAAAAATAAAATTTAAGTATATCTGTTTCTCGTGTACGAGAAAGTACTGAGGATAGAGTACATTCAGATAAAAAGAATCAAATGAAAACGACCTATACTTAAGACAATAAAAGTCGTTCCATTTTCGTGTATAACGAAATCACGCGGTTCGAGCAGACACTTTCAATGGAAATAGTCTGGGAATAAAAAATGAAAAAAAAAAAACTATAATAATAATTTTCATGTTTTTTTGCGGTAGTAACCGGAAATGAAAATATGGAAAAATGAAATTGGACGTTAGATAAATGGATTAAAAAATTATTAAGATTTTAAATTACTTTTATGAGTATTTGTGATGATATTGGAAATTAATTTATTTTATTTTATGACTGAATTATTATTTTTTTTTATTTCAATGAGTTGCAGTTTATAAGGGACTGACGTTCTAAGGGTTGACTTTAATAAAAAAAAATGAGTGAATGAAAAAGCCACGGTTCCAATGATCAAAGAAAAATTTTTACATTAGATTTTAATAAAAATATTTCAGATTATGATATCGCGATCGATAATTAATTTTCTCGATTTAATAATAGTGAAGGTATTGCTTTTGAAGATGAGCTTTAGTTTTATTAAAATTTAATTTGAAGAAATAAACTTTGATAATTTTTTTTATCAGTCCTGAGTTGCTTTTAATGTAAAGGCCAAAAATGCAAAAAAAAAATTTCACGGCAAAAAAGTTATGGAACAGTTCCAATTAATTATGAAAACCATGATTATAATTTTAGAAATATATGATGTATAATTCAAATATAAATTAGTTAATTTTTTTCTATAGAAATTAAATTAATTAAGAAAAAAAATAATTGGCAACTTTTTTTAAGCAATAAGGTACTGGCGGGTAATATGACCTAGCTAAGGGAGATTTTGAATAGAATCCAAAAAATTGCATTTAATTATCGAAATGTATCATTAATCTTTATTTCAATACATTAGCCATAAAATATAATGAACTAGTGGTAATTTATACCACAAACAAACAAAAAATTAAACGTTTACAAAAACCATACGAGTAGGCCTTATTTTACTACAGTAGGGTAATAAGGCCTACGGGTTAAACAAACTGGAATAGTTTAATTATACTTAATAAAATTGGTATTAGAGATGAATCATCACTTAAATTTAGCAACAATACTTTTTTAAAGACAGAAAACTAGGTCGCTTTGCTCAACAGCACGTAAAGCTATTAGTATCCTTTTTAAGAGTCAGAAGACTAGATTGTTTCTTATAATTTCTTCTGCGCTACGACAGCATATGACGAATGATGAAATATAGAAGACAAGGAACGTGGTATCGGGACTCTATAAACTTGTCGTAACATTTCTACACGGAAAGAAAATTATAGCAGCGGTTCCCATAATTATGTGAAATTTTTTCCTATACCATCATAGGAATTACGACCATAAATTATGGGAGCGGTTCCTATAATTATAGGAATGTTTCCCATAATTATAGGAATAGTTCCTATAATTATGGGAATGATACCCATAACACTATAGGAATGGTTCCTATAATTATAGGAATGGTTCCTATAATTTATAGGAATACTTTCTATAATATTATGGGAATCATTCCTATAATTTATGGGAATGGTTCCTATAATTTATAGGAACCATTCCCATAAATTATAGAAACCATTCCCATAATATTATGGGAATGGTTCCTATAATAGTATGGGAACTATTCCCATAATATTATGGGAATGATTCCCATAATGCAATTGGAATGGTTCCTATACCATTATGGGAATCATTCCCATAATATTATGGGAATAGTTCCCATACTATTATAGGAACCATTCCCATAATATTATGGGAATGGTTCCCATATTATCATGAAAAAATTAATTTAGAGAAGTGTGGTAATCACTTCTACAATACACAGAAATATTATTAAACATAAAAACAAAAATTCAAACATTGAAAAAAAAAATCGTATTTGGCAAAAAAACATAAAAAGTTTTAACAAGAATTTTTTGTCAGCACAAAACATTCAAGAAAATTCAAATTTTGGGAAATTTCTACACTATTGTGCAAAAAAAAAATTTTATGATATTATAGGGATGGTTCCCATAACATTATGGGAATAGTTCCCATAATATTATAGGAATAGTTCCTATACCAATATAGGAACCATTCCCATAATAGTATGGGAATGATTACCATACCATTATGGGAATGGTTCCCATAATGATATGGGAATGGTTTCCATAATATTATGGGAACCATTCCCATGATGGTATGGGAACCATTCCCATATCATTATGGGAACCATTCCCATAATGGTATGGGAACTATTCTCATACTATTATGGGGATGGTTCCCATAATATATGGGAACCATTCCTATAGTAGTATAGGTACTATTCCCATACCATTATGGGAACCATTCCCATAATGCATAGGAAAACTTCCCATAATTTTCTTTCCGTGTATGCAAGATTTAATGCAATTAATTTTGAATTGGAAAATTTTTTGTTTCAAATTTAAGGGGGGTGGGTGTTTAGCCTTTTTCCCGGTATTAATAAAATGCGAAATTAAATTTTCCATATATCGAAATGAAAACATCAAACTATTAAATTTTCCTCTTCAACAAAAGCTCAAAGACTGGAATGTATAGATTTTGGTTTTATGAAGACTCAAAAGTAAACCGAGCCTGCAAGCAATGTAAAATGCGGGTCATGAATCACTATATATATGGCTAAAAAAAAAGCTTTAAAACCCAAGAGTAGTGCGATTGAAAAACTCTGGTTTTACTCTGGTGAAAAACCGTGGAAAGTTTTCCGCGCCACGAGAGTTTGTTCCATGAACCCTCTGAATTGCATCGTGAACTTATTCAAGTAAATCAGGTGAATAAAAAAGGAACAAAAAAAAAGTAAAAAAAATGGGAAAAGTTTTAAGGAACTCGGGAATACGACCAAAGTATTTGGGCTGATAAAGATAAATTAATAAAAATAAATATAATAGTAAATCATAAAACAAAATTGTATGGTCTCTTCTCTTATCTACTTACTACCCCTATGAGGAGATGCATCACCAGTGATAGGAGCAAGCAACGGCGCGTCCTCGGCAACTTCATATTCAGCAGTCGCTGTATAAATTCCATTGATGCTCGCAAAACACCGCAATCTCAGTCTGCTGTCCTGAAAGAGTCCACTGGATGCTTTGAGCTCGAGTCCAGACCAGGTCATCAGCATCTTGTCCTTTGGGATTTTCCGAGTACGGATTTTGAATTCCATCGTGGCGTTATTCAGCTGAAAAACAAAGGACACAGAAATCCAGGTTAGTTGCGTTGGATAACAAATATCAAAAATAAAAAAAAAGATATCAAGAAGACGTTTCATTGTACGATTGTTCAACGTGTTCATTTGAATCCTTGGTGGATTGAAAAAAACAAAAATGAAAAATAAAAACGCTCGCACAAAGAGAAAAAACAAAAGCAAAATGTGCGGATGGAAATGGCTGGGAAAAAAAAACGGGAAAGCTGTGAAGCGCACACACATTTGTAAGTATATAGACAAGAGACAAAAAAAAAAAGAAACAAGCAGAGCGTGAGGTCGTTTCTACGCTATCGGTTACTGTTTCCGTTTAAATTTACTCAACACTCGGGTGATATTCTCCTCGTCCTTTCGTGTATTCTTCCACTCGCTTTTGATTCCCGCTGTCAACACCTTTGTCTGCGTACGAAGATAACTCGCCAGGGAACGGGAATTATTCTACCCCTTTCTTTCTTTAGTTACGTATTTCTTTCTTTTTTTTTTTTCCTAGGCAGAATCTTTTTGCTAAAATGTCGCGGTGCAGATGGCTGCATTACGACATTTCACGAGTCGGACAAGTCGAACGCGAGCGAGCTTTTACTCGGTTCTTTTATTACTATTCTTTCATTTTTGTTTTCCTCGAGATAAATGAAGGCAAGAGTGTGCAGGAAGTGACAAAAGAATTCACCCCTTTGTTCGTCAACTCTGACTCCTGTAGAAAAATTCACTCCCAAGTGTGAATAGTATCTTTGTTGTTTCTTGTTTTTTTTATTCCCGTTTTTTATTTTTTGTTTTTCGTTTCCATTTAAAAGGTTTCCATGACTACGGTAAAAAAATAATCCCGCGAAAAGGATAAAATAAAATTTGTCAACTAAAGTGGAAAGGAATCGCCGAATTCGTGGAAATAATATTGAAAGTTTATTTTATTGGACTGCACGTCGGATTGCTTGGAGTTTGGCACGACATCAACCTTATATCCGGTTTACTTTTTTTTTCCTTCATTTTACGTTTTATTATATTTTTTAAAATTCCTCTTCGCAGAATACAAGATAATATATATTTATAAACGCAGTAATATCTTATCAATCTACTTAACGAATTTATCCGAGCGAATATCATTTTTTTTTCTTATGCTTCTTCCCATTTTAAAATGAATAAAGAAAACATAGAAGAAGAATGAGTCGGAACAGAAAGATACAAGAGATAAAATGATTTTAAATGGGATTTATCGCGCCGATAAAAGTCTTATTGATCATATCGAGGGATGTAATCTGCCACGAACTGAATGCTTCACTATTTTTTATATTTTTTTTTGCTGTTATGTCTACTTAGTACATGGCATATGTAGATGCGGATAGCGAAGGTACTTGTAGAGGAGGCGAACAATAGAATCTGTGGAGCCTCTTATCTGTGATATATAAACATGAATAAGAGATAGAATGAGTGAGTGAGTGAGAAAAAATATGAAGAAAGAGGTTTGCCATCCAAAGAGTGAGTCGTAAAATCTGTTTTCCTCTGCGGATCCTCTCTGAATCTCGGTTTTTTTTTCTTCCTTATGCTCGACTAAAGTAACATATATATATACATATTTATATCAATGTATAAGACTTTTATCTTCAATGCAAATATTTTTTTATATTTTATGTTATTTTAAATTTAAAAAAGAAACCCTTGGACAGATCAATGTGATTTATGAACAAGAGTAAGATTATTGAGATGAAAACCATAAAATATAAATTTATTTTTACTGAAGAAAAGACTTTTTTTTGGAGTAAAGTGATTTTTGTGGAGGGATTAAATTAAATGTATGTTTGATTTGAAATTAAGTTTATTTTCTTGGATTAAGATTTTTTTTTCTTATTATTATTATTGAGATAAGCGGCGTAAAATAATGTCAACAGTAAGCGAAAGCTTTTAAATGGAGAAGAGAGGATTGGATGAATAATAAATGAACTGAGTGAGGATGGATTAAACTGTGGAAAGCAACGTTCTATAATAATGCGGAGTAATCGACAGGCGTTTCAGTGTTTGGTTGCTTTAGGTAATGCCAGAGATTACCTGTTCATCTGTATTTAACAAGCAAAATAATCTATGGATGTACAGATGTATATAGATTTCATTGTTCTCAAAATATGAGATGATGCTCAGATTCATTGTTTTAACTGGTGGCTTCGTGAATTTTGAAGTAAATATGCTGAAAAAATTTGGGGAGTGAACGCGGATTAAAACCGGAGTTAATGCGGACCGAATGATTGTTTATTTATTTAATCCCCTCGAAGTAAAATTCACTCCGAAGAGATGTTTATTTAAATATTAAAACTCCGAATCAGAGTGAATGCGGTTTTAAATAAAACCAGACCATTCCGAAATCACTCCGCTGAAAAAACGAACCCTATGTTCACTTCGTATGCACAATAAAAAAGAATCCGTCAAATCAACACATATCGTGTGTAAAACGAACGTTTTACACTTATTTATGTGTTATTTTAACATGTTGTGAGTGTTAAAAAAAGTTACGCACGTATATGTTGAAAGTAAAAATTTTCCAAAAATTCTTTTGCAATGGTCGACAATTTTTTTAAGATATTTTGGGTGTTGATTTGACAGTATCATGTAAAAAGTGTTACTTTCGATAAAATAACATTTTTGTGTGTTAAAAAATCAATCGATTACGATAGTTAAAACAAGGTAAATACTGTGTGTTAAATTGACACACAAAAGTGTTAAAAATTCAACACAGAATTTTTAACATACGCTTTTTTTTTACACTTTGACGATTAGTTTTCTTACTGTGTGCGGAGTGATTTTTTTTTAAAACTTCGAAACTTAATTAATTTATTTTTGGGGAAATATTTTTTAAGTTGAGAAGAGTAGGGTAAAATGGAGACGGTAAAAAAAAATGAGTTTTTTTTTATAAAATTTTTTTTTTGGTTGAAACGAGGCATCTTTAAAAAACAAAAAGATAAATTTGAAAAAATATTTGTCGGAATATTTTGAAGTATTAACTTAAGCAAAGATAGTAATTGTAATTGAACTACACGGAAAAACAAAATAGTAGTGACTACTCTCTGGGATAGTAAAGTACTTTCTGTACAAAAAAAATTACTACTGTCCTGGAGTAGATATAGAACTATGTTCTATCCAGAAAGTAGTGGATACAGTCTAGATAGCATACAGTACTGGCTGAAAATTTTTTTTTACAAAAAGTACTCAGTACTATCCCAGAGAGTTGCCATTTTTTTTTCCGTGTAAGAGGTAATTTTGTAAAAATAAATTTTTTTTTAATTTTTTGAAAAATCAGTAGTTTTAAAACTTACATTTTTTCAAACATTTATTTTACAAAATAAAAATTAGAATTTTATATTAAGGGATAAAACGTTTTTTTTTTTTATTTTTAAGATTTCAAGTGGATTAATTAAACAGAGCATAAACTTTTTAAACCTACTTTACTTAGAAGCAGAAAATCTTAAAATCGATGGAAACTTCTCCGAATTAATTTTTAATCTTCTGTTGATATATTTTTAATAACTTATCTCCATATTCGGTTAGTAATTATTGATCAAACTTTTTTTACACTTTATTTCAAAATTTTTAATTTTTACATTTTATTTATTTTAGAAGACAGATTTTGCGACAAATGCAAACGGAAGTTTGTACAAAAGAAAAAAAAGTAAAATTTTATGAACATAAAATTTAACAATCGCACTGTCATTTTTAAAAACGGACTCTATGTATAACAAAATAAAAAATCTGTCTATCGGTTGACCCTGCGGGCCAGCCCTAAAACTTCCCGCTGTTTTCGAGCTCCTTGAGCTCAAGGAGCTCGAAAACATTGTTGTGGATACATTTTTGAGCTCTTCGAGCTCAAAAATACTTTTGTATGTCATTGTTTTTGGAAAAAACCGTTTTTGAGCTTTTCTTTCTCCCACAATATCTCGCGAACGAATTAACCGATTGAAATGGATAAGGTGGCAATCGACGCGTTTTATGAAGTTCTAGGCTGAAAAGATTTTGAAGTCGATAGTTCAACTCGTTTCTGAGAAATCAATGAAAAACTGAAAACAAATTTTTTTTTTTTCGTAATTCGCCAATATTTTCGAGTCTACTTGATCAAATGATCTGAAATTTTCAGGAAAGTTGATGGCCAACAAGCTCTTTCGATTGCTGCCTTAGCCATCCAAATCGGTTCATTAGTTAAAAAGTTACAAAGAGTTCACATACATACATACATACATACACTCACTCACATATACGCACACACAAACACACATACATACAGACACTCGGACATCAATCTGGAAATAGTCAGAATAGCTTCCTAGGACTTTAAAACGTCGACATCTGATGAAAACTCGATTTTCGAAAATCGGGATGAAAACAATAACTTCCCAAATTTTTCGAAAATCATCGATTTTCTTAGCGGGAAGTTAAAAAAAATTAATTAATTAATAGAAAATGAAATTTGAAAATCTTGTAGGAGCCTGTCGTAAATTTTTTCAAAGAAAAAAAAATCTACATAAATAAATGGAAACAGGGAAATAAATTGAGATTAATCCTTAATGAAAAATGGATTACATGGGTTAGCTTTTATAATAAAACTAAATCTACATGAGAAAAAAAATAATTTTATGAAGGAACACAATTAAAAATTTATTTTTATTAATTTATGTAACCTTCAAACAGTTTTATAAGTCAAATAAAAATAAAATTATATTTTATTTTCCATAAAATGGAAAATACCAGATCTTAAACTATTTAATTAAATGTCAAATTGTCACGATTGTAAAAAGTTTAATTTAATTTAATTCGGGTCAAGGAATTTATATCATTTGTAATTTAAATACTTCTTTTTTAGCCATAAACTGTATTATTGAAAATATATAAATTGATATTTACTACATGAATATTAAATGTTAATGAATTATCACTTTATCATAATTCACGATAGGTTACTGTATTTCATCAAGATATTTAATTTTAATAATTAACGCCATAAATAACTAGATCGCATTAATTCACTGTGGAGTAACCGCAAATTAATTATAGGGGAGGGTGGGGCAGAGCGGCCCCCATGGGGCAGAGCGGCCCCCCTGAAATTTTGACCAAAAAAAAAATTTTTTTTTTTTCGACTAATTACTATAAATCCGATATGTTTGCGCATTTTTACCCCTACGCATGACATTTGGGGCAAAATGGACAAGCCCAAAATTTTGAAAAAGTGATTTTTTCATATTTTTATCGTCAAATTAAAAAAAAATGATTATAATTCCACATTTCTAGCCCTACGCATAACACCTGGGGCAAAATGGACCAGCCGAAACTTCCGAAAAAATTATTTTTTCATATTTTTCGGCCGTTTCTCTATGTAAGAGGCAAATTTGGTCACTAAAAATTTATAAAAATTAAATTTTTTTTTTTAGTTGATAAATTTTTGAAATAAAGTAAAATTATAGAATTGATTTTTTTTTTTATTAAATAACAATTAGTAATTAAGGTAATCGAGAGTGAACGATTTTTTACGCTTTAAAAAATTTTTTTCGAGTAATATAAAACCAAAAATAGTTGTCAAGAGAAAGAAATACATTCTTAATGATGAAAACAATTTAAAAAAAAAAAAAACGAAAAAAAAAATTTTTTTTGTCACTTTTTGGAGGGGGCCGCTCTGCCCCACAAAAAAAAAAAAATTTTTTTCAGAATTTTGGCAAAATGTCCATAAATTTGTTCGAAATAGGACAAAAGTAAAGTGATCTTATGGTTGAAAGCCACAAAAAATAATAATTGGCTTAGGGGGGCCGCTCTGCCCCACCCTCCCCTATATGAAAAACATGGATGTGTTTTGTACCGTTAATTTCAAATTATTTTATCGTCATTTGGACAATTTATATTTAATAATGACAATATATATTTTAAATTAAATTTTCGAAAAATTATTATGTTCTTTTAATTGATAAATGTCGTTTTGTAGAGTAAGATCCTTTGATAAATATTATATTATTGATTGAGAGATTGTAGAATCAAAATAACAACTCAACTCTCTTAAAATGAATTAGCATAAATAGTCCCAAGTATATCACTGATTGAATCAGTTAATGTTAAAACTCCAAATCGGAGTGAATGCGAATTGAAATAAAATTCAAATCACCCTGATGGAATAACAAACTCCTTATTTACTCCGTATGCGGAGTGATTTTTTTGAGAAACTCCGAAACTTCGGGTGGGGGAGTGAATTCGGATATAAATAAAATCCGTAATCACTCCCGATATTTTACAGTGTAATTAATTTATTGCAACAAGTAAATCAATCAGTTAAATTCTATAAATTTTTAATCACAAAAAAAAAATTCAATTAAAAAAACTCATTTGCTGCTTTGCTTTTCCGACAAATGTCTTCCTACAACTCAATATCATATATGTAATTAACCATCGCACAAATAATATAGAGCACACAAATATACTCAGTTGAAACCGCATCGCAAATGACAAACAAATTTGCTGCGAATTTCCACTTAACATAAATTAAAACTCCGGACTAATTTATCACTATAAAATATATAAAGCGTATAAAATCCCAGTATTTATATAATGTGATTAAAGTAGGTACAAAAAGCTCTCGCTGAATGTTAATTATGTTGAATAAAATTAATAAACATCGCACGAGATCTTGTATCCAACTACCCAGAGGGAAAAACAGTGAAATAAAAAGTACGAGGTATAAAAATGATACGAATACAAATTAATGTTATAAAAATATAACTTTTTGAGAATAAAAATAATATAAACCGGATTTAAATTTGTATCAAGTGTATTACAGTTAGTAAATCTGTAGATTTACTCACTGTAATACCACGATTATCATTTTTTACTCGATTTATTCTCATATATTCATTGCAATGTCTATATTTATACATGTATGGAAATATATGTTCGAATATACCTCTATTTATTTACTAGCTAGTGATTATAAACCGTGTAGGCAGTTTAATATTAAATCGCCATTGCAATTCTCGATAAATAGAATTAACTGATAGTTCGATCATTTCAAACAAAGCCCGTGACTATATGGGAGAATTTCCACTTTATATATATATATGTATGTACATATGTCTATATAGGAAGGGCGGGTAAAACGGACCACTCGAAAATTTTGGTAAATTGTTTGCTTTTTCCCAAAATTGTTTGTTTTTTTTTGCATAATTTTGAGTGTCCCAAAAGTTTTTTTCAAATTTTTTTTTTAATTTTTCTGTGGACTAAATGGATTGTTGGTCATAAAAAAGTACATATGGTGTCCATCTGTCTTTTCAAATTTTACATAA
Organism: Microplitis mediator; assembly: GCF_029852145.1. Taxonomy (NCBI): domain Eukaryota; kingdom Metazoa; phylum Arthropoda; class Insecta; order Hymenoptera; family Braconidae; genus Microplitis; species Microplitis mediator. The sequence continues at coordinate 14,994,338 of NC_079979.1, forward strand.
GTTGTTTATCTTGGATAATTTTGCTTTTTTTCGGTGTCTTTGTTTTCTAAGTATTACAAATCTCTTATTTCATTTAGACGAGACATAAACAATTGTATTATAGGAACTTGTTTTGGATAAAAAAAAAATTTTTACTTTTTTTTCGGGTGGACCGTTTTGTCCGCCGGTGGAAAAAAAAAATTTATAGTAAGGTAAAAAACCTAGTCTGGGTTCGATTCCCAGTTGGGGCTATCTATATTTTTCTCAATTTATCTATAAATTGTCTTATTGAGAAAGTTAATTGTAAGTTTAGGTTTCACTATATTTAAAAATAGTGCCCGATCAGGAAACTAGCACTCGATCACTTCACGCATTCGTAAAGATATATTTAGTAAAATTTAGTAAATATAGATATACAAATACATGAGTGATGGGGTACTAGATCTCTAATTGGTTACTGGGTCTCCTACCTATCAAACTATCCAAAAATTGGCTAAAACATTTTTTTATATCCACAGAAAAAAAAGATTTTTCGGCGCAAAAATTTTCATTCGCCTCAAGGAAATTTTGTACTTGCCCTAAGAAATTTTTTGCATCATGAATTGAAAACGAAAATTTTATTGTGTTAAGAAATCCTCTTTTCTGTGCACTTAACTCTACGCCAATCAAAAAGTATTGCTACTAGAATACTTCCACAGATCAGCTAGTAATTAATAAATAGTCAATGCAAAAATTAAACTTTCATTATTTAAATTAAAAATAAATTTGCTTATACAATAAATTGACAAGCTGATTAATGACAAAATCGATTGGTCGTTTGTGTTTTCCAGGTCACTCTTAAATATTTAACTATTTACAATTAACCTTATCTTTTTTTACACTATTTTAAACTTTACTTTTCTCTTTACCTCGTCTTAAACCGCAAGTAAATATTACTCAAGCGACTAGTACTCTAGTAGTTCGTTCCACCACCGTACCGGTAACTCCTACTACTTTTAACTAAAAGAGTCTTCCTTTATGCTATACATTATACAGTTCACAAAGTATTTCTACTACTTACTACTGCTGTTAAACTTTAGAAGCTTCTTAATTTATTTCAATATTTTTTTTACCCTCTTGTTGTCTACTCGTAACTTCACTCATGTTTTCGTAATCAATTATGTATATGTATATACATAACCCAAATTCAAACCAAACAAAGTAAAAATTAACTGATTAATATTTATGAGACCAAAAGGTAAATATTAAAGTATTAAATATAAATAATTGCGGTAGATTTAGATCGTTATTTTACAAACCAGTGACTCTACTGATAACTACACATTTTCAATGATACTATATGATTGCGGTATTACTGGTTATATTTGCATCCAGTATGACTATATTATTTGTTGAATTTACCACCGAATGTTATTACAATACCCTAGGAAAATTTATTTATTGAAATCAATGAACACGGAATATTCGGGATTCGATATAATTGACTATTGTAATTAGATTTAATTATCATTTCGATAATTATCACATTATACCGAAACTCAAAACATGTTTTTTTATATATATATTTTTTTTAATTAACTTATACTTTTTTATTTATTGGAAAAAGTTTTTTTGTGTTGATTATAAGTAACTTATGAAAAGTTACTGGTGATTAAAATGCACTTCATTAATTTGTAAATAAATAATCGTTAGATTCAAAGAGCGTAAAATTTGAAAAAAAAAATTAATCTTCTCGTTAGTAAGCTTTGTTATCATTTTACTTATTTGTAACGAATTTATCGAGGATTACAATTGAAAATCATAAGACGATTATAGGCAGGGATGTTTTTTATAAAAAATTATCGTGACAATCAGGATCCGCCTGAATTTTACATAACTACTGAAAAATAAAATATTTAATTTATCGTAAAAGAGCGAAAATTATGTTTTTTTTTTTTTTTTGTTAACTTTCAGTGTAAATTTATCGCGGTAAAATTAGTTTATCATGCATTCAAAAATAATGATCCAATTAAAAGTTTACTGTAAAACTCTTGTACTTTATTGTGAAAAAAAAGTGTTGAGGTAAAATTTTTGTTATATTCATATTTTACATTTAAAACTTGGCTAATTTTCAGTTGATAAAAATATCGAATATTGATGCGTCAAAAAACATCCGATACTATTTAATTTTTACTTGCATCGAAAAAGAAAAAAAAAATTACATTCTATCGAAAAATTCACTACTATCCGTCACAGAAATTTTTTTTGAAAATTCTCAAAACGATCAAAAACTCCTCATAAAACGGTACAGGAATCCATTGATAATAAAAAACAAAAAAATTCATGTAAACTTTCTAAATAATTAAATTTTATTGTCATTAATATAACCCTGGGTATTGAATTAGATTAATGGTCAATATAATAAAAACTATTGGTCTCTTTTTTTTTTTACAACCGATACTTTATTCTTGAAATACTTTGTCGTAAATAATGTCGATGTAAATGTCTTGTTACTTATATATGTAGCACTATAAGAATACTGAAAGAATGAATTCTCATGGGATGCACGACATACGATCAGACGTAACATAAAATGTATTGAGGTAGGTGAAGATAAAACGAATAAGACAATATAGAAGAAAAAGAAATAAAATGACACTAGTCGATCCATTCTTATGGCCTAGACTCTGAAAACCGTGGGCGTAAGTAACTCCCAGCACGTACATTTAGCAACATATATCTACATAAATATATACCAGACCAAGTGCTTTCTTAGCAACTGTCTGACTAGTGTAGCGCATCTAGCCAAATTATTATATATATAAAATAAAAATAAGACCTTTTACTAGGGGTGTGCGGATCATACTCGTATCGAATTTCACTATTTGATTCGAAATTCGAATTTTTGAATCATCCGGATGGCCATAAGTTTTCGAACTATTTGTCAATTCTCGAGTTATTCGTCAATTTTCTAATTCATCGGCAATTTTGAATCATCCATAACTTTTCGAATTATTTGTTAATTTTCAAACTATTCGTCAATTTCTGAATTATTCGTCAATTTTCAAAGTAATCGCCAATTTTTGAATCATTCATTACTTTTCGAATTGTTCGTCAATTTTCGAATTATTTGCATAGCCCTACTTTTTACATATCATCTGTCTTAGTGAAAATTCCATTCGTCTCTATTCTGCTCACCAATTATTTAATCTTGGTTAAAAAAAATAATTAACGACAGTAATAAAAAAAAATATATATAGACATACAACGTAACATAAACGTAAAACAGGACGGAAATTTACGAGTGGATAAATTGAAGGAGGATCTCGACTGTAAAAAATTTATAGCCATGCTGGTTTTGATCCACATCTCGGACAGAGAGACCAGAGATCTAATGCCAAAGAAGCGTCTTGAGTGTAAAGTTTAAGTAAAAGTATAAAAGGGAGTTTAAATTATATAAAAAAGTCACGTAGTAGTAGTGAGTACTTACTGCTGCTCCGTTGAGGGTCCACGTGACATTTGGCGCAGGATGTGATGCTCCTGATGTACAGTTTGCCTTTAGTATCTCGTTCGGTTCGACCCGATGCTTATCTACAAGTATCACTGGATCCGTATCTGGGGCTTCTGTTAATTATATTATTGAAATACCTTTATAATTATTGTAATAGATGATACTAGTAATAATTTATGTGATGGGAGCTGGTTGCAGGTACGTCAGGATCTGTTACCGTTGGCATTGAGCCAGACTCGCGATCTTACAAATTGAGTTGGGTTATAAATGTATAAAAGAACATTGTCTTCTAGATAATGGTAAGAGCTGAGTTCCCTAGAAGGACATTTTAAAATATTTATATGATACTTACCAACCACTTGCATTTGCTGTTCCTTCATGGCTGTGTGATACGTTGGTAAGTCTTCAGATACTTCACATTTGTAAAGTCCCGTCAGCTCCCTCGAGACGTTGATGAGCGTGACGCCATTCTCATCTGAGGTCGAGATCTAACAGTAAAAAATTTAAAACTCTTTTATATCTTATTCTTACGTTTACTTTTCTTATCAACTCTATTTCCTTATTCTTGCAATTTTCGTAGCATACTACTACTACTACATCGTTCGATGTATTTTTTATCATCACTTTAACCTTATTTACAACATTTTCTCCGACTTTAACATCTAAATCGTCTTTTCGCCAGAGACATTTGTATGCAATGCATCGAACTATCCAACGTGATTCGCTTTGGCTGAATCTATCACAACGATTTTTATGTTTCGTGTATACTCGGTCGGTTGGTTTGAGGTCTTTTATATTTTTATCGATAAAATTTAAGTATAGGTTTATAGTAAAACATACACTGTTGAATTTTTTTTTAAATTTTTAAAACTATTGTAAGTGAAATTTAATAAAAATTGAGAGTTTTGTATAGATATCAATTTTTCACGCAGTTAAGAAAGTTTAGGAGTAACCTCTCATAATGATATTTTAAAATATGAACTGTTGAAAATTTTTGTCTCAATTTGGAGCAAACTACCCGTATAGAATTTTTTCAAGGCTTGCACAAATCTGCTCTCAAGTTCAATAGTTGCTAGTGTGACTGTTCGCCTATGGGTCTTGCTACAGATATTTGGGTCAGATTTGAATTGCCTGTCTTATAGCTAGCCTTACATAAGAATTTCGGTGAAGTTATTATTCAATTCTAGGAAAAAATTAGCTCCAGAAGTCTGTCGAATTTACTTTGCGCACGGCTTGCTCAAGATCTGCTCAAGTTAAAACTGGTGGGGGAAGAAATGGTATGGAAGTATCGCGCGTCTTGAACAGATCTTGAGCAACCCATGCGCAAGAATCTGCTGCAAGTTTCTTGGGCAATAAATGTTTCAGAAACTTTTAGCCGCACCATGTTAAAATATCTTCAATATTCTGGCCTACAATTCCATGAGCAAGTCACGCACAATTTTTAAGTCAGATCCTAACTACAAAATCTTGCGCAAGGCGCATACGTAGGAGGAGACACTAGTAACTATGGGACTTGCACAAGGGCACTAGCTTACCCTTCAGCACCCTCGTGAAACGGTTGAATATCATTACTTTTGCGATGAGAAAAACTCTCACGCCTTATGTGCATACACACGCATGCTTATAGCCCCTTTAATTTGAAAAGTCCGAAAAAAGATGAATTTCTTTTTAAAAAAAATACCAACTTCTTTAAGAATAATAATTGGTTCCCATTCATTTACGTTAAATTAAATTTTTTTAAATAACACAAAACAATATTTAAACTTGAAAATAATTAACTAATCAGTACTTTCACATGCCTTAAAATTAATAAAATGTAGTCTTATATTAACTTTTTAATAGTATTGCAGTGTTAGTATATTTTTATAATTAACAAAATTCTAATTTTGGATAACAATACAAGTAGTAGAGATAAAATACAAAGAGTAGGGTTATAGTCTTATACTTAGACTTATAGTCTTTGATTCATATTATCGTCTTAACATTCAAATAATTAAAGACTATTATTTTCATAAAATTTTCAAATTATCAACTACCAGCACATGCACTTCAACAATCAATATTATTCAGTATAAATGACTACTCAATCAACTTGTTTTTATCTTTATTTATGTAAGTTTAAGTACTAAAAACGACTAGATTGAGGTTAACTTTATAACAGCTGTTTATATACACTCGACATATACATCAACAAACATAAGTTCACTCCCTACGGAAACCTCCGAACTGCACCGATCAGACTCGATATCTTAAATTCTGACCCTTTACTTTACTATAACGATGAACAAATATCTCACGGAGTTAATAAAATTTGTTTTATTTTTCTATGGTTTGAAACGATTGAAATAATAGTATTGAAATTTGAAGTAATATTAATTTTTTGACAGATCGAAAAAAAATCACGTAGTCATTCCATTTGAAATTTAAAAGAAAATTTGAGTTATTAATGAGCATGAGAGAAAATCTCATAGCTACACGGTAAGAAATATTTTGCGGATATCACTATGCCAGTATGGGCGTGAACGCCATACTGTATGGTATCGAAGATTTTTATAGGTTATAAAATTGTATGCATAGATGATTCAACCATTGCGGGAATAGTAACATTGGCAATAGTTGTCGCGGACGCTGCAATGTCAGTATGGCCGTCAGGCCACATTGCTTCTGGCCGATAAACCTAGTCTAACGACATCTATATAGTTTTGGTGGTAATACGATAGTATACATTGATTGACACGCCAGAAATTATGGCGGGAAAAACTAGTAGCATTGTGCCCTCGGCATTGTAGTATGGGTCTCAGTATGCTATGCATACGTGTGAGCAATACAATAGATCCAGTACTATACAGTATAGTAAATAACGCCATACTTCTGGGACTAGTTACAGTACTGTCTTGGAATATTTCACATACTATTTTAGTATCTGTCTTGAGACCATACCAGCATGGAGTTGAACGCCGTGCATTTCTTACCGTGTAGAGTGCTGAAGGGTTGAGTATGTGTTGTTAGGGTTTTTTTAATTGATAAAATACGGTATCAATTGTTTTTTTAAAAACTTATTTAATTTTTGACAGTTGTGAATTTAATAAAGTCAAGGCATGGAAAAAAAGGATTTTTGATTAAAATTTTTTTTTTTCAATTAACAATCAGCTTTAAAATCAATCGACTGATTGACAATAAATAACCAATTTGAAATGACATAAAATACAGTTATAATTTTTATGTAAGAATAAAATATATAAATAAGTAGTTCGCTTCGAATTAAAATTAAAATTTTTAATAGTGTAGTGGCTAAGTAGTCGCGTAAATCCTGAAAGTAAAACGTGTTGTTTTATGTTTAATGTATATTTTATAAAATAATTCATGTGATTATTTGGTAGTGTAACAACCCATAGGCCGACACGACGGCGAAATGACCCGACATGTTGGACACTTTGTACATTTAAACAGGACCTAAATTTACAATGCTGGTTATCTATGTACTTTTAGAGTATGCAGTATGTTAAAGTTCAAGCTGTGGAACGACAACTCAACTATATCTATATATATGTGTATATATGTATGTGTGTACATGTATATTTAACAATGACAGGAGAGAAATTGTCGAAGAGATTTTTATTTAAATTTTGATTGACCAAAACAAGAGATAAATCCGTGGGATTTATACAAGAGAATTTAATTAAAACATTCGTTACTCGTGTCAGATAAAACAAATTATTTTTTAACAAGTTTATTTTATTACTTGTTTATTTATCATCATGTACTATTAATATTCTATTTAAAATTAATTAATTTATGAAATTTGCAGATAGACCCGGACTTTTTTGTAAACTTGTCGATATTTTTCGACATGAGAGGGAATAAAACAAATATTTTTTATTAATAAGAATATTATAAATACATTAATGTATCAATTAAGCGTTAGGTTATAGCCGTGTAACCTGCAAGGACGTAAAATTTAATCGGGGAGACAAAAAAATAAAGGATGTAATAAATAAAAAAGTTAAGAACAAGAATTTTATTCAATTCCTTTTGAAACGTCTAGATAAAGAAAAAATAATAGAGAAAAAAAAAACAAAGAATGTCAAAGGACACGATCGACTCGTCTCTTGGACGACGACTTGTCTCATTTTTGTGTCTCAAAGCCTTCAGAGAAACAAGAAAGAGATCCTAAGCCGTCGTGGATAAAGGCGAAAGAAAAGTATCGCCGCTGAAAAAAAAAAAAAAAAAAAAAAGAAGAAACGTCGAGGCTCCAGTTCAAAAGGTTCTATGGACGGAATTTCAAAAGTTCGTTTTAAGGGATATATATGAAAAGGTCGATCATAACTCAACTGCTATATTGATCTCAAAATGACACTTTTTATTTTATTTATATAAAATAATGTCGGGGGTATTTGATCTTAAAATGGGAAAACCATTGAGATGAAAATATATGTGTATGAACAGGCAAAGGGCAGGGAGGTATTTTTTTTGTTATTTATACAAGCCAACATAATTATTGTCATGTGATAAATTATTTTTTCAAACTCAGAATATTGTTTTTTGAATACAACACACAGCTTATCATTAAAAAAGAAAGAAATTTTGTGAAAACAATATTTTCTTAAGTAGCGAATCAATAAAAACTATTATGTTATTAATTTCATATCTTAATTGGAGAATAGTTTAACGGGGGGGGGGGGGGAACTAAATCGTGAAAAAAACGTTTTTTTTTATGAATTTTTTTTAGGCGTATGGATTGAGCTAATTTATTAAAACAGCACAGTCCGTGAGCACTGCTATTTAAAAACTACATTACCGATTTATTTCAAACTTAGTACACACTTTCTACGTATAAAATACCTCCCCCCAACGTTGAGTTTTAGAATTTTTTTTTACATCAAAGGGGTTTTCCAGCTCCAAAACGGCGCAAATTTTTGTAAAAAATAGCAGTTTTTACTTTAAATGACCATTAAAAAATGAAAAAAAAATATTTAGGGAACGTCCGGGGGAGGATTCAATAATGCTTTGACCAAATTTCAATGGTTTTTTATTTCAGATAATTTCCAGCTGAGATACACTGCTCACCGCAAATCATCTTTTTTTAAAAACGTTCTGGGAAAAGCTCCGTCACCGGCTTGTTTGCGGATACTTGTGCATAAAAAAATTACTTAATGTTGAATCTATACTTAATGATGTTCAAAAGGTTTTAATAAATTAGCTCAATCCATACGCCTAAAAAAAATTCATAAAAAAGCGTTTTTTTCACGATTTAGGCCGACCCCCCCCCTCCCCCCGCCTCAAGTGATAGAAGAAAATTCCAATGTATGTACACTATTTCAAAAAAGAAGATTAACAAATTTCGAGCTGAACTCAGATTTCTTCGATTACCCTAGTCAAAATATTTGACCGAAAAAGCTAAATCTGGCCGAAAATACTTCAAAACCATAGAATTTCGTTCAAAAAGGCCGAAATTCCACCAAAGTCGTAGAATTTTAGTAGAAAAGGCCAAAAGTTGGCCAATAAATTGAGTCAGCCTATTTTCGGCTATAGTATATTTTTTCTTTAATAAAGTCATAGAACTTGAAAAATTTTTAATTTTTCGAACATTTTAGGCCGTCTCAGTTAAATTTCAGCCTTGTGTTCACTAACAGAGCTTTTCGGTAGCCACTTTTCAGCCGGAAAAAATTTTATTATATTTTTTGCTTGAAATTTTCTTAGCCGAATAAGAAAATGATTTTGAATGAAATCCTCGTATTTTTACACGAATAATATTTTAGATGCAATATTTCCAATAGCATGATCTCTTATAAGAAGAAAATACAAAATTTTTAAGCTATTTTTTATTATCTAAATGATCTAAATGATAGTACTAGTATTTGGGATATAAAAATGAATTATTAATGTATATTTAGTGCATATGTATGTTAAATAATATATAAAAGGAGTTTCATATTCATACATCAAACTATGATTTTGTAGCGAAATTTTTTGAACGCTCACTGTTGAAAAATTATTTACCGATGTCTAACTGGCTGCAAAAGGATAAATGTTACCAATAAAAAATCTAAAAAATAATTTTTTTTTCATATGAAAAAAAAGTCTAAAGATTTTAGTGAAGTATTTACTAAATCCCTCTGTTGTAAAAAAATATAGAGGTAAAAAATTTCATATACTCGGTACTAAAAGAGAAAAAAATATAATTTAAATATTTATCAGAACATATTATATGAATTACTGCGTTTTTATCAACAATAAAAAAAAATACTGTCTTTACTACTGTAGTATCTCAAATATCATAAAAACCCCGAGGGATATACATTTATTGTACATCATAAAAAGAATCTAAAAGATAAAATTACATAAAAAAAAATATTTTTATTGAAATTATCTGAGTACTACATTTAGTAATCAAACAGAGCAATATTAAGATTTAAATAAAAATTTAATATTTTCGTTGGCAAAATTTTTAACGTTCATTTTCAGGAAATATTAAATTTATCCTCAACCTGGTTTAGTAGTTTCTAAATTTAAAAATTTATAGATGCGTAAAAAATGTGGTTTCTCTCATAGAAACTAAAGTTTTATAAAAATAAAATTATTTTAAAAACTTACATCGACTTTCATACCATGTACTGGATAACTGTTTTGAGTTGGCATCGCTTTCGGAACGAAACGATAAAATTCTTGGTCATTGAAGTACCATTTTATCGTATACAAAGGACCCTGAAGATCGTATATACATGATAAAGTTACTGCATCGCCTGAACGGACCATTGACGGTACAGTTATTTTTAAATTCTTTAAACCAGTTGCACCTTTAACAAAAAATATTAAAACAATTATTTATTATCATTATTTTTTTTTATCGATCCATTATTCCAATTCCATTCTTATGGCAGGGAGTTGAGCTTTTTTTTTTTTTATTGTCCATTGGTATTTTTGTTTTATTACACAATAACGTTGACCTCATTGAACGATAAATAAACGAGTTTGCAGGCTAGTATTTTATTTATATTTGTTTGCTAGAGGAAACTGCTGTAGATTTACGAAATTGTTATTAAAAGTGCGTATAGCCAATTTACGAGATCGTTATATTAATAAAAAAAAATAGTTGCGTTTCATTGTTAAGTGTTTCAAACAAAACTATATTTTATAAATAAAATATAACAGAGATAGCAAACTATGGCCAAAAAAATATTTAATTGAAATTGTGAATAGAAGCGAATTTTTTTTTGTGAAATAAATAAGAAAAAAATAAATGGGCATTGAATGAAACTCGATTTCTAATTCATTATATATTTTTTTTTTATTTATTATGGCATAGCCTTTAGTCGGCGCAATCGCAATTCTAATATATTTTTTTTTTTTTTCATGGATTTCGAGGGGATTAAATTGATAATTTATTTTTTCTTTTATTTTATGGATATTGAACTCGAGAGTGAGGATTAAATATTACAACTGAAAAGAAGATTAGCTGTGATTCCAGATTTAAAATAAATTAATAAATAATTTTTGAATTGAAGTATTTCTAAAAAATATTTTAAGTTTGAGTTTTTTTTTATAATTTCAGATTTATGATGATAGAAAAAAATTTAATTTGAATTTCGGATGAAATTGAAAAGTTTTTTTAAAAACTTTAGGATAACTTACACTTGCAAATAATTTATATTCAGTAATACTAGAGTTGAAGAAACGTTCCATTTATTATCGCTCATTATTCATTACTCGAGCTAGTAATATCTTACTTCAATCAATTCTGTAATTCAGATAGCTTTGAAGTTGGAAAAACTAAAAGTAATTAAGGAAAAATCAGACGATAGTAAAACGAACAAGACCTGAATAAATTAAAAATATTTTTTGATGATTGTATGCAAAGTTTCTGAAATTACGTTTCTTCTAATAATTATATCACTCGGAGCAATAATTGGGGAGTCACGCCTCAGAAATAATACGAAATCGGGCATATGCAATTTTCGTAACAAAGGCCAGGCTGCGACATTTTCGATAATAGATTATTATTTTTTGATGTCTGCAGGTTGAATTTCTCAAATTATGTTTTTTTTCTATAATAACTGAAATTTTTTTAACGATAATTGGGGAGTCATGTTATACAAATACGACAACATCGGGTCTGTGGCATTTTCATGACAAATTTCGTGTTTCAGGTGTTTGGTATTGTTCTGAAATTTAATAAATATCTCTTTTTGAAATCCCCCCTAAATTTATGTAAATACTCGGGTCGAAAACATTGATCCGATTTTAGCTTAACTAGATTGTAATTGCAGTGATTGGTCTGTCTTTGAATTTTAGTAAAAATTTTAAATTGTTTTTAATCTACACTGAGAGAAAAGTTCATGGTTGTGGTAACTAGAAGGGAGGAAATTAAAAAATAGTCATCTTAACTAATATTTCTAGTTTCTTGAACTATATCGTAGTGCCCGAAACTATTTGAAAGTAGTAGTTTTAACTAAGAATTTGTTTTGTTGTGGTAACTATTTAATATTAGTTCTCAGGACTTATACTTCAGCAGAACCAAAAATGTTTCAGCAATTGTACGATTATAATTTCATTAATTTAGCATCATTTAAGTCGTCAACGAATATAATTAAGGATTTTTCTTCATTATTTTTTTGTAGTGAGAATACCATTTTTTACTTAGTTACGTTCGCTATTGTCATTGTTCATTGAACTATAACACAGTTAAAAAAACTACGATATCATCTTACATTTTGCAACTATACATTAGTTATCTGAACTGAGGGTAATAGTTGAGGCTTCATTGAACTATGTTTTTCATAGTTCAGAAAATCAGTTTTTTCTCTGTGTAATGACGATCAAAAACAGATTAATAAGAATAATAGACAGTAAAAATCTGATTTTGATTTAGAGGTGACCAAAACCAGACCGAAAATTATTGAAAACACATCTGAAAATAGTCTAAATATGGAATCGTACGGGCAAAACTCGATTAATTTTCACATATGTTAATTAAAAACAAATAAAAAGTAAAATTGAATAGAAGTAACAGAATTTTTATTTGATTCAAAACAGATCAAATTGTTCGACCCGGGTATAACGACAAAATCAAATTTTTTCTGGCAAATTTTTGAGGGGGCCCCTTGTGCCCCAAGCATGAGCAGAATAATTTTTTTTTTCTTAAAAAATATCATTTTACTTAATTTTTTTTTCCAAAAGAAGTCTCGTTAATCTTATGAACCCACACTTTATCCGCATCGACATCCACTCAGAGGTAACTTCAACCTTATTTACTTTAAGACACTCAACTTACTACAGTGGACTATAGACTACCCTAAACAACAAATTCCAAAGAAAGTCCCTGCCCCTCTCCTCAACAGAAACTCTCTAACCACTAAAATTTCAGCAGGGTCACCACTTTGCCTGTGTAAAGCGGAAGCAAGTGCAGAAATAAAATCTTGAGACTCAGCAAACTCGGAAAATAATTTCTGCACACATAACTTACTTTTTTTATTTAAAAGAACAAAAGAAAAAAATGGAGTATACAACAAGCACTTATTATTAAAGACCTCAGCATTTCACACAATCCCCAGTCTGAGTCTGAGTCTGTAAATTGAATGCAGAGAATAAACAATTTGATTAAAAAACAAAAAAAAAATCTTTTGTGGAAAACACTCATAATAAAAATTTATTCTCCAGTTTTTTAATACCTAGACAAGCATAGACGAGAGTAAAAAAAACGTGAATTAAAAATACTAGACTAAAGCTTTAGTAGAAAAGCACAAGAGTGTTTATTTTAATAAGTATTGTCAAGCACTAACACTTTACTGACGTATAAACGATTAAAAAGAAGGGTTTAAAACAAAGTAAACGTAAGAGCTTTCTCATTAAAAGCTTGATTATCGATTTGTCATCTGAACGGCCTCGATTCAATTTCTCTGTTAATTATACAACTTTACTCCTCTCGTTGATTGCAATCTTCAGTCTCCTCGATACTCACTCCTTCCACTTTGTACTCTATTCCGAATCTCTTATTTTTACTCTTCATGTTCATCTTTTATGCACTAAATTAAATCCACTTTGTTGAACAATACATCACAAGACATTGCAAAGTAGACGTTACACAGGTAAGAATGGAAAAACAGAAGCAGCAGCAACAACAACAACAACAACAACAACAACAACGGCTAAAAATAGAGCACTGCTTAACGAAAACCTCGAGAAACTTGCTGGCACGCAATTAATTTTCATAACCCTCTGGTATATTTTATGACGCCGTATTAGAGGTCGCTTGTGTGACGCCGGGGGGTATAAAGAGTAACGGGGGTGGAATTTTAACTGTCTAGTTTGCTATACCAAGAATGGGTAATTGGAACCACAAATAACCGAAGAGCCTGCTGAGGAAGCATAAAAAAGTTTATAAAAAGAGGTTTATTCAACAAAAATGCGCAATATCGAAGCTATTATTTTGACTTTCAAAAAATAATCTTATTAATTTATTTTATATTATTATTCATTATTTAGTTACTGAATATTTTTCTTCATTTATTTGGTTTTATATTTATGAAACAAGTGAGGGTTTTTTTAACTATGGTGAAAATTAAAGTTTTATGAACCTCGAATATGAACTGTTGAGGCTCTACTCTCGCTTGAAGATTTTTTATTAATTCACTGACATTAAAATTGTATTTACAGTTGATGTATTGCGCTAAAAGGGTGTAATAAGGATGATATTATAAGGAAAGCATGCTAATAAACTGACATGGGGCTAATTTAACTCGATAAACTTTGATAGTCCTGTCAAAAAGTTTAATTTAATTTAGATTTTCAGTGTTGGCCGCTGGTCTGTACGTTTTTATATTCTTGTAAACACGATAACTCTGGAAAGAATCAATTAATCGACTTGATTATTTTTACACCAGCTCTAGATAATTATAGAAAATAACTCTATTGAATATCTCTATTCAAATCCTTCTCGTTAAATTATAATAAATAAATTAAAAATACGATTGATAGTTGTCACGAAGTCGGCTGATATTTTTGTCTCCTTGTCTATCTTGTTAGATTTTTTCTCACTGTCTACTCTCTCTAACGAGTACTAGCAGCGGCATGGGCGAGGCAGTAGTAAAAACTGTCGGCTTATAAAAACATGGTGACCGTTATAAGAAAAATGGCGGTTTAATTTAAAAAATTTAACGTGACATATATCACAGATATAACGACTCAGTCATCGATGTTTAGATTTATAAAATATCAATCAATAACGAATTTTTGTATTCCGAATATACATGCGGCCGTCTACAATGTCATGAATATAATTATACTATTTCTTGATTTAAACAGATAAAAAAATTTGGTTAATCCGATATTTGAGAATTATCAACCCGAGACATACAAACTTAATACATTTTTGTCGTGAGATTTATTTGCAGTGAGATATTATTGACTAAGATATTTTACATGAGATATTTTGAGTCAGATGTTTTTGGCTGAGATATAAAGAGCGGTCACCATTTTAATAATAAGTAACAAAGTTTTATAATATTATTTATATCGAATAATTTTTTTTTATTAATACATTAAAATCATGAGTTTAATTAAGTAAAAAATATTTAAATTACCATTGAAAAACTTTTACTGCAATCGCTAATAAATTCGTATGGTTTAAAAAACGTGTTAAAGACTGCACCTGTACACAGTAAAAAAGGATTCGTCAAACTCAACACATCCGTGTGTAAAACGAACGTTTTACACTTATTTATATGTTACTTCAACATGTTGTAAGTGTTGAAAGAAAGTTACACACGCATAAGTTAAAAATAAAAATTTTCCAACATTTCTTTTGTGATGGTCGAGATTATTTTTAACATATTTTGTGTGTTGATTTGATAGTAACATATAAAAAGTGTTACTTTCGAATAAAATGACATTTCTGTGTGTTAAAAAATCAATCGATTGCGACAGTTCAAACAAGATAAATACTGTATGTTAAATTGACACACTAAAGTGTTAAAAATTCAACACTCAGAATTTCAACACACGTTTTTTTTTACACTTTGACGATTTGTTTTTTACTGTGTAGATTTTCCCAGTCTTTAGTCAACATGTAATTTTTTCATAAATTTGAATGGAGTGTAATGGAAACAATAATTAACATAACGAACATTAAATAAAGGGGATAGCACTTAGCGGAAATGTAGAAAAGCATAAACTGTTAAGCAGAAAGCAAACTACTGATGGGAGGGTAAAGAAGCTGTAATTGCCGCAAAAAGTCCATTGAGAGTGCATTATCCAGTCTGAGACGTTAACCTCCATCTGTATGCAAGCGATTCCAGAAAGTTTGGAGAGACCCCAAGCTTTACAGGAATAAATATATATTCCAGAGCATGTATCCCCAAGTGTAATATCGCACTTTCCGTCCACTAACCCCTCGACTTCCTCATCCCGGCTGGTTAGTTGCCGGATTCAGGGAGGAATCGGGGAGTTAAAACTGTCGGAAAAGGGAACGGGCGGATTGGAGGATACGATCGCCATCTGACCACAAGTTTTTAGCTTTAAGCCGTCTCGTAGATCGCACACACCGACTGCAGAGTTGAGACTACAGGCTTAGAGTTTTGCTGGTATGGTGCTTCGGAGCTTAGTGACAAAACTATTTACTATACGAGAATTTGTTCGGGTTCTTGTGGGAAGTATTAAAAACATAAAAAAAACATAACAAAGTTGGGCACCGGCGTTAGCTAGTGGTGGCAGTGGCGGCCGCGTCAGTGGTAAGAGTAAGGGTTGGTTTTGTAGATAATTGAAAAATCAATGAAGGATTATTAGCAAGCGGAAACGTGCCAGAGAAGTAATCCCAGACATGCACGGATCATCCGGTGATAATTAACGACCGTCTGTGGTCTACAATAATTATCGGTCTGACATTATAGACTGAGTGGCGTAATAATCGACCGGATTATTAAAGCGAGAGCTTGAGAATTGTATCGAGGGTTGTTATTATTATCGTTAACACAAAAAACCAACCCGAGTTAATGAGGGAATGAATACTTGATTAAAGCTAATGAATCTCAATTGGGTTTTTTTTTCTCTTTTCCTGTTTGTATTGCGCCGGTTATTATTAAGAGGAAGTCAAGTGCGGAGTAATTAAAAATTATTGAGGGGCTCGAGATACTTTTGTTGATGAATTTTAAAATATGAGAATAAATATTGAGATTATATTTTATTTTTAAAGTTGTAATAACAAGTAATTAATGTTCAGCGAGCAATAATTTAACAAAATATCTTTCGAAAGATATAAGTCTTATTTACTTGAATGCTGAGATTTTGTTAAAAAATTATTGTCCGTTTTCTCAAGTCCGCAATATTTCTGCAACGATTCGTCTTACTTCCGGATTTACGGCGCCATTATTTTCCGCGAGTACCTTGCGATGGTTTAAAAGCTACTCACTCGCTGGCCCGCGGAAAATGCCCGTCAAGAAAATTTATCTAGAGAAATAGACGAGCGTCTGTGTTAAATCCGTTTATTCAACCGTACGTATAAAGAAACCGACATTTCTTAAATTTAACGAGATTGACGTTAAAAATAAAAATAAATTGACGTTCATACTTTTAAGTCTTTTTTTTTTTCAATATTTCTCTGCAAGAGAGTCTAGAAAATTTTCAGTATCAATATCCGTTGACTTCAATTAGATTAGATATCAGAGTATGTGGATTTTTTATTGAATAATTTCATTTTCTTGACTGTAATACGTTACGTAACGAAGTAGCACACTGAAAGTCGTACGTTTTGTTAACTCAAGTCCCCCAGAGCTCTTTTACTCACGTACATTTTTTTTCTTTTCTTTGTTATTTTTTTATTTTATTTTGTACGGATCGTTGTTTCAACTATGCCGTGACGTTTGGTAAATTGAAAATTCAATTTTCACGGGTTATTGCTTTTCACCACACCCATTTTTTATTATTTTACTGTGGCATTCACTTTATTTGTCATTCATTTTATAAATGTTAATTTATGTTTTATATTCGAGAACGTGGAGGAAATTTCGTGTACAATTATCATCCATTTATATTTTAAATATAAATAAACTTGATAATTATTAAAATCAATACCATTCTGTACCAATTGGAAATTTACGAAATGTTATTGGATTACTTTTAAAACTTTCAAACTTCATGATTTTTTAAATGAACACTAAAATTTTTGAATCGGAGAAGTATTTCGATTTTTTTAATTTTTCCAGTTTTCGAATTGAAAAGATATTTTTGAGCTTAATTGGTTTTTTCTAGGACAAATTATCAAAAATGTTCACAGAAAAAAAGGACTTCTCGGTTCAAAAAATTTTTCGCGCCAAGAAATTCTTTTTTTCTGTGTATAACAAAAAAATACCCATTTAATTTTAGTAAAAAGTAATATATTGTATGACCAGGGATAAAACAAAACGATTTCAGACAAGAGAGAGGTTGACTGTCCAAGTTGAAGGAAAAAGCTGCCATCAAATGAAAACAGAAGTTCAGTTTCATTCCACCACACACGATATTTTTCATAATTACCAGTATTAAAAATTAGAGGCTAAATGTCGGGAATAAATGAAACTGAGGAAACGTAAGACCAATAGCGCATGAATAAATTGAACTGTCAACTTGGTTGGTTACAATGACATGATTATTTCTGAGGTTTACAGTTTACAAATGTGATTCTGACTATACTGAAATAAAGTCAGAAACTAATTTCGCGCGTAGAAACAAGAAAGTTCTGTCCCTAAGGCACAAACTGATCAGTTTCAACTTAGTAAATTGCATTGGTTTGAAATTGACTTGTTTCTCTCGATGAAACGTGTAATTTTCAATCCAAGTGACATAAAAGAAATATCAATGACAATTATAAAAAAAATTTCAAAGCATTTGGAGTTCCGACTACACCGAATTTTTATGGAAAAAATGTGGAACGCTTTACTTCTGTGTATCCAATCAAAGAATGAGTATTTCCCATAGAAAAAAAATTTAAAACAATTAATTAGGTTTTTATCTCAAATTTGCTAATCAATTAAAAATTCTAACAGATTTTCTTTTATTGGAAATGAGAAAAATATTGTGAGTTTGTTTCAATACAGACACTAAAAATAATTAATAACAGCAACTAATAATATTACTTGTTTTTCAACGGTATACTTTTGGAAAGTTCAACCTATACCTTTCATAACCAATACATGGTATCTACAAAAAAAAACTACCATGTCACCAGCATGTTACTAACAACTTGTGCCTCCGCCAGCGAACAGAAGACGCAAAAAAAATATTGAAAAAAAAGTGTATTATCTAAAAAAAAAGCGCCATCTGCTTCATCTGACCTCATGTTCCAAAATTTCAGCTTAAGCTTGATAGGCGAAAAAAATTAGTCATCTATAAAAAGAGCGTCATATTACTAACTATATATATTAGACTGTTTCAAATTAGGGGACTATTTTTTTTTTTTTTTGATAAACATTAATAAATCGAAAGGGTAACTTAAAATATGGTGACAGTTAAAATTTGAGCTCCTAATATTGATATTTAGAGGTGGCTATTGATAATTTTCGATTTTTCATTTAGTAACATGGTAAAAAATACATAACTTGAACATTTTGTAGCAAATTTACTGATCTACAAAATCTCCTAAAACAATAGTGTTCTGATCGATTTTAAGAGCTTGGCATTAAAATCGAAATAACTAGATGAGATTGCAGAATTTTTAAAAAATTTATCAGAAATAATTTGTAGGAAATAAAATTGTCTACAAAAAAGATTCTATGATATTTTTTATTTTAATTGTTTTTCTAGTATACAGCCGTAGTAACGGCTTTTTACACTTTTTGCCTTTATATCGCAACTGCTTTACTTCTCTTTCTGCCTTCATTGTGCGGCTGTGGCCCGACTTGTGCTTATACTGTACTGCATCATTACGGTGATGCCCTACAACCTTCCTTGTGCAATGAAGGTGTAGTGGCGTAGGGAAACCACAGAGAAAACCTAGCCAGTACAGTTTCGGTTTGGGTGACGCTCCAGTGATCGATAAAATTCCCATTTTACCGATCACTGGATCTTCATCCCGCGCCTAACGGTCAGAGACCTTCGTTCGAACCCAACGCGTGGCTAAACGGTCACCCAGCCAAGTAGTGGCCATGCTCAATGCTACTTAACTTCGGTGATCGCCCGAGCCACGCGTGTGCCGAATGGCTGCCTCAGCCGCTTAGATTCTATGATATTTTATGATAAGTCCAATGGTTTCGCCGGAAAAGTAAAAAGATGTCGAAATTGACTCTAACTTGACTTCAAGCTCCAATAACTTTTAAACAGATGGATTTATCAAAAAATAATAAGAGACTTTTTTTGTAGAGCATTCAATTTCCTACAAAAAACTGTATTGAGAATTTCTGAATCCTCATTAGTTGACATGGTATAAAATTCAGAACGAGCAAAAACAAGTTCTTCGAATTGTATCAAACTTTGACGTCGGATATCTTGTAAATGGTTGAATTTATGCAAAAATCATAAAAGATCTTTTTTGTAGATCAGCAAATTTGCTACAAAATGTTTAAGAAGAGATTTTTTGTATCTTGATTTTTTCGGAAGTTATGTATTTTTTACCATGTTACTAAATGAAAAATCGCAAATTATCAATAGACACCTCTGAATATCAATATTAAGAGCTCAAATTTTAACGGTCACCATATTTTGAGATACCCTTTCGATTTTTCAAAGTTCTTAAAAAAAAAAATAGTTGCTTAATTTGAAACAGTCTAATATATATACTGTAAAAATATGCGGAGTGAACGCGGATTAAGTATGGAGTGAATGCGGAGCAGATGACTTTTTATTTATTTAATTTCCTCAGAGTGAATTTCCCTCCGATCCCGAGTTTTAATGTCAAATCAAACTCTCCTTCGGAGTGAAATTCAGTCTGATGGGATTAAATAAATAAAAAGTCATCCGCTTCGCATTTACTCCAGATTTAATCTGCGATCACTCCGTAAATTGTTTACAGTGTAATTTTCCACATCTATTATTTTAGTTACAAAACATGAATCAATAAACGCAATAATTTTCAATAATCTCTGGATTAAAATTAAAATCTAAATATTAAATGATTAAAATAGCTTTATGGTTCCCGACCTCGACTGCAAACTCACAACAGCAAATATTAGACATCCATAAACCCAATAAAACTTTAATGTAAATACCATAATAATAAACGGGGTTATAATTATTGAAATTTATATCTCATTAGTCGTTATAGGTCATTGCTCATTACTCGTTACTCATTACTGATAACTCATTACAAATCCGCACACGTTAAATCTTTGTATAAGTATCTGATTAGTTTAACAGTCAAATATAAACTATTTGCATATAAATTTTTTATATAAACGAAATTACGTATTAGTACGCACGACAAAACGTTGATTTAGAAAACCAACATCCCTTTTATTTAACGAATTCGTTTCTGTTTTCAGTTAACGAATCGCTTCTGTTTATAGTTAATCCAAATATTTATATTATTTTGATGGTAATGATGAGCAAACAATATTTACTTCTTTATTGATTATTTAAATTATCAGATATTTTATTTTTAAAAATCTGTATTTTAAAATTTAAATTTACTACAATGAAAAAAATTAGCGAAGTGAAGGCGGAGCGGATGACTGTTTATTTATTCATTCCCCTTGGAGTGAAATCCACTTCTAAAAAGAGTTAATTTTAATATTAAACCTCCGAATCGAAGTGAGTGTGGATTAAAATGAAACCCAGATCACTCCGAAATCACTTCTCTAAAAATACAAACTTCCTGTTGACTCCGTACACAGTAAAAAAAATTTTGTAAAAAGTAACACATAATTGTGTGTTACAACAACATTTTACACAAATTTTTATGTTGTTTAAACATTCTTCATTTTTGTAACACAAAAAATCTGAAAACTGCCTGACCCCGCAGGCCAGCCCCAAAACTTCCCGCTGTTTTCGAGCTCAGGGAGCTCGGAAATATTATTACTTGTAAATTTGTTAGGCCGGTGAAACATACCTCCACTGAAAAATTCTAATTATTGTCCGACGATATCTTTGGATGGAATGAACCGATTTGAACGTTCTTGGTGGCAATCGAAAGGGCTCAACAAGACTCAAAACTGAATACATTTTGAGGCGAATCAGGCAAGTGGTTTATAAGTTATACGCAAAAAACCAAAAACAAAAAAAATTTTTAATTTTTATTCTTCGTATAACTCGTAAACTACATGACCGATTTACCCCAAAATCTAATCAATTATGAGTTTTGGAGAGCCCTTTCGATTGCCACCAAGTACGTTTAAGTACGTTTCGGTTGATTCATTCCAAAGATATCGTCGGACAAAAAAAGTTTACACACACACACACATACACACCGACGTCCATCCGGGAATAGTCAGAATAGCTTCCAAGGACCTCAAAACGTCGTCATCTGATGGAAATTCGATTTTCGAAAATCGGGCCGAAACCAATAACTTCCCTTTTTTGAAAATTTTTAATTTTCTTAGCGGGAAGTTAAAAAATGTTAATATTCACTTTTACCAGTTCTAAAACTTTAACACATTAAAATGTTATCTGCAAAACACACATAAATTGTTAAATTAACATTTTTATTTGTTTTATTTTCATACTTATAAACATTTATGTATATAAGCTTAACAAATGGCTGCGGTAAATTTAACACATTCTTAGTATTACTTTAATGAATTAACACTCGTTCATTGTTAAAGTTACATTTTAAAAGTGTTAACACTTGTTTAGACATTAACACTGAGTAAATTTTTCTTTTGTTTCAATTAACATTTCTTGTGTTAAAGAAGTGATCAAACAACACAAAAATGTTAAATATTTAACATAAAATTTTTAACACAGACTTTTTTCTTTACACAAATACAAAAAATTTTTTACTGTGTATGCTGAGTGATTTTTTTTTAAACTCCCGAATTCTGAGTGACGGAGTGAATTAAAATCCGTAATTACTCCGAATTCACTCCCAATTTTTTACAACGTCGTAAAAGATTAAATTTATCTATTGAAAATTTTATCGATATTAAAAAAATTCAATAATTGCTAAAAATTTTTCGAGTTTAAGAAAAGATCGTAAGTGCAGTAGACTAAAATTAATGAAATAAAAATGATTTATCTTTTTGGTTTAATAGGATAAATGTAAGTAAGATGTTACCTGGTTAAGTAATTTTATGGGTAATATTTTATATTACCCGGGAAAAAAAGAGAAATCACAAGACTTTTTTCCTCGTTTTATTTTGCTCTACTAAGTAATTTTTGCTGAGCTTTTTTTCCGCAAAGAAGTTTAACAAAAACGGAGATACATAAAAAAAGTGTAATAAGTAATGACTAATAAGATTAGTGGAGACAAAAATAGTCTATTTATATTATTGTAGACAACTAATGAAGATGTTACTTAATAAA
Source organism: Microplitis mediator (assembly GCF_029852145.1). NCBI lineage: Eukaryota > Metazoa > Arthropoda > Insecta > Hymenoptera > Braconidae > Microplitis > Microplitis mediator. Next base: position 15,017,229 of record NC_079979.1, read on the forward strand.
TTAAAGTATTACCCAGAAATAAAAAAAAAAAATAAGATCGTAATAAGAGAAAATACGAAGGAATAAAAAAAGTTTAATCTGGATTTACGCCAGACGTAAGTTGAGAAAGAAAATGAGTCGTCTTGAATGACGTAGAGTGATTGTGGTAAATGTAAGAACCTAACTAGTGCAATTGTGATAAAATATTGAGCTTGTAAATCTTCTTTACACCTTGACATATATATATATATATTTTTTTTTTTTATAAAAAAGTTAAATCTAAACACGGAAATACGTCAGGATGTAAACGATTGGAAAAGTTTTCTGTATCGACACACGCTATACAGTTAATTTTTCGAAACTCGTGTTTTGCTTTATAAATAAATAAAGAAGTTAAGAAAGTTAATAAAAAAAATACGAACTAAATTTGACAAAAGAAATCAATAAGTAGGAAAAAAATTTTATTGCAAGAAACAGTAAAAAAAATGTCGACGGACTTATTAGTGGAACCGAGAATTCCAAGGAATCGAAAGAGTGATGGAAAAAAATAAACCGAGGGAATGAGAATACTGGAGGTAAAAAAAATATTAGGAAATTCGGGAAAAATGGGGTCGCTGTTCTATTTTATTTTCGCGGTCGTCGCGACGAGAGATGAAGTTTTTCACCCGTGAAAACGAGAACCCTGATGAGAAGAATCTCTTCTTATTTTCATTTTTTTCATATGCTTTTTATTTTGTCAAGTTATTTTTATACCATCTTATATTCATGAACTTAAACTCACCAATTCTCACTATCGTATAAAAATTTATATTTTCCCTATGAAATTTATTTAATAAGATCCTTATCAAACCGTAAAGTGAATCAAGCTAATTAAATACTTAATTGTCATAAAAATTATTTAGTTAACTTTTGATGGTATTCTTTAATTAAACGAATAAAAAAAAATTAACTTATAATTTTTTATTAAATAATTTAAAGTGGAAAAAAATGTAAGTTGATACTGAGTATATACTTTATCATGATAAAATGAATTCATTAGCGCAGAAAAGATTTTATGTTCTCTTAATTCATTTCTTAATATAATTTACTTAACTTGCAAGTTATTTACTATGTACACAGTTAGAAATTTTGTGTCTTTGTGTTAAAAAATTATTTGGTTAAATTTTTTGTGGTGATTTTCTACACAAATCTGTTAATTCAACACAAACCGTTTGTGTTATTTTACTTTAACTGATTTTTTATGTTGAATGATTAGAAAATCTGTAATGTAAGACATTTCTCGTGTTATTCGAAAATTAACACAAAATTTGTGTTGTTTAGCTAAACACTCCCGCGCATTTTTTCATTACTATCACCAAGCAAAGCATTTTAGCAGCATTGTCTGCAAGGAAACTTGGATTATAATTGATTTACAATTAAATATAATCATAGATAACTTTAATATTTTTATAATCAGGTTCAATGATTTTTTTATTCTCATTTTACGGTAGGATAATTCATAGCTCCGTTTATTTGAAAAATCACAGAAAATCGAACTAATTGTTTGCTAAGTTGACATAAGTTGTACTAAGGTTAGATCAGTATACTTGAGTTGGTTAGGTTATGTGCTTATATTTATTAGTTAATTTTAACACGAAAAGTCTGTTAAATTTACACAAATTTCCTGTCAAAATAACAGATTTGTGTTCAATTATTTAACATGAAATTTGTGTTAAAGATCAACACAAACGCAATGTGTTGAATTAAAACAAAAATTTGTGTGGACCCTTTGCAGCACACGATTTGTGTTTAATTTAACACAAAATTTTTATCTGAGTAACTGCGTAAATTATGAGCGTTATGATGATATTATTTTTAAATAATTATATTTTATTTTCGTAAATTAGTATAGCTAATATAACCGTTAATGTATATATATATATATATATATATATATATATATAAATATATACATACGACTATTTCAATAGAACCATTGTAATAGTAATATACAACTCGAAATTTAAAATAAATTATATGTAAATATAATTTTACTCTTGACTTGACTCGACAACTTGCAACGTTACATTCCTTATCATCTTATTTTTAAATATTAACTGTCTTTCTTTACATTAATTTAAATATATTACGCTTTTGTGTAGTTTACATTATATGTAAATTTATTTGAATATGATATTGGGTATAAAATTCTGTTTTTATTAATAAACAAAAATAAATTAATTATTTAATAAAATGTTATTTATTTTTTACTCTGATTCACTCAAAAATTTTTGTTCGTGTATTTCTGTTAATAAATTTGAATGTATCAAATAGAAAATTTGATAAATAAATAATGTAACTTTATTTATTTTTTCGTTATTAAATGAAATGAAAATAATAACTTCTACCTTTCATTTTTATTAAATTAGTATTTAAATAAATTTTAATGGATATTTGAAATATGGATTTTTTAAATTTTACGTTATGAAGAATTATCAAAAATCCATTTTTATAATTAAATTGTCAAAACATTTTTTTTTTATGTACTTGAATAAAAAATTTATCACTAATTTACTGAGTATTAATTTTCAGAACCTCGTTATTTTTATAAGTATCGTATTATATTACACAAGCTTTTACGTCAGTTATATTTTCAACGTCCAAAAAAAAATTAATATATATGGGGCATTCCACGCCAAATCAGACGGTTTCAAAAATTGTTTTTTCCGATTTTTTTAATTATTTGGTATTTTTTAGTAACCCTCAAAAGAGGCTTCCTGGTAAATTTTAAGATTTTTTTGAACAATGGTTCAAAAAATATTGAATGTTCAAAAAAACCGCTCTTTTTATGTTTTTTTGATCTAGTTTTTAAAACTGTGTGTATCCTTCGATTTTCTTGAAAATTTTCTATCTTTAGAAACGCCCTTCCATAATTACTATTTTTTTTCGCTATAAATTATTACCAGTACGGATTTTTGATACTGTTCGCTTGTTTTTCTTACATATTATTAATTGATTTCGATATTTTTTTGTTCTGAGTAGGGATTTGAAAGCAGTAAGCAAAATTAAATGTTATTTATTAGACAGAAAATTTTCAAGAGAATCAAAGGATACACACAGTTTTAAAAACACGATTGTAAACTTAACATTCAAAAATCTTGATTCAAAACATTCGTATATTTGTATCTTGTATTTTTTGCTGTAACGGTCATCTAAAAACGAAACTTTTGAAAAAAAAAAATCATTGAATTTTGACCATTATTACAAAAGTTATGGTCAAATAACCATTAAAAGAGAAGTTTTTTTGAAAATTCGATATTTTTTGAACCATTGATAAAAAAAATCTCACAAGTCACCAAGAAGCTTCTTTCGAGGGGTACTAAAAAATACCAAATAATTAAGGAAATCGAAAAAAAACAATTTTTGAAACCGTCCGATTTGGCGTGGAATGCCCCATATATATATATATATTGTCTTATTGAGAGGTTTGCATGTTTAGGTTTCCACTATATAAAATGGTGTATTACCGTAAGGTGGACGGTGTGGCTCAATAAGTTATAGACCAAATTGAACGGAATATAGTATAGGGCCGGATAGCTCAACTGGTAGAGCACTCGGCGCGTTACCGAATTGGTCTGGGTTCGATTCCCGGTTCGGGCTATCTAGTCGAACCAGATATATATATATATATATATATATATATATATATATATATATATATATATATATATATATATATATATATAAATATCTATTTTATATATATAATATTTATATAAAATTCATGTTATTGAAGTAAAATACAAATAAATATTGACAGACCGTTTTTTAAATATTAAAAAAAATTTTCAAAAATATATATTATTGCATATATATGTATACATATTTAAAATCAATTGCAAACATGACATAACAAAGTCTGTGAATAAGTTATTAAATATTTTTTTTTTTATAGAAAAAATATTTCTATAAAATTCAAATATTTGAATGTGCATAAAATAAATAAATAAAAGTTAATTACAAAAGAACTGTAACTTTAGAGAGCATGCCAACAAAAATTTCGTTTACTCTGTGGAATAGATTTAAATTTTAACAAAAACTAAAATCCGATTGAAAGAAAAAATAACCAAGTAAATCTTGCTCGTAAATAAATAATATTCGTACATCAAACTGAGCAGTAAAATGTTTTGAAAAGTATTAAAATTAATTTAATGTTCGCGAGTACATTTTTAAAATACCTATAGACGTTAGTAGATTACGACTTCTGCTACTAGTACTGCTAAGACTATTACATTTGCAGATAAGTATATATATTTGAAAAAAAAAAAACTTGAATAAATGCTAGTTTGACGTTCTGTTTACTCCCGACTCCATAACCATTTCGAGTATTAAAAGTGGACAATTTCATTCTTTGGGTTCTTACGTTGCCAACGATAACGACTTACACAAGAACTTGTCGTCGTATCCACTACGAATCTCTTTTATATTGTGTCTGACTACATCCCAACTATTTCTACTTGCGTAAAAGCACTCGTTTTATTATAGTTTTCTCAAGAATGAGATTGTCATTGAGATACGATTATTTTAACCATTTGAATTTTTAGATTGTACACTTTAGAATAACAATATGTTAAATGTTGTATTAAATGTTTTCAAAAAATAATTGTTTTTATAATTAGAAAAAAAGTTTATGAGAATTTAATGGGCCAGAGCTTAACACATTTTCTTAACGATAGAAATTTATTAGTTATCGCACTAACAATAGTATATTGCATAGTTAGGATACTAAGATAGTCTTTATGTGGCGAGGGCAATGTTTTCAGCACGAGTCGTAGGGTTACATACACGGCTCGGAGACGTGCTGAAATCATTGCGCTTGCCGGATAAAGACTATCTAAGTGTTCTACTATGCACTATATTTTATTCAACAATTGCCTGATTTACGCGATTAATGGCAATCTGCGAAGCGAAGTCTGTGGCTGTTTAGCGACACGGTACACCCACAAAATTACAACAAACCATCGGCTTTAAAATTCAGAATTCATATTTAATTGATTTAAAATTTACTTGGATGTTTTAATTATTAATTTCAATATTTATTAACAAAATAAATACAATACAACCACGCGGTATAACCCACTCCCTATATGATGAATTGAATTGACCATATTTAGTTTACTAGCCGTTCAACATGGATTTTGACAAAAAACTTTAAGTCGTTCAACGAGTTCTTACGATGTTTAAGAGATGGAGCTCAGTTAAAAATCTTGAGACGCGTGGTGAAATGTCATTTCAACACTCACTTTTCACAACGCCGGTGGAAGTCGAGGACATATATTTTGATTTTACTCAACTTCTTTGCACCGGTCGATAAACAGCCGTTTAGGGTTTGCAACGCAGACGTCATAAAGTGCGCAAATCAGGCTTGCGTTGAATAAAATACTTTTTATAACTGCTGCCTTTAAAGTTCAATATTCGAGCGTCGTGTGGCGCGAGTAAAATAGGTCTTTCTCTCGATAGCTCGACGAAACTATAGAACGATGTCGAAAAATCAGCTGTTGGACTTTTCAGCATGATTTTACTGTGCTGAAAAGTAATTGCCTATAGGAAATGTATACAAATTACCTAGCAACCGTCGTTCACTCGAGTTAGAAAAAGATAGTGATACTTTTTTCTCCATATACTCCTACTGTCGCATTTATCCTGAAATTCGCACATGCGCAAATAGAAAGACGACAATTGGAAACCTGCATAGTGATCATATGTTTCTTATTCTTATTGAATATCATAACTTGTGTGTTTGTATTGTGAAAATAATATTATTATCATATTAATAATCGTTCAATAAAAATTTTCACACTATTAAAAACAGTCAGAGATTTTAATTAATAAAATTAATAAACTAATTAATAGAATTCAATTGAAAAATAAAACATGAATAGATTGTTATTATTTACACTTGTACAATTGTTTATATTTAGAAGGTAATTTTTTATTCTTTAAATGATTGAATTCCTCTCGATTAAACTTTAAAGGCAGTCGTTATAAAAAATATTGTTCGATACAAAGGATTAAAAAGAGGGATACGGTATGCATGTATTGTCAACACTCGTCTAGGGATATGTTACATTCACAACGAGAACTCGTACCTACATCTCTCTCGCACTCGCTTCGCTCGTGCGAGAAAGATGTATGTACTCGTTCTCGTTGAGAATGCGGCATAACCCAAGACTTGTGTCGCCAATCCAAGCATGCCGCAAACCCTCTTTTTAATCCTACGTATCGAAAATAGCTATTTTTACTCAATTAACTCATGACATCGGGCAATACTTCACGGAAAAAAGAGCAGTTGAAAAATTGAACTCATATCTGAGTATTTATTACAGTTTCGTATAGTAGTAAAGCGCTGCGACTTTGAAACTGTAAAAATTACACTTTTATCCAGGCATAACAAATATTACAGTTTCACACTCGATATTGTCCAGTTCTCTATAGTAAACAGATTTTATAATTTTAAATTGTATTCTAAAAATTACAATCTCACACTGTAATTTTTTCTATAAATTCTTCAAATTTTATTTCCTGAGACAAAAAAATTTTATTATTACAGTTTCATATAGTAAAAAGTATTTTTTTTGCTTGAATTTATACTTATAAATTGCTAAAATATGATATAGAAGCTACAATCTTTACAGTTTCATTCGACAAAAGAGATTCTTTTTTTTTCGAAATTCGATATTTAAAATAATGATAACTATAGTTTAAGATTAAAAAATTTACAGTTTTATAAAGCAATATTTATTTTTTTCTCTTAAATTTATATAATTAAAATTTTTATATCTATAGCACAATAATTTTTGTTTTTTAGTTATTATTGGATTTAATTGTGTTAATAAATATTCATAACCTTCAATAGAAGTTGTGACAGAATCAGCTAATCCCATGTCCAGTTCATAAATATTGTCCGAATATGACGAAAAATATTAATATTGACTAAAATAAAAACAAATTTTCCTTACTATAATTTTTTAGTTTCCTCTTACATTGATTGAGCTTCTTCATCTATATATTAATCAGTAATATCAACTATTGTAGATGAATAGTACCACAAAACCACCAATTAAAAATCAAGTTTAACGATATAAACTTTTATTTAATAATGCAAATAATCACATAAAATTTATGACTTGACGCATTCACATCTAATAAAGAACTGTCTATAAAACAGAAACACAAAGCACAAGTTCAAATTTGTTTGTAGCCGTTTGTTACTCGAGCTATGGGCAAGATGCCTCCCTGAAGCTATTCGACTTATGGTCACTGCCTTAGCGCGAGTGAGATACTAAAAAGCGAAATATTAAATATTGAAAAATAAAATTTTCAAACTGTAAAACTTACCGACTAAAATTTACAAGTTGCTATCCGAAACTGTAATTTTTATTTACAATATGTGAATACTCTCTTACAAATTAATTTAGTTAAAATTACATTTTCGATCGTTAATATTACTATTCCGTATAGTAGAGTTCTTCTTAAGATATAGAATTTAAGAATTACAGTGTGAGCTGTGATTTTTCTCAGATCATTTATCATTCTCGACAATTGATAATTCACAGTGTAATTTTTATATTATGAATAAATAAGAGGAATTATTTCAGAAAGCAAAAAATACATCACCAATAAATCTTAATTTTTACAGTTCCACCTATCAATTATTAATTTTTAAATAAAGCAAGAATTCAAAATAAAAAGTAAATAATACTTTAAAGATTTATTTAACTAAAATTACATTTCAAACTGTAAAATTTACTGCTTCAAATTGTATTAATTTTATTACTATGACAAATTTCGAAAATTACAGTTTAAGTTTTAATGTTTAAAGATTTTTGCCCCGAAAGCCTATTTTTACTGTAGAAACTGTAATTTTTCAACTGCTCTTTTTTCCGTGTTGATCGCTAATTTTTAATGTATGAATAAAAATAAAATTATTCAAAATCAATAATATTATAAAACGTTGTTACTAGATATTAAAGTGTATTGACAATTAATTTAAATTTGGAATACGAAATTTCCTTGTTGATTGATATTTTATAAATCTAAATATCGATGACTTGAGTCGTTATATCTGTGATATATGTCACGTTAAATTTTTTAAATTAAACCGCCATTTTTCTTATAATGGTCACCATGTTTTTATAAGCCGACAGTTTTTACTACTGCCTCGCCGATGTCGCTGCTAATACTCGTTAGAGAGAGTAGACAGTGAGAAAAAATCTAACAAGATAGACAAGGAGACAAAAATATCAGCCGACTTCATGTTAACTATCAATCGTATTTTTAATTTATTTATTATGATTTAACGAGAAGGATTTGAATAGAGATATTCAATAGAGTTATTTTCTATAATTATCTAGAGCTGGTGTAAAAATAATCAAGTCGATTAATTGATTCTTTCGAGAGTTATCGTGTTTACAAGAATATAAGAACGTACAGACCAGCGGCCATCACTGAAAATCTTAATTAAATTAAACTTTTTGACATGACTATCAAAGTTTACTGAGTTAAATTAGCCCTATGTCAGTTTATTAGCATGCTTTCTTTACAATATCATGCTTATTACACCCTTTTAGCGTAATATATCAACTGTAAATACGATTTAATGTCAGTAAATCAGTAAAAAATTTTCAAGCGAGAGTAGAGCATTACTCAAGACTTTACACTAGAATGGTGCAAAATTTAATAAAAATCTAAAGTAAATACTCAAGTAAAACTTATTAAATCTCTGTAATAGTGGCATTAATATTTAAATTAAATTTTTTCATGAATATAAAAGTAAATAAATTTAAAATTACAATAGACTCAATTTACATATTCTGTCATCTACATTTTATGCCACTTAGAATATCAAATAATAAATGGACGACAATTTAAAGTGTATTGACAAAAAATTAGCGAACATAAAATACAGACCTTGCCTTTAAAATGTTAAGTTTTTAAAGTGAATCGATAAAAGAAAAGTAAAAAATTGTATGAGAGTAAGTGTAAGAAATGATTTAAATAATAAATAGACTACAAACAACCACAGAGACATCAACAAAGCTCAGAGAGAAACAGAAGTGAGGTTTTGTGGTTACTATGGACGATTAGATGTTGCGAATGTCACTGGCAAGGGTTAGGAACTGCTGTTGAAGGTGGTTACTATTTCTCCAGGACTGACTGAGTCCGTGAGAGCAAGTGAGTGAACGTGAGAGAAAGAGGGAAAGAGGGCGACTGAGTGACTGAGAGAAATAGGATGAAATAGAGCGAAAGCATTGACCAGGTTGCTGTAGACTGAGACTGACATTAAATTGTGATAGAGACAGTGTCTATGGAAAATCTAATAATTACGTTGCCTTTGTGTGTTGCGGTTAGATAATACAATCAATTGCTATCTAACACAACTAGAAGCTTTATTGAGATGCTTTAAGTAATCAAGTTAACAGTAACAATGCCTTTTCATTTAATTAATTATTCACTTAATTAAGTAAACAATTCTTATAATTTTACATAAAAATTTAAATTAAAATAATTCTTAAACTATTAAGTCTACAAAAAAATTTTCAATATCTTTTGTATAGCAAATTTAATCCTCTATAAAATTGTTCTTATACATTTTTGTCATATCTATGAAAAATAATTCAAAATTTGTATTTACAGCCCTCAGTTCACTGTAAAAAAAACCGGGGTAAGTCCAGGCGGTGTAAGTGTTAAATTTCAATACCGGAAACGGTATTAAAATAATACCGCTGCTAGTGTAATTATTTTTATTCAACGCAGGCCTGATTTGCGCGCTTTATGACGTCTGCATTGCGAACCCTAAACGGCTGTTTATCAAACGGTGCAAAGAAGTTGAGTAAAATCAAAATAGATGTCCTCGACTTCCACCGGCGTTGTGAAAAGTGAGTGTTGAAATGACATTTCACCACGCGTCTCAAGATTTTTAACTGAGCTCCATCTATTAAACATCGTAATAACTCGTTGAACGACTTAAAGTTTTTTGTCAAAATCCATGTTGAACGGCTAGTACACTAAATATGGTTACTTCAATTCATCATATGGGGAGTGGATTATACCGCGTGGTTGTGTTGTATTTATTTTATTAATAAATATTAAAATTAATAATTAAAACATCCGAGTAAATTTGAAATTAATTAAATATGAATTCTGAATTTTAAAGCCGATGGTTTGTTGTAATTTTGTGGGTGTACCGTGTCGCTAAACAGCCACAGACTTCGCTTTGCAGATTGTCATTAATCGCGTAAATCAGGCAATTGTTGAATAAAATATAGTGCATAGTAGAACACTCAGATAGTCTTTATCCGGCAAGCGCAATGATTTCAGATACGGCTCCGGGCGTGTATGTAATCCTACGACTCGTGCTGAAAACATAGCCCTCGCCACATTAAGACTATTTTAGTATCTTTACTATGCAATATACTATTTACCGGTGTTGAAATATTTTTCGGTATTGAAAATATTCTATTCTGTCAATATTTTTACTCACTAGAGTTAAACAGTATTTTTTTTTAATTAATTAAATTATTGGTTATTGAAATGGTGACCGTAAAATTGTGTAATTTTTAAGTAAATTACGTACAACATAAATAATTATTTAAATAAGTACACAGTAAAATTTAAATTTCCTCCAGATAATATTCATTAAATTTTTATATTTTTTTATATGTAATACATTTTTTTTTTCTAATTTCTACACTGTCAAAAATCACCGGGGTAAGTCCAAGCGGTGTAGGTGTTAAAATTGGTGGTGTTAAATTTCAACACCGAAAGCGGTGTGAAAATAACGCCGCCGCCGGTGTAAATATTCTTTACAGGTGTTAAAATATTTTACTTTGTGAATATTTGTACTTATTCGATCACTATACTTGTTAATAAATAATATTCTTTCCTAATTTTAAATTTATATCAACAAAATCTTATAGGAAAGTAAATAGTCTGCAAAAAACATCGCAGTAATTTTATCTCTAAATTCAATAGTTTGAACACAATTTCAATTAGAAGTCAAACATAATTTTCATTAGTAATTCTAAACAGAAATTTTACACCAAGTAAATTAAATTATTTTTATTGTCATTATTTCAATTGATAACTTTTTAATTAAAAATGTTTTTTCTGTTCAGATATAAATAATTGGATCATCGATATTTTTTGTTTGTTAATTAGAATAGAGTGTATTGAAGTTTATGTCAAATATAAATTGAAAGTATGTCATTTGAATAAAAAAGTTTGACGATAGAATAAAGATATTTAATTAAACAGTGACGTGTAAGCAAAGATTGATAGAAGAATGGAATGAAATTGAATAGAACTAATTGTATGCCTTTAGCAGTGAACGCAAACTCTACCCGCTGACGTTAGGAAAATTGACAGGATATGGAGGAAAAAAAATGAAAGAAAAATAAATTCAATAGAATTGCCATGCCAAGTGTACGTAGTATATACTAGAATAAATATTGTTATTGATATATGTCTCTAATACGTTTATTTCAATAAAAAACTTTCTTTTCATTTCGAGGGACAAAAAAATATATTTTATATATTGATGTTTTTTGTTATGTCCTTTTTTTTAATTTAATTAATTAATCAAGTAAATAAATTTTTTTTATACTCGTAATATTATATATTTTTATTATATATAAATAATTTATGCATTGAGAAACTCGACGTGGAGAATAATTCATCGTTTTGAATTCATCTGGGAAAAATATCGAGACTCATAACTTTTTTATTTTTTTATTTTTATTATCAAACCTCGATAATTGCTGCAGTCGATATTATTGACAGCCGTCGAATTGAGAGATATATGAAACCAGCGAATGGGGATTACAACGTCGATTGCATTTATTTCCAATAATATTTTCTTGAATTAATATTACAAAATTTTTTTTTTTTTATAATGAAAAATTTATCCATTAAAAAATAAATTTAATAATAATTGTATTCCAAGTCCTTAATTTACATGCACGGAAAAAAATAAACTTTAAAAATTACTATTTGAAATTATAACCCGGAAACCGGTTGTCAATATAGGCAATTTTAACATTCAAATAGTAAATTTTATAATAAGTTTCGTTTATTTTCTAAGTATCAGTTACGATTTTTGAAGTTCAAATAGTAATTTTTCTTACATAGACAATAAATTTTCATATTTATCCTGTGATTATTAACGTTTTAATCATAAATAAAAAAATTACTATTTGAATCGTGTATTTGAGAAACCCCATAAGTCACCTTTTTTACGAAATTGGGTTTTTTGCATTTTTGGGTTCTTTGGATGTCCCTCCATAGAAATCAATCAAAATATGCATCAAATCAGCGTTTAAAGAGAAAATTAACGGGGTGACAGCAATTTCATTTAATTGAGAAACCCCATAAGTCAATGACTCAAATAAACATTTGCAGTTTTAGTTTTACAGAAATAATTTTTTTTTCTTTATTTAAAATTCGCGCTTTTTTGGGAAATTAATTTCAAATGTTGTTTTATTGTTGACTGTTATATGACTAATTAAAATGTTTAAATTAATTATAATTTTTTGTAATTTCTGAGTTTCAGAGTTCAAATACATATTTAATACTTCATTTTATCAGTGTAATAAATTATTTGAGTGGAAACATTAAAAAAAACCATGATTTTATAACTTTTTTTCCGTTTGGTTGAGAAACCCCATAAGTCAATCAACTTTAAATTATTTTTTTAAGTAGTTTCAGTTAAAAAATTAAATTTTTCTTGTTGGAATTTTTCTCAGAGACGCTAACATTATAGTATTCAATTATTTATTTATTATTTTAATGTCAAGTTTTTCCAAAAACATGTTTTTTGTGATTCCTGAAAAATATTGTTTTCTTGACTTATGGGGTTTCTCAAATAAACGATTCATTTAGAATTATGGTATTTACTGATCACTTTATCATTATATTACTTGTCATTCTCAATTTATATAGTTCATTTTTTTCCGTGTGTAAATTATTATATTTAATCACTTTTTTTAAAATATGAAAAAAAAAATTTTTGAGTCAAGATATTTCGCACGAGAAATAAAAAAAAATATATTTATGGTAATTGTAGTTTTGTCTTATTTTCTTGAAATGTAAGCGCAAAGTGAATATTTTAAATCAAGAAAAAGTGAATTTTTTCTGTAGCGTCCTCATTTCTGTTACTCCACCCTTCCATGAAAATTTAAATCTGAATATGAAATATTAAAATTCGAAAAATATTTTTCTCTGTCGCAACAAGAAAAAAGTAATTGAAACATAATAATTCAGTCCTAAGATTTAAGATATGAGCGAAATAAAATTACGGGGCTAAAAAAATATCTGTAGTACAGAGTATAGACTAAGTTTTAAGAAACGTTTTAAGAAACGAAATAAAATATGAAAAATTATAAAGAAGAACCGAGGATTCGAGTCGTTGATTTTAAATTTTTATTTCTTTTCTCGCTGTCCTGAATAATGCAAGGACTGGGACTAGACTTAAAGACAAACGCTGCAGTAATTACCGTCGTTTCGTATTGAAAAAAAAAATTGTGGTCATAATTCCTCCATTAGCATTCAACAAAACAGACTATCCTCGATCTTGAGTAGTAAAGAAAGTAGTGACGTCGGAAAAAAAGATAAAAAAATATCGAGACATCTCGAGGATTAAATTGTAACAAATTGTCGCATTTAAATAAAAGAAAGAAAGAAGATTGTAATTAATTTACCAGATTTTCGTTATTCGAGCAATTATGTTGTATAAGTATTTGAATTTAGTTGTTAGTAGACTTATAAGAGGATTACAATGAGGAAATTAATACACCTGAGATTGTTATCGTAAAATTATTGAGAGGTTTAGTACAAGCAGACTAACGATGCAACAGTAATATCTTACCACTGTGTACTGAGTACTGGGTACTGTGTACTGTTTATGAGCTGGGGGGTATACTCGAGTGTTAGAGTAGTAGATTTATCGATGAGAATACGAGAAACTCAAGGAGGACACGATCGGATGTACTGATAACGGTGAAATGACAATACGATAACAGGATTCAACTGCGCCAGTCTAACGACGTCGAATCGTATCGATCGGTAAGAGTTACAAACGACGCCCTCAGGACATTTTACGGATTGAGAAACTACGCAAATCACTTTAATTTTCATCCTTACGTTTTTTTATTTTTTAAAGGTATATTTTTTGTGGGAAAAAATATCACATTTCATACTATTATTTTACGATTAAATTCACCTGAGTAGACAAATCAATAGTATCTTTTTGTGACGAAATATTTAAATCTACAAACCGAGAAAGATCAATTTATTGAAATATTGATGAATTTTAATTAAAATTTTTTTTTAAATTAAAATTTATTGGTAATTAAACTAGTTTTTTTTGGTATTTTATTAAAATATATAGGGGAAGGGGGGGGGGGCAAATGGGTACCCCCAAAATTTTATATTTTAAATGGTTTTTAAACATTCCAAAATCACTTTTGTAAATATAGTTGAGCGTCATTTTGAATTCTTTTTGTTAAACTTTTTCAAATCTAATTGTCAGTTGAAGAATATTAATGACTTTTGTTTAATGACAAAAACCATTAAAAATTTGTTTTTCTTCTTTTGTATCCAATAATCATGTAAAATATAATTTTTAGTTAATTTGAATAGGGTAGAAGTACCATTTGTGGCCACTGCTCCATTTTTGGACATTTCATACTTTATTTTGAATAATGAAAACGTATTAAAGAAAAAATTTCATTGCAATAGTGTGATAAAAATATCTTCAAACACATTTAAAAAATTAATTATGATGTTGCGTATTTTACAAATTATTTTATTCGAAATTTTTAAGTGGCCAAAACTGGTTCTAAAGTGGCCAAAAACGGTACTTCTACCCTATCATTAAAAAAAAAAAAGATTTAGTGTATTTGAGTCCTCGAAAACTTGGTATTTCCTTAATACCCCGTTTTGCCCCTCCCTCCTCTATATATATTAAAAAAAAATTTTTTTTACTTAATAGATTAAAAAATTTTTCATTTAAAAGTTATTCAAAGTTATAGGAAAATATGGAAATGATCGTAATAGAACCGACGATTAAATTCGTTGGATAAATAAACACGCGAGTTTCCGGTGCAATTTTATGAGATAAAGTATTGCTCAAGGCTTTCGTTTTAGAATGAAAAATTTGATGCTTTTTTAACTTGGAATTTAATATTTTATTTTTATTGCTATTTCCTACAGAGAGAGTGTTGAAATTTTTAAAAATTCAATTATTTTTTGAAGTGCTCGGAAATTATTTTTTCAACCACTTTGTACTTGGATTACAATCCATATTTTTTTCTTAAATTGGAACATAAATCAGAACCCTTGAGATTTTGTTGATATAAGACGACTTCAGACAAGGGTGAGGTTGACTACTGGAGGAAGGCTGGTATATATCACACTAAGTCTGATATCGTGTTTCATTACACCACGCACTGTATTTTCCATAATTATCTGCTAAGTACCCGTATAAAAATACCATACATGATAAATATATATAGAAAAATATATAATCAATATGGGACCATATAAGTGGCCAAAAACGATATATATTTTCTTATATATAATATAGTAAGTTTTAATATAATTAATTACATACGTAAGTTTATAAGTTAATACATGTATTATATATATTTATAATCATATATGTAAACTTATAAGTTAGCACATGTATGTATTACATGTATTGATAATTATATATGTAAATTTGTAAGCTAGCACACATATATATATATATATTTTGAACACAGTGTTTGAATCTTATAACAGAGAAAGGAAGACAGAAAAGAATAGATATTATTTATTCTTACATATATGGGGAGACTTATATGCTTCTATATATCGAAAAATATACAAAAGTTTATAAAGTTAAATACATGGTACATATATCGTGCCATATAATGATGAATTATATATGTATTCATATTTGTTTCCATATGTATATATATATATATATATATATATAACATTTATTTTTGAATATATTAAAATTATAAGTTTTCAAATATATATAAATAATATATTGAAGTTATACGGAAATATATGAAATCATATAAGAGAAAACATATATAGAAATATATATTAAAATCGGCCAAAATCTATGTACAGTTCTAGACAAGATTTCATGTATTGTCACATGTATATTCATATCTATAACATACATTTTCGAATATATGTTTACCATATATGATATTTTTATGCGGGTTACTAATTTATTTTGTTATTTTAAAGTTAACTCGTTTTTTCGCTCACCCGCATTTTTGCTGACAAAAGACATTTACTGTCTTGGATAACTTTCATTGTCTTAAAAATTAATTTTTGAATAGTTCATCTCAATATCGACGCTTTTAAAATGTTATTCAAAGTCACAATTGACTCTCATAACCATAACATTTATTTAAATAAGTTCTATTAAATTTTAATTGTTCAGACAATGTACCGATCACAGAGAAACTAACTAGAGGTAGAAGGAGGTTATAAACCTTTGGAGTTGAAGTAGTTTCTAGGTAACTATTAGTGAAGTCCAAGTGAACTAGAGGTGTCGTTTAATTATGAAAGAACAAAATTTCAAAATCAAAGTTATCTATTAGTTTGAACTTTTTAATGATGGGAAATTTTATAATTAATCCTTTTTTTTATTTGGATCAAATTAAATGCTGAATTTATGATGGTTGAAGTTATCTAAAATTATAATTATAATTTATGTTAATTGTTTTTGAATTAATTAAGCAATGCATAATTACAAAAATTAAAATTTAAAAGAATGCAAATTTTGAAATTTTATTTTCCTTGAAATTCTTAAAATATTTATTGATCAAAAAATTTAATAAAAAGAAAAAATAATAGTGATTTTTGTGGTGAAAATTGACAGTCACGGGAAATTTCTCACGTCCTACCAACACGATCGAGGCGAAATTGCTGTAGGAAAATATGAAGAGTGAACGAGTGGACGTGACTATCCTGAAAAGACACTTTGCCATATTGTGGAAGAAAATTCTCATGTACTCTACTCTCTCTTACTGGTACACTAATACAACTGCTCGTTCACTTACAGAGGGTTGAAATTTCGGAAAATTTGTCAAGTTGCTGGTGCGACGATCGATAGTGCGCGGACTTACTGTACTCTATATTTTGGAGATAGAGTAAACGGCTCGGAAGACGACACAGCGGCAAAGACAAACTTTGCTGACTCGACAGCATTTCCACCCTCGTCCTCATCCTCATCCTCACTCTTTCGCTCTCTCACAAATTTATTTATCCATCTTTTTTTTTTTCTCTTACGCTTATCCTTCTAACTCACATTCAGAAATTATTCCACTGGATTTCGATACCATATATATCCTCTACAACACTATAACAAACACCAGTTTTTTTTTTCTACCAGAACATACATTCAAACTGTCACGAATGCAAATCTCTAAATCCTATTTTTTTTTTAGTGTTTTCATTCAATGTTTTTCGATTGTTTCCTCCCTTAAAAAAAGCGAATGAAATGGTTTCAATGTTGATTTGTAATAGTGTAACTAACGAAAAAAAAAATTTCCGTATTAATTGAAATCTGTCGGGAAATTTTGTCAACTTAAGCAGAAAAGTATTTTCATTAAAATTTAAACAATTTTACCCGGGTCGAAAAATTTGATCTGATTTTAGTCTCATTAGACTATTTGATCTGTTTTTGATCTTTTACAAAAATTTTAAGCTATTTTCGACCTGATATTTTAAAAAACAATTGCGTTACGGACAGACAAAACTAGAGTAATTCTTGAACTTTAAAAAATTTTGGTTCTGAAAATTTACAAGGACAAAACTAGATTAAATCATGGACTTATAAAATTTTTATTTATGGGAAATATTTATAAGTAAAATATTAAGTTACAGAATTGATTATGTTTGATTTACTATTTATTTAGTATCTTTTGTTTAAAAGTGTCGGCAGTTAATGAAAGTTTGACAGCTTAATTTTTAGTTGTCGTGACTGAATATTTATAGTATTGAATAAAAGTGATACAATAACTCTTGAAATGTCAAGAAATTTTTCTTATTTACTGGATAAAATCGAAAATATTTTGGCATTAGAAAACATCAAAATTTTTGTGCCACGGAGAAAAATGTTGACTCCAAACCTACCAATTTTTATTATGTTGTCGATCAAACTTGAAACAGAAAGTAAAGCATCAAAATTATTATAATGCATGAAAATAATTGATATCAAAGCTTATCGATAAGTTTCTCGCGCGTAGTAAGTATTGTGACACAGCATAATCATTTTTTATGAGCACAATAATTTGTTGGATGCTTCACTTCCTGTTTCAAGTTTAGTCGACAGCATTGTAAAAATTGGTAGGTTTCGAGCCAACATTTTTCTCCGTGTGACATCTTATTGCAGAAGCGCATTAGCATGTTTCAAATACCAAGAAAATTAAAATAAATTTATAAATCTAGATTATTATTATTTATATTTATAAAAAGTCCTGTTTTTGTCCTTAAAAACAATTGAACACAGACTAAAAATTATAGTAAATAAAGTCTGTTTTCGTCCTTAAAAACAATTAAACACAGACAAATAATTATAATAAAAAAGTATGTTTTTAGTCTAAACCCGATTTAAAGCAGACTAAATATCATACGAAAATAAGTCTGATATTGGTCTGGATAATAACTAGTACGGACAAAAACAGATTAAATTCCTATATAAAATAAATACGATTTATAAACTTGAATTAAAGAAAAAATATTTGAATTTATCATTTATTTTAAAACAGATCTAATTTTTTGACCCGGGTACATTAACTTGTGAAAATTAATAAAAAAATAATGATATTACTGAATTTCGACAGAAATTTCAGCGATAAAATTGAGAGCTGACTTAGTTTTCTTGAAATTGATGTAATTTTATGAAATGTCCACTCACGTGAACTCTCCTCGGTTTTAAAGTGGGCACTCTTGTAAAAATAGTTAAATTAAAAAAGCTCTTCAGACTAACAAGTTTGCCAGCCGTCAATCAAAACCCAAGGAGTTTAGTTGGAACATTTTATTGGAAAAAAATTAATTAAATTATAACTGTTTTTCGAATAAGCGATAATTAAATTTTTTTTTTAACTTGCCGATTGCCGTGAGTTATAATTATTTAGTACTAGTTTTAACCGGTCACAATATAAAATAATTTAGAGTAGTGAGAAAATAAAAAATAATAAATTGAAAAATGATAAAAAATTACGAGTGACAGAAAATGAAATTGAAAACTCGCTTGACCGAGATTTCATCTCATGCTCGATGGTCCAATGGATGAAGAGCTTGCGGAAGGATTGATAAAAGTGGTAGGGGAAACAGTATATATGTGTGTGTGTGTTGAGAGAGAGAAGAGGATCCAATTATTCGTACGATTGGATATATCGATGCACCGAAGTGGGTTTTCCCCTCTATCTTGTGTCGATGAACGGGAAAAGCAATTTTGGTTGGCTGTTTCAACCCTCGGCAACTATCAATAAAACGTAAAATCTACTCTATCGTTCATTTAATAATAATAATAATAATAACTCTATATAATGTCATATTATCATACATGAGATTTAAATTAATCAATAGTAATGACATATTATTTTTAGCAACGTTAATAAACACAAGAAAAATGGAACATGAAAAATTATTCAAATCGCAAGTTAAAATTTTCCACTGCACAATTTCATTCAAGTTCATTACGGCCGTCAGATGTGTATTAGGGTGGTTAAAAAAAAATATGCTTGACTGAAACGAGCTGTGGTTTACTTTCTTAACTATAGTGATAACATTTCACTAACAAAGTTAATGAGTATTTACTAATTTCTGATAGGATAGGTGTCAGAGAAGGTTAATATGAAATGTGACTCAGTAATAATGCTACTTCATTTAAGAAATCATAATTTATTTTTTTCATTGTGATTTTTGGGTTATAACTTTGTAAGTAAATAACGGACACTCTAATTAACAAGGACAAAATTATGAGACTTCCCCATTTTAATTTCATGATTCGCTAAAAGCCCGATATTTACTTTAGAAAGCCGACATAATACTAAACATTAAATATCTCCGGTATCTAAAAAATCTAAATAGGAATCGAAACAGACTGTCAAAGATTTTTAAAGGGATTTGGATGGTGTTTTTAGC